>NC_143514.1:73158817-73458817 GCF_031878675.1 Megascapheus bottae | reverse complement strand
AAACAGCCAGAATGACAAGCATGAGCACACCTCCTGACTAAATAAATTTTTTTTTTGCCAGTCCTGGGCTTAAACTCAGGGCCTGAGCACTGTCCTTGGACTTTCTCAAGGCTAGAGGTGTACCATTTGAGCCTCAGCACCACTTCCGGCCTTTTTCTAAGTATGTGGTACCAAGGAATTGAACCCGGGTCTTCGTGCATGTTAGGCAAGCACTTTAACCACTAGGCCAAACTCTGGGCCCTAAATGCATTTTCTAATGGGTATGTAGATATTTCTTTAGCAATCTTCATTTTAGGGCAGGGGAAGGAGATCTGCTATACTAGTGAGCCACAGCAGTGTGGACCCCAGTGTGGACAGCAAGGCATCTTCCCACGGGAGAGACTCAGTGTCACAGACAGCACTGAAGCCAGAAATCCCAACCTTCTCCAGAGAATCATGACAACCAGGAACCCAGGTCACAGCACCGGGAAGTAACAGCAGGCTTTCTGTATGGCAGAATAAGAGTACACTCACCCCTTCCCATGCAGACTCCTAACCCAGTACTCACCGGATTTGGTACACCTCAGCCCAGGTGAAATCAAAGAAAAGGCTCTGAGGATGCTTGCTGTCCTTGTCTTCAAAGCTGTACCTTCCAGTCAGCAGGCCACCTGGTGGGCAGGGGATGGGGACACTTATCACCAACTTGGTTGCATTCATGAGCATTTCATTTCCTCTGTCCATGTGTGGTTGGGTGGGCTTCACAAGGCCAGGCCTGCACCCCAACCCACACCCCAAGGTCTGTGTCCACTTAGCCCATACCAGCCAAAGGGTTGAAGGCATAGAACCTCAATCCGAAGTGTCTGAGGCAGGGCAAGAGCTCCTTTTCCACCTGCCGGGTGATGGCGTTGTACATGCCCTGCAGGGAGAGGGTGAGGAGTCAAGAGGAAGGTCCCCAATGTGTCCTTAGAAAACCCTCAGTTCACACCTGAACAATCCTAGCACCTGACAACCAGGGCTGAAAAACTCATTTCTTCAGGCAACCCATGCAGGATGCAGTGGGTGATGGATGTCAAAATCTCTAAGGGAGACAACACCTTGACTTCTGATTGTGGGGCAAGGTCTAGGGTGAGGCTGGAACTCAGCACCTCATTCATGCTTCACAAGCTTTACCTCTGGACCATGACCCCAGCCACTTTGTGCATTGCTGATGCTTGAGATGGGGTCTCTCCCAGGCCACCCTGGACTGTGATGCTGCTACTTGAGCTTTTATTCACAGGGATGTGAATGCCATGTATCCATGCTCCATGTCTCATCTCCCTGACAGCTTGTGATAGCAAGCACCCAACACACAGACCAGCCATTACCTGAAATGAGGTCTCCCACATTTGTATTCTTAGAAAAGCCTCCTAATCTCTCCCTCCCAAGTAGCTAGGATTACATGCTTGAGTCACCAGGCCTGGCCACCAAACAGGACATTACAGTAATGTAGAGAGTAAATACATGAAAAGTAGTGGAAAAAAGATTACAGTGAACTGGGGACTTTTGGGACCAGTGCATTGAACAAACTGCTGAATAAATGGGGAGGAGCAGGTGAAGCAGAGCCTGAGAACCCAGGGGGCTGTGGCTGGAGGGGGGGGGGAAGCCACCTGAATGAGCCCTGAGCACTTCCCCCAGAGAGGCAGAGGACAGATCCGGGCTGAGGTGCAGAGCCAGGCTTGGAAGTAAGGAGCAAAGCTGTGCACTCAGGCAGCAAGTGGGCAGCTGCCTGCTGGCCAGGATGAAGAATTTGTCCTCCTCTGAGGGGAGCTGAGGACCATGCACAGGCTCTGATCAGAGGGGTGGCTGCTCTGTAGAGGGCACAGGATGCAGGCTGGGGAAAAGATTAGCAAAGCTCCAGAGTCCAAGGCCTGGGTTCCTGGCACCCCAGGTGCCCCTCACCTGATACACAGTGGGCATAATCCAGCCATTGCTCTTGCAGAGGGCACAGATCTCTGCCACCTCCCAGGAGGCATAGTTGGAGAGGCCAAGCTCCACAAACTTGCCCTGTAGGGGAGAGGTGTGGTCACAATCTTGATCAACCAAGGATTCCAGGCAGAGGAGGTGGGAGTGGAGACCTTGGACTGAGGTGTTCCCAGTTCTGCTCTGGGTGCTCTGCTCCCTCACTCTGCTGGTAGTGTGAGGACGGGAAGAGCAGAGATCACTCCCTCCCTGAGCCAGGGGACCCTTTCCCACCTCCTGGTGCAGCTGGTGGCAGGCCCTCAGTGTCTCCTCCACTGGGGTGCTATGGTCAGGCATGTGGAGGTAGAAGAGGTCCACTCTAGAACACTGCAGCCGCTTCAGTGAGGTCTCAAGCTGGAACCGCACACTATCAGCCTTCAGGGACTTTCCATCCATGGGATTGGCCTTGGTGGCAATTTTCACTTTGGAGACACAAATGGAAATTCAAGCCACTTACCAAACATCAGAAAGGGCATTTAGAGCCATGTCTAGAGGCAGAAGTTTGTTCAAGTCCTACTCCTAAGTAATCACTTCTAGGCTCCTGAATCTCTAGGAATCTCAATGCTCTCCACTGTAAACAGAATTGACAATATTACCTCATAGAGTGAGAAACACTCAGTGGGATCCAGCCAAGGCACTGGACCCTAGGCAAAGGAGGAGGCAGATTTGCTGCTGGTCCATAGTCTACTCTGCAGTAAGGGTGCGACCCTTTCATGGGTGGTTAGGACAGGATTGGGGCAGGATGGCCTTGCTATGAGGCCTGAGAGGGCAGAGAGGGGCTGCCTAGTGCCAGATTCCCAAGGCTGTAGGTGCCTCACAGGTGACAGCTCCCTAGATGCAGATTAGATTAAAACTGGGCTGGGCCAGGAGTTTGGCCTAGTGGTAGAGTACCTGCCCAGCATGCACAAAGAGCAGGGTTTGATTCCTCCATACCACATATGTAGAACAAAGGTCGAAGTGATGCTGTGGCTCAAGTGGTAGAGCTCTAGCCTTGAAAAAGCCCAATGACAGTGCTGAGGCCCTGAGTCAAGCCCCCGGACTGGAAAAAAAAATATTCCAAGTTTGGGCTGGGAGTTTGGCCTAGTGGTAGAGTGCTTGCCTAGCATGCATGACAGCTTTGTTTTGATTCCTTGGTACCAATATATAGAAAAGGCTGGAACTGGTGCTGAGGCTCAAGTTTTGGATCTCTAGCCTTGAGAATGTCCAAGGACAGTGCTCAAGCCCTGAGCGAAATCTCAGGACTCGCAAAACAAAAACAAAAAAACCACCACCACCACAACAACAGAAAGCTGGGCTGCCCTGGAGCCAGGAACATAGCCTAGTAGTACAGGACTTGGCTAGCATGCAGGAAGCCCTGGGCTTGATTCCTCAGCACCACATACTAAGAAAAGGCTGGAAGTGGTGCTGGGGCTCAAGTGTCAGAGCTCTAACTTTGAGCAAAAAGTGTCCAAGAACAGTGCCCAGGCCTTGAGTTTTAACCCAGGACAGGCAAAAAGAAAAAAAAGAGTGGGGGGAGTATGGGGAAGGTGCATAAATGCAAACAGAAAACAGTGCTCCAAGGTCCAGCAGAAGAAGGGTCTGAGCAAACTGGGCTTCACACAGCTCTGGAAAGTCAGGGCAGTCAGCGTCCTGGGTAGTGGGATCAACGTTACCTCTGCAGCCGTCGCGGCCCAGCCCCAGCCCCAGGCCGCCTAGAATGGTCTCAGACTGTCCATCGGTGTACGCGAAGGCCGTGTCCAGCTCCGTGTGGCCGCGATCCAGGAAGGAGCGCACCGCTGCTGCGCTGGAGGAGGGGTCCAGGCGGAGCCCCATCAGCATGGTGCCCAGCACCGTGGCGGGTCGAGCCTGAGACCCCGTCGGAGACATGCTGGAGGCAGCTGCAGCAGCTGGAGCGGAAGGCTGTGCACTGGAGTCCAGCAGGGAAGCCTGGGACTTCAGGCCAGGCCCGGGTACTTGTGGAGCTGCGGGACCACGCCCACTGGACGGGGGTGTGGCCGTGGGGCGGGGCCTAGAGGGGCGGGGCCGAGGGCGGGGCCAGGGAACCCAGGGCCGAGTTGAGGCCTGGCCTGTGGAGGGCGGGGAGGCGGGGTAGCGGGAGGGGAGGGGCCGGGGTGGAGGCTGAGGGAAGTGGCACAGGCCGAGGGGCGGGCTGGGCCTCTGGGTGCAGGGGCAGAGCTGCGGGAGGAGCTGGTCCAGAGCTGGGGCGGGGCTGCTCTGAGGAAGGTGGCCTGGAGGGGCAGGCAGGGCACTAGGGAAGTCGCTGGGCCTGGGCAGGGCAGGTGAGACCACGGAGGGAGGAAGGCCGGGCGGGCAGTGACAGAGGAGGAAGGGCCTCTCACGAGCTCCTCCGCACGGGGACCGCACCCCGCCCGGGGCTCTGGCCTCCCCCGGGCAGGACTCAGCCCCTGGACTTGGGTGTTCTCAGCTGACGGTGGTCTGGGGCTCTGGCTTGCAGTGGAGGCCGAGCCTCTTGGCAGATCATCCTTTCCTCTGCTGCCCTAGCTTGTAAGTCGTCCTGGCGTCTCTGTCCCTTCCTGGTGGGGCCTTAGGGGCCACGTGACCCTAAGGGCTGCCCCATCTGCCATGAGGTCTCAAAGCTGTGGCTTCCGGAGGGGTCCACTCAGCCACCCAGTGGAGTGACCAAAGAGAAGATGCGGCCGGGGGCGGTGGCTCACGCCAGTAAATCCGAGTTTCAGGAGGCTGAGATCTGAGGATCTCCCTTCAAGGCCAGGCCAGGCAGTAAAGGCCAAGACCGGGAGACTCACCTCCAATTAACCACTAGAAAACTGGAAGCGGTGCTGTGGCTCCTGCTTAGTGTGGTAGCCTTGAGCTGAAGAGGGCAGGGACAGCCCTCAGGCCCAGAGTTCAAGCTCCACTATGGGGTCGGGGGGAGGAGAGATAGAGAGATCTGTTAGCATTGGCTTCTGCCTTCCACACCTGAAGGTAACATGAGGCTGAGGGCTTGGTTCAAGTGGTTCAGCTGTGAGCAAGCAAGACCAGCCTGGGTCAGGATACAATCATAATTGGCACATGGAAAACCTTATCACCACAAGCAGTATTTTTTCTTTCCAGTTGGAGACTGAACTCTGCAGGGCCTTGAACTCATCTGTGTTTTTCCCCTGTTCCTACATCTTGCTGGGTAATGGAGATAAGTGTTTCAGGGAGTTTTCTTCTCTGCAGATATGAGGACGATGACCCTCCAGTACCCAGGCAATGCTGCAAACAATTTTTTTCTTTTTTTGTGGGTTATGGGGCTTGAACTCTGGCCTAGGCACTGTCCCAGAACTCTTCCGCTCAAGACTACCCTCCTACCACTTCAATCACAGCCCCACTTCTCATTTTCTAGTGATTAATTGGAGGTAAGAGTCTCACATTTAGGCTGGCTTTGAACCTCGATACCCAGATCTCAGGCTCCTGAGGAACTAGGATTAGAGTTGTGAGCCACTACAACTGGCACAAACAATTTTCTAAAAGTTCTTAGGGCAAAAAGAAGAGACTTTCACACTCACAAAGTGGCATGTGATGGAAAGGACAAAGAGCAGGTGTCTTTTTTATAATTTTTTATTAAAGAATTATTAACATTGATTTTTACATCATATTTCTAATAACATGTTTAACAAACCAGCATTCAAGAAGGAAATCTCTATATACAATCACCGGCACTTCATTTTTAGAACATAGTCGAAATTAGGCTAAGGGTTTGTATATCATAGGTACATATTAATCTATGTAATAAAACATTGTGTATAGAGTCATAGGTTTTTATGTCTATGTAGTTGTATTTATATTTCCTGTACCATGTCCATAGCATTGGGTATGCAAATATTGAGTCCGCGCTCTTGTACTGTTTGGATCTAATAGCCACATATTAATGATACCCTGTGTCTTCTGTTCCTTTGGGCTTGACTTGTCTCACTCAACATGATTCGCTCTAGATTCATCCACTTCGCTGCAAATGCCATTATTTTATCTTGTCTGTTGGCTATGTAGAATTCCATTGTATGTATATATACCACATTTTCTGTTTATTCATCTGCAGTAGGGCATCTGGATTGTTTCCATCGCCTGGCTATTGTGAATAGTGCAGAGATGATCATAGCTGAGCAGGTGTCCTTATCATATCTTGGGCTATGGTGTTTAGGGTAGATGCCCAGAAGTGGTATGGCGGGATCATAGGGAAGGTCAATTTTCAGTTCTTTAAGGAACCTCCACACTGCTTTCCAGAGTGGCTGAACTAGTTTACAATCCCACCAGCAGTGTAGAAGGGTTCCTTTTTCTCCACAATTCGCCAGCAACTGTCATTGTGTGAGTTCAAAATCTTGGCCATTCTTGTTGGAGTAAGGTGGTATCTTAGGGTTGTTTTTATTTGCATTTCCTTTAGGACCATGGATGATGAACATTTTCTCATATGCTTTTCTGCCATTTTAATCTCTTCTGATAAGTCTCTCTTTAGTTCCCTTGCCCTTTTAGTGAATGGTTTGTTGGGTTTTGGTGGGGGGGATTAGTTTCTTGAGTTTTTTGTAGATACTGGATATTAAGCATTTGTCAGATGTATTATTTCCCAGTTGGTTGGCTGTCTTTCTACTTTTGTGGCTATGCTTTTATTTGTGCAGAAACTTTTTATTTTTAGGTAGTCCCATTTATCAAGTCTCCAATCTGTTGTGACCCTGGGATTCTGTTCAGGAATCTTTCGCCTGTGCCTATGAGTTCCAGTGTCTCTCCTACTCTATCATGTAGCAGTTTCATGGTTTCCAGTCTGACATTGAGGTCTTTGATCCACTTTGAGTTAATGCTTGTACATGGCAAAAGGCCAGGGTCAATTCTTAGTTTTCTGCATGTGGCTGCCCAGTTTTGCCAGCACAGATAATCGAATAGACTGTGTTTGTTTCACTGTATATCTTTGGCTCCTTTATCAAATACAAGTTGACTATAGGTATGTGGTTCTATTTCTGGGTCTTCTGTTCTGTTCCACTGATCTTCTGGTCTGTTTTGTGCCAATACCATGCAGTTTTTGTTATTATGGCTCTATAGTAGAGTTTGAAGTCTGGTATTCTAATACCACCAGCATTGCTCTTTTTGCCTAGAATTGTTTTGGCTCTTCTAGGTCTTTTCTTGTTCCATATGAATCTTTGGATTGTATCTTCTATTTTAGTAAAGAATGTCTTTGGGATTTTGATGGGGATTGCATTGAATTTGTATATCAATTTTGGCAGCATAGCCATTTTCACGATGTTGGTTCGCCCTAGCTATGAGCATGGGATGTCTTTCCATTTCCTAATGTCCTCTTTAATTTCTTTTGTTAGGCTTTTATAGTTTTCATTAAATAATTCCTTTATATCTTTTTTAAATAAAGAATTTATTAACATTGATTTTTACATCATATTTCAAATGACAAATTTAACAAACAATTATTCATGAAGGAAATCTCTATATACAATCACAGGCACTTAGATTTTAGAACATAATCAAAATTAGGCTGAGGGTTTGTGTGTCATAGGTACATAATAATCTATGTAATAAAACATTATGTCTATAGAGTCGCAGGTTTTTATGTCTATGTAGTTGTGTTTATATTTCCTGTACCATGTCCATAGCATTGGGTATGCAACTTTTGAGTCATCGCTCTTGTACTAATAGCCACATATTAAGGACACCATGTGCCTTTTGTTCCTTTGGCCCTGACTTGTCTCATTTAACATGTTTCTGAGTGGGTGTCTTTAAAAATTATTAGTATTATTATATTATTACGATTCCCAGTATTAGGGCTTGAACTGAGTTGTTGGATACTGTCCTTAAGCTTGCTTCCTTGAGCTCTCTCTCCCTCTCTCACATACTCTACTTCTAGGCTATACTACCAGCCCTAAAATTATTTTTTAACATTTGAACTCAGAACTTCACACTTTCTAGGCAAGTGTTATGGCTAGACCATGAGTCTAGTCCTTCTTTTTAAAAATTTTAGAAGGATAATTAATAGGAATAGTGATAGAGGCAGTGAAATTCATTGGTTTACATTGTATACAGATGTGGAAATAAAATAGCTAGTATAATCTAAAGAAAAAAAAGGGAGACAGAAGAAAAGTTTAGGGCAAAAAAATAGATTGTTGAGTTGGTGGGGAATTGAGCTACAAAAAGGTAAGGCCTTCCTAGCTTGGTCTCTGCTGTAACATCGAAAAATAATAAAAACTGGACCTGGGCCTGGAGCGAGGCTGAGTGGTAGAGTGCTTGCTTAGCATGTGTAAAGCCCTGGGTTTCATTCATCAGTACCACATACACAGACTGTGGCTCCAGTGATAGAACACTCGCATGGACCTGAAGAGCTCAGGAACAGTGACCAGTCCCACAATTCAAGTCCCACCACTGACCAAACAGAAACAAAAACAAAACAACAAAAACATCTGGACTCACACAGTTAACCATGTCCTGACCACATGGCTCAGCAACTGATTGCTGGCAGCCCAGGGAAAGGGAAATGACACAGCAAACTTACTGTTGACTGGTCACCAAAGCAGTAATCCTGGGTCCCTGCCAACACCAATATGCTGATAGGACTGCTGCCAAGGCAGGGTGGTCCAGCCTCAAGGAGAACAGAGCAGAGGTCGCCAGGCTGGGCCTGCTGGATGGGGCCTTCTTCTCTCCACAGTCCTTCCCACCTCCAGTGGGTCTCCATGCTCCCGGACTCACGTTGTATAGCTTGTCCTGTGTGGGGAGCCGGTAGTTCACGCCTGTAATCCTAGCAACTCAGCTGGCTGAGTGAAGGTCTGATTCCTGTCTCATTCCCTCAGGCCAAGCTAGACAGCAGGCACACAGGAACAAGCCTGAGCACACACTGCTTGTACACCTGCCTGCATGCAGGCAGGTTTCAATCTGGGCAGGGGTAAGGACCCCATCCTTGGTCCCCAGCGGACAATGGCCCCTCAAACCAGGTGGAGCCTTCCACTGTGGGCTGGGCCTGGACATGGCCTTGGACCCCCAAGAGGCCATAACCCACGTCCCTTTCCCTTTCCTTGTTAAGCCCTAGATAAGCCTACCCCCAATCCTGACAACATCCAGTCCTGTGGGAGGGTCTATGTCCCTCCCTCTTCCTCAATAAACATCCTTGCTGTTCACAGTCCAGTCTGGCCTTTTTCTTTTCCATTCTCCCTTTCCTGACACTGAGCTCTGAACAATGGTTTGAGTCTCTCAGATTCTTATCTCCAATTAACCACTAGAAAACTGGAAGTGGAGCAGTGGCTCAAAGTGCTGGCCTTGAGCAAAAGAGCTGAAGGACAGAACTCTGTCCCCAAGAAAGGAACGTGACTCAGCAATTGATTGTGGACTGTTCATCCAAAGAAGAGGAAAACCTGTGTTTACAACATTACCTACATAAACATTGTCCATTCTAAGGAAGAACACTGCAGAGGTTGCCAGGCAGGGCATTGCTGCTGTGGTATGGATGTCTCCCACTCTCACCCCATTACAGTCCCTCTGACTGCCCAGTGCTCCCCCAGCCCTGCCACCCATGTCCCGGAGTTCTCCAGTATCTGGGTGCACAATCCCCCCCCCCCAATCTGTTGCTGATATTCGACAAACAATTATTGATAAGCATTGGAGAAATGTAGCATACAACCACGAAAAAGCTTGTTTCTGTGAGTGATGAACTCTTGGTATTATTTATATGTCATCCTTTCTTCCCTAGAGGGCCGCAAAAGTCACAATCACAGACCACTGTTGTATTGGCAAAGCCATTGATAACAGAGATGTCTGTCAACCTTGCATCTATAATCCTAGCTACTCCAGAGGCTGAGATCTCAGAATTACAGTTCAAAGACAGCCCACCCAGAAAAGTCTACAAGACCCTTATGTCCAGTGACAACCAAAAAGCTGGAAGTGGACCTGTGGCTCTAGTTCTAAGAGTGCCAGCTAAAGAACAGTGCCCAAGTTCTGAGTTCGAGCCCACACTGTACTAGTACTGCCACACACAAAAAAGTGTGTAAAGGGGCTGGGAATGTAGGCTAGTGATAGAGTGTTCGCCTTGCATTCACAAAGCCCTAGGTCCAATTCCACAGTACCATATACACAGAAAAAGCTGGAAGTGGTGCTGTGGCTTAAGTGCCAGAGTGCCAGCTAAAGAACAGTGCCCAAGTTCTGAGTTCGAGCCCACACTGTACTAGTACTGCCACACACAAAAAAGTGTGTAAAGGGGCTGGGAATGTAGGCTAGTGATAGAGTGTTCGCCTTGCATTCACAAAGCCCTAGGTCCAATTCCACAGTACCATATACACAGAAAAAGCTGGAAGTGGTGCTGTGGCTTAAGTGCCAGAGTGCCAGCTAAAGAACAGTGCCCAAGTTCTGAGTTCAAGCCCACACTGTACTAGTACTGCCACACACAAAAAAGTGTGTAAAGGGGCTGGGAATGTAGGCTAGTGATAGAGTGTTCGCCTTGCATTCACAAAGCCCTAGGTCCAATTCCACAGTACCATATACACAGAAAAAGCTGGAAGTGGTGCTGTGGCTTAAGTGCCAGAGTGCCAGCTAAAGAACAGTGCCCAAGTTCTGAGTTCGAGCCCACACTGTACTAGTACTGCCACACACAAAAAAGTGTGTAAAGGGGCTGGGAATGTAGGCTAGTGATAGAGTGTTCGCCTTGCATTCACAAAGCCCTAGGTCCAATTCCACAGTACCATATACACAGAAAAAGCTGGAAGTGGTGCTGTGGCTTAAGTGCCAGAGTGCTAGCCTTGAGCTAGAGTGTCCAAGGACAGGGCCAACCCTTGAGTTGAAGCCCCAGAAGTGGCAAAAAAAAAAAAACTTTGCAAAGATGCCAACAGATATTAGTATATTAATTTTTTTTCATGTGGTACGAAGGAATGGAACTCGGGTCTTCATGATGCTAGGTAAGCACTCTAGGCTAAACTCTGGACCCTTGTATATTAATATTTTCCTGACTCATAAACGAAATAATCTAGAGGAACTTCAAATAACACACCAACAGGGAGATAATGTGTTATTGTATACTTTGCCGGAATGGCAGCCATTTAACACACTAATTCAGAGTAATGCAGCCAATTGGCCACTTTTACTCAAGCTTCGAGGTTCAATGACCTCACAATTACTGTGACATACATACATTTATTTATTTGTTTGTTTGTTTATTTATTTGCCCAGACTGGGTATAGCGAGAAAGAACTGCATTCATCCTTGGAGGAAGAGTATTTCCTCCTCTGATGGTTGCAGTTCTGTGTCTATTGCTGCCTTTTGCAGGCTCTGGAGTGCAGGCAGCTTGTCTGTATTTATGGAAGCAATTCCAGGCACTGCTGAGCACTTACAAGCAGCGGGTCAAAGCTTTTGTACTCTGCTCAAAAAGTTGTTCATGCTGCCCGGCACCAGAGGCTCATGCTGGTAACCCTAGCTGCTCAGGAGGCTGAGATCTGAGGATCCCAGATCCCAACTGGGCAGGAAAGTCAATGAGACCGTGATCTCCAGTTAACCACCAAGTGGAGCTGTGGTTGAAGTGGCAGAGTGCCAGTTACCAGTGAAGAACAGAATCCAGGTGCTGAGTTCACACCCAGGTACAAACAGAAAAAATGCAAATGTACCTCTGCATGACGACATGCGGCCACTCAAATGCTCTCATATTAATTTTACTCCCAAGCCTCAAGAACTCTCCATCCACAAGCCACAGTGAGATCACTTTCCATTAAATACCAGAGAGAATCTGCCCTCACCGCATCAATAAGCAATGCTACTTTCTCAGTTTCTTGTCTCTATTTCCTCCCTTAAGGCACTGTATAGATCAGCACAGAACCATTATTCCAACAGCAACAGTGAGTCAAAGACAAAGGGACAATTACCTAATTCCATTCTAATCACTGAATTTTCATTTTTCAGCAGTTGTCTCATCTCTGAACCTTCAGTGAGGTGATGTTGAATTTGAGAAAATCTACTGCAAGATGTCCAGTGCGTTTCTCCTACTGTGTAGCACTGTGAATTAGGGAGACTGACAACAAGGAAGGAGAGACCCTTGGGGAGGGCGGTGTGCTCCTGAGACCCTCCCACACAATCTTTGCATTCTGGAGCCCAGCTCATGGTTCTACCCCTTTCTTGTGGGTACCCTGGAAGGGTAAGAAACAGGTGGTGAGAATCAGAGAAGAGAAGATATGGTTTACCCCAGGCCCAGGCAGAGGCAGGTCAGGTGTTTGCTTTATTTGGACAGGAAATGCTGGTGTTGGACTTAGTCCCAGTCTTTCTACATTTTGAAGGCAGCTGGGAGCAGGGTCCAAATCTAGAAAAGTACTGTCTGGATAGACACAGAAAAAAAGGGAAAAGAAAGGAAAAGAAAAGATGCTAAATCAGTGTAAGGCAAAGTGTGACCAGAGTGAGAGAATCGGAGAGGCAGCCTGAAGCACGTCATCACCTAGCGGAAGTAGTTGGGACACACATGGGCAACCAGGTGCCAGGCTCGATCAAAGGCTTCCACGACAGCTGGCTCCAGGGGCCCTTGCTCTGTGGCTGCCAAGTTCTGGTCCAGCTGCTCTGGGCTGGACATGCCCAGGATGACTGCATCCCCGTGAGCGGCCTGTATGGGGAAAATAGCCAGATTTCAACCTGTTTCTGCTGCTCAGTGGCTCCGGTTACCTGCCCTGCTGGCCCAGCCCCAGCAAGATCCTCAATCTGTATTTGTATCCTGAGATCCTACATGAATGTTCACCTTGTTCTCCCGTCGGCCCCATCCCCTGATCATCGGCACGGACCTCAGTGACATCTGCCACCCTCTTTAACCTGAGACCAATCTTCACCATGGTCAGAGGAGAGAAAAGCTGTGCTGAGCTGGGAACCATTTGCCGAGCATCATGCACACGGCAGACACTGTGCGACTATCTAAGGCTGAAGTAAGAGAAGCTCCACCAGGAAGATACAGGCCACTGAGAGAAAAGAACACCCATGCTGGGTGCTGCCGGCTCACTCCTGTAGTCCTAGTCACTCAGGAATCTGAGATCTGCGGATCACAGTTCAAAGCTAGCCTGTGCAGGAAAGTCTGTGAGACTCTTATGTCCAATTAACCACCAGAAAACCAATGATGAGGTGGCTCAAAGTGGTAGAGTGCTAGACCTGAGCAAAAAGAGCTCAGGGACAGCTCCCTGGCCCGAGTTCAAGCCCATGACTGACAAAAAAAAGGAAAAAAAAAAGGAATATCCAGATCCCACTAGAGCAGTGAGCCATGGGTTTTAGGTTTAATCCTATAAAATGTTTAGATTTTTGTGCTCTTAATAGCTGTATAAACTCCAGCTTTTTCATCAATAAGAGATGATTGTAACTCCCGAGTTACAATTGCACCACAGTGCCACTTCTGGTTTTCTGATGGTTAACTGGAGATAAGAGTCTCATGGACTTCCATGCCCAAGCTGGCTTTGAACCTCAATCCTCAAATCTTAGCCTCCTGAGGAGCTAGGATTATAGGCATGAGCCACCAATGCCTGCCTTAAAGTCCATATTTTGTTGTTGTTGTTGTTGTTGTTTTTGCCAGTCCTAGGCCTTGAACTCAGAACCTGGACACTGTGCTTGGACTTTCTCAAGGCTAGAGCTCTATTACTTGAGCCATAGCACCACTTCTGGCTTTTATTTCTATGTATGTTGTTCCGAGGAATAGAACCTGGGTCTTTGTGCTGTGAAGCCTCAATTAATTTTGAAGTTTGATGAACTTCAGTAAAAAGTTATTATAAGCAGACCCCACCAGAAAGTTATCCAGACTCACCCCTAGAAGGTCACTCTGAACTAATTCTAAACCAGCAGAGATGGCAGCTTCAAAGGAAATAGTAAATTCTAGACAACTCCCTGGGTAAAAGCCAACCGTAGTGATGAAAGGCTCCGGGATAAGATAACCATTGTGATATCCTGACTAGCTGCCTTGCAGCTCGGCATGTACCCCTAGCATGAGCCAATTAATTCATAAAACATCAACCCTTTGAGCTAACCAAACACTTCCAGCCAAATACCTGCCCACCACTAGCTGCACAAATCAACTTTGAGTATTGTTCTTTGATTTTTCCCGTGGTGTGTCATGATTTGCTCAAACTTGTGACTAAAATTCCAAAACTCTATAAAAACCCTGTACAAAAAGTAGTCAGGACTCTCAATTTAGACCCACTGTGTCTGGGTTGGTTGTGAGTCCAGGCTCAAGCTTGCAATAAAGACTCTTATGCTCTTACATCGGATTCGGCTCCTTGGTGGTCTTTGGGGACCCAGAAATCTGGGCACAACAGTGCTTGCTAGGCAAACACTCTATCACTAGGCTAAAGTCCTGGCCCAAGTCCATGTTTTTAAGACTCATTCTGCACCTGCTACTTCAATACCATCAAGGATCAATGGAAAGGGTGGCTATACAAAGTTCAAGAGAAATATCAGAAGATAACGCTATCTAACAGTCACTATGAGCCTCTTAGAAGGGCAGAAGTTAGCACCCAGTATGGCAAGGCTACCTGCAGCAGGGAGTGGTGGTATATCCACTGCAAAGCAGCCGAGGTCATGCTGGGGGCACTGGAGCCATAGGTGGCCTGCAGGGCCTTCTCCACCAGAGCGATGGCCTTGAAGTGGTCCTCCTTCCAGAAGCTGAGCAGGGAGAGAGAGTTTTTATAGGGATTAAGACCTTGGGTGTCACCAAATTGCTGAGTAGGACTGGTGGAGCCACCCCAAGTTCTTCTGCATGGACTAATATCCTTTCTAGCAAAGCATCTCCTCCTCTAAAGGGCCAGAACCAAGTAGGCTGCCGGCCCCTTCGAGGTGATGTTCTTTTACTTAGTGAAACACAGCGGCTAGCATTGGAGCAAGATTCAGCCAGCACTCCCATCCCAGCAGCAGAATCCTCAGAGGAAAGCTACACCTAGGCAGACTGGAGCTCATTTCACAATAAAGGGGACTCTGCACAGCACCCAGGAGGATGCAGAGCACTGGGGCTCACCGGTTCCTGTAAGTCTCTGCCCAGCTATTCCCGAAGAAGCGGCCCTCGGGCTTCTTGCTGTCCTTGTCCTCGTACTTGTACTTGCCTGTCAGAAGGCCACCTGTGGAGGGTTGGCATCAGAACCCTGCTCAGATCTGTAAGATGCTGGATCCTTCACAGGTCTGGGCTAGGGAAGGGGATCCCCAGGAGGCACAGGGGATTCAGCCCAGCTTCTGGGCAAAGCTCTACCCCTTGCTTCCCAGGGCTATTCCTTCACCAGGCCAGAATTGCTCCCTCCCTCCCAAATCTCCCCACCCATGCCTGCCCGACCAGGGGCTGTGTCCATGCAGCCCATACCAGCCAAAGGGTTGTAGGCGTAGAATCTCAGGCCAAAGTGTCTGAGGCAGGGGAAGAGCTCTGTTTCCACCTGTCGAGTGGTGGCGTTGTACATGCCCTGCAGGGAGGACAGGGTGGACGTGTAAGGGGAAGAGAACCACTCCATCTTTCTCTTTCATAAACAACAACAAAAATTAACAAAACCCAATGACTTTAAGATTTTTTATTGTTGTTGTTTTTTCCAGTCCTGGGCTTGAACTCAAGGCCTGAGCTCTGTCCCTAAGCCTCTCTGTGTTCAAGGTCAACACTCTACCACTTGAGCCACAGTGCCGCTCTCAGCTTTTTTCTGCTTATGTGGTACTATGGAATTGAACCCAGGGTGTCATGCATGCTAGGCAAGCACTCTACCACTAAGATACATTCCCAGTCCTAGATTATGGGAGGCTTAAAGGATCCTTTCGCCTCCATCTTCCAAGTGGTTGACACTATAGGGCCCCACCACTGTACCTGACAGTCTTCTCTTTTGATGTCTGTGCTGAGATCTCAGGATTGCAGTTCAAAGTCAGCCCAGGCACTAATGTCCTTGAGACTCTTATCTCCAATTAACCACTAGAAAACTGGAAGTGGCTCTGTGGCTCAAGGGGTAGGGCAGTAGCCTTGAGCTGAAGAGCTTAGGGACAGAGTCCAGGCAGAGAGTACAAGCCTCATGATCAACCAAAAAAAAAATGAAAGAAAGGAAGGAAGTGCAAGCAAAAGGGGGCGGGAGCTAGGGGCATAGCTCAAATGGTAAAACACCTGTCTAATAAGTACAAAGCCCCGAGTTCAAACTCTAATACTACCCTAAATAAATCCATACTAGCCCAGGACTTCAGCAGTTACTTGTAGTACAGAGTGGGGATGGGGAGGAAGTATCTGGGCCCCAGGAAGGGAAACTGGCCTGGATTCTCATTCTACAAAGTGGGTATAGAGGCTCCATCTACCGGCAAGACACTGACTTACAACCATTAGCCAGTCTAGAAAAAATTTCTGTCATGGAAAACTATTACAGTAACACAGGAGACTAGGGGAAAGTGAAGGAAGGGGTGACGGTGTCCAAAGTGTGCATGCTGTGACTTATGAAATGGTAGCTCCTCTGTATGACATCTGAATAATAACAATAAAATTGTACTTTACATAATATAGGCAACAAGGCTGGATTAGTGGAGCCCTTGGCTAGCATTAGCATGCAGTATGCCCCAGTAAGTTCCAGTAACAAAGAAATAAACCAGAGAGAAAGAAAAACATAATCTAACAATAAAGACAAGTACAATAACCATAGTGTATCACAAGACCTTTCTGAGTACAAGAACGTAACACTCAGAGAACTGGAAGCATCTAGGGCTGGGCTTTCCTGGGAAGAGATGATGGAGTGAGCCCTAAGCACTTCCCCCAGGGACGCAGAGGGCAGATCCAGGCTGAGGTGCAAGTAAGGAGCAAAGCTGTGCACTCAGGCAGCAAGTGGGCAGCTGCCTGCTGGCCAGGATGAAGAACTTTGTCCTCCTCTGAGGTTACCTGGGGGCCGTGCACAGGCTCTGATCAGAGGGGTGGCTGCTCTGTAGAGGGCACAGGATGCAGGCTGGGGAAAAGATCAGCAAAGTTCCAGAGTCCAAGGCCTACGCTTCCTGGCACCCCAGTTATGCCTTACCTGATACACGGTGGGCATAACCCAGCCATTGCTCTTGCAGAGGGCACAGATCTCTGCCACCTCCCAGGAGGCATAATTGGAGAGGCCAAGCTCCACAAACTTGCCCTGCAGGGGAGAGGTGTGGTCACAACCTTGAACAACCAAGGATTCCAGGCAGAGGAGGTGGGAGTGGAGACCCTGGGCTGAGGTGTTCCCAGCTCTGCCCTGGGTGCTCTGCTCCCTCACTCTGCTGGTAGTGTGAGGATGGGAAAAGCAGAGATCTCTCCCTCCCGAAGCTCAGGAGACCCTTTCTCACCTCCTGGTGCAGCTGGTGGCAGGCCCGCAGTGTCTCCTCCACGGGGGTGCTGTGGTCAGGTGCATGTAAGTAGAAGATGTCCACTCTAGAGCACTGCAGCCGCTTCAGTGAGGTCTCCAGCTGGGACCGCAGACTGTCAGCCTTCAGGGAATTTCCCTCCCAAGGGTTAGCCTTGGTGGCAATTTTTACTTGGAGGAAAAATTTAATGATTAGAAGACATATTAGGGCTACTTACTGGCCATGTGACCCTGGTTAAATTACTTAATTTCCCTGAACCTCTATTTCTATAAAATGACAGTGACAAGAACAGAATTGACTGGGTGAAGGTACATCAGGCCTGTAATCCTAGCTACTCAAGAGGCTGATAACTGAGGGCTATAATTCAAAGCCAGCTTGGGCAGAACAAGAGACTTTTATCTCCAATAAATCACTCAAAACCAGAAGTGGTGCTGTGGCTCAAGTGGTGGAGGCAAGAGACATAAGCACAAAGAGGCTCAAGGACAGGCCTTGAGTTCAAGCCCCAGGATTGGCAAAAGGAGAGAGAGAGAGAGAGAGAGAGAGAGAGAGAGAGAGAGAGAGAGAGAGAGAGAGAGAGAGAGAGAGAGAGAGACAGACAGACAGACAGACAGACAGACAGACAGACAGAGACAGAGAGACAGAAAATAAAAAACAAACAAAAAATGGAACTGTACCGAGACAGAAGTCACAGATTTAAATAATGTCTTCAGTGTCAGTTTTCAACACTTACCTCAGTTCCAACCACCATCTTTTGTCATAAAACTGCTAGCTGTGCCCTCCAAGAGCAAACCCCGAGTATCAGGACTTCTACCTGACACCAACTTGCCTCCAGGACATCACCCACAGAAGGCCCGAGAGAGGCCTGAGCCTAACTTTCAAACCAGGGAAGCTTTTAGTAGGAGACTTGGCCCAAGCTGTCTTAGCCAACAGAAGACAGGTAAAGTCACAGAGATAGGACTCTGCTCCAATTCTGAGTTTTCAGAGTGTAGGCAGGTTGCCATAGAACCCGATACAGGAGAAGGATGCACACAGCTCATCCCACAGGCTCCCCAACACCATCCTACTTGCTGTGGACTTGATTGTTCCCGGGTTTTGTCAGAGTCTGAATGGGCTGGCTAGTCTCCTTGGCTGTAGCTCACAGAAGGAACTCAAGAGGGCAGGCCTGCAAGGGGTTGTTCTAACAATGCAGGAAAGGATGCAGGCATCTGACTATGGGCCCTGGCAGTGTCTGAGTTAGAGGCAACTGAGCAAGAGCAGTAGAGTCCCTCCCAGACTCCAGCCTGTACACGCACCCCTCCACTGCAGAGACGCAGGCCCCATGGGAACAGGTGTTCCACCATTCACATGACCTGAGAGTGAGTTAAGACAGCCTTGCCTGTCCCCACAGAGTACAGTTGATGGAGAATGGACTCTGCACTGCTCCTGCAACTCAGATCAGTGTCCTCTCATCATGTGAAGATGGGAAAGAAGTCCATAGTCCCTTCCCGATGGCTCCCAGGCTTTCTTGTGTGAACTTTACCTTGGGTCTGATCGAAGGACTATGGCTCTCTCCACTCAAAGGAAGCAGGGGAGGGTTGAAGAAAAAGTAAATCTGAAACAAAATCTGGCAGCCATGTTTCCCTTTTCACCTGCCACTCAGACCCACCATGTGGTGAATGCAAGACTTGGAGGACTTCTCTACAGATACTGGATGGCAAAGAGGAACAAAGTAACAGGTGACAGCTCCCTCTGGTCCTCTTAAGCCATACCTGCTCCAGTGGGCTCTCCTGCCATACATCACACTGTGTAATGCCAAGTCATGTCTTTGTGCAGGTATGGCCCTACACTCTAAGGCCTATTCTTTTTCTTCTACCTTCCAGCAAACTACTATCAATTCTTTATGACCCAGCTTTGGTCACTGTGCTGCGACTCGCAGCTCCAGTCTTCCCTACCAGACTGAGTTTGTTGGTATTAGATGCTTTTCCTCGCACAGTGCCACGACAAAGCCTGGCACAGAGCAGACACAAAGGTCTTGTCCCATGTCTTCCTATGGCATCCCCAGAGCATTGCAGAGACTTAGTGGTACTTTTTTTTTTGGGGGGGTGCCTATCCTGGGGGCTTGAACTTGGGGCCTGGGTGCTGTCCTTGAGCTTCCTTGCTCAAGGCTAGTGCTCTACTCACTGGAATCCCAGCTCTTACGGTCCTTAGTACTTAGCTGGTGATAAAAGTCTTAAGGACATTTCTGCCCGGACTGGCTTTGAACCGTGATCCTCAGATCGCAGCCTATGGTGTAGCACGGAGTGACAGGTGTGAGGCACCGGTGCCTGGCTCCCAGAGGTACTGTGAAGTCTAGAAACCGGGCTCTTACAGACCAAGGTGAGAAAAAGGTGCCAGGGAGGGAGGGGTCGGGCGCAAGGCGTGCGGGAGGGGGGGCGCCTGGCAGAGGTGTGTTTGAGAGCTAGTGCGCGCGCGCGAGCAGGAGGTGGCAGCGAAGGGTGAGCGCAGGCTGCCGAGGGGGAAGGGGTGGGGAGGGCACCGTCCCGCTGGGCCGGCTCGCCGACGGGGAGGGCGGGTCAAGGTCCCCGGGGCCCGACCGCAGGCGCACGGGCGGCCGTTACCTGTGCAGTCGCCGCTGCCCAGCCCGAGCCCCAGGCCGCCCAGGATGCTCTCGGAGCGGCCGTCGCAGTACATGAAGGCCGTGTCCAGCTCCGTGTGGCCGCGCTCGAGGAAGGCGCGCACCGACGCCGCGCTGGCGGGCGCGTCCATGCGGCGCCCCATCTCCATGGTGCCCAGGATCGTGGCGGGCCGGGCCGGGGCGGCCGAGGCGGCCTGCTGCGGCTGAAGCCCAGACATGGCGAAGCGGTTCGGAGAGCCTGACCGGCCGGGACTCCGAGCACAGCGGACCGCGGCGCGGTTCACCGCTCGTGAAGCAGCGCGCAGCATGGGTACTGCGCATGCGTGCCGGGCGCCGCCACCAGGCGTCCCGCCCACGGATCGGGGGCGGAGCCAGGGATGTAAGGGAGTGAGGTCAAAGAGCAAAGCGCGGCCCGGCGCACACGTGCGGAGCTCTGGCCACGCCTCCAGGGGCCTCCCGCTGA
Source organism: Megascapheus bottae (assembly GCF_031878675.1). Taxonomy (NCBI): domain Eukaryota; kingdom Metazoa; phylum Chordata; class Mammalia; order Rodentia; family Geomyidae; genus Megascapheus; species Megascapheus bottae. The sequence continues at coordinate 73,438,517 of NC_143514.1, read as the reverse complement.
GTCGGCGGCGCGGGGGGCGGAGCCCCGCGGCCCGGGGGCGGGGCGGCGGATCTCGGTCAGCTGACCGCGGCGGGGGACTCAACCCAGAAGCGCGGTTCGCGGAGGGTCTTGGCGCGGTGAGAGTGCGGTGGGCTGGCGACAGACCCGGGGCTGGGGGTCGGGGCCGCCGGAGCTTTCTGCCGCGTCCTCCTGCACCTTCTTCCCACCTCTGCACTGTCCGGGACCCACGTCCCCTCCCGGGGCATGAGATTGTGGGGCGCCCTGCCTGGCCGGGATCGGAGAGCTCAGGGGGTCCCGGGCCTTCCGGGGCAGCCCGTCCGGCGCCTGGGATCTGGGTCCTCTTTGCACCGTGGGTCCCCAACCACGAACGCTGGTCTAGTGAGGGCTTTGTTTTCCTCGGGGCGGGCGAGATGCGGGGCCTCCCCACGCCGGCCCGCGTCCGCCCCGTCATGACCCCTCCGAGCCGGCGGTGCCGCCTGTCTGAGTCACCGGGAGGGAAGGCCTGGAGTGGCTGGATTCCTTCCCCAAGCCGGACGTCCCGGCACACTCTCCGCAGACCTGTGAGGCGGGACCCCTGAGCACTGGCTCCGAGGCCGGGCGCAGCGCCTGGCTTCCTCCTGTGTGCAGGGGGGGGTGGGGGGTCTGTTAGACGTGGGGGGACAGCCGGCGTCCTGGGTCTCGTCCAGTCTGCACTTAACTGGAGGTCACTGTGTGTTTGGGACCCTGGAGGGCTTCTGCCGTCCCCGAATCTCACAAAGCGTCCTGTGATCCCTTAGCTAGGTTATCTCCTTTAACTCTGCAAGCCAGGTCTTGGAGGTGAGGGCCTGCTTGCGTCATTTCCTTCGTGGGTGGATGGAGGCTTCAGACCTGCTTCAGGGCTCCTGACTAACAGGCAACCAGCAGGTTAGCTTGTCTCCTCAGTCCTAGGCCCTGTGTATTTGCAAGTTTCCTTTTCCTTTTTTCTTTTTTGGTATGGCTCTTGCTTCCACTGTGTCCTGCTGTCCCCCCAACATTTTTTTGGTGTGTGTATGTGGTTGTGGGGCTTAAACTCAGGGCCTGGACAGTCACCTTGTGCTCAAGGCTAGCACTCTACCACTTGAACTACAGAGCCACTTTGGCTCTTTTGAGTAGTTTATTGGAGATAAGAATCTGCCCAGTCTAGCTTTGAACCACAATCCTCAGATCTCAGCCTCCTGAGTAGCTAGGATTACAGGCATGAGCCACTGCACCTGGCTTCTCCAACATTTTCTAAACCTTTACTGTGCAGCTGATGTACCTAGAGCCTTTATGTGTCCAACCTGGGTGGGGGGAGGGGTAAGGAGAGAAGAGCCTGTTTAAAGAGCAGTGGTAGCTAAGGTCTTTGGTAGCCTTCTCCAGGTGTGGGACCTAGGGGAGGGGAGGAGGGCAGCAAGTTCTGTCCAGCTGACACTTGCAAGGGCCCTGGGAGAGGGCAAATTAGAACTGGGTCAAATATCTCTTTACTAGGCCTGGATATTCCTGGAGGGCATGGGGGAGACAGCCATGTGCAGACTACCAGGGACCCCCAAAATAATGCTGAAGGCTTGGAGCCAGGAGAGCAGATGAGGAAGTCAAGGATTTTGGACTTTAGTCAGTAGACCCAGGTGGCCTGTTTGGGTGGGAAGCAGCTCCTTGGCTTCACTTGGAATCAAGGAGAGGAGCTGGATGTGCCAGAATCCTTTAAGAAGCTGGAGGAGGGGCCAGGAGTGTAGTCTAGTGGTAGAGAGCCAGGAGTGTAGTCTAGTGTTAGAGAGCTTGGCTAGCATGCATGAAGTCCCAAGTTTGATTCCTCAGTACCACATGCACAGAAAAAAGTCAGAAATGGTGCTGTGGCTCAAGTGGTAGAGCTCTAGCCTTGAGAAAGCCCAAGAACAATGGTCAGGCCCTGAGTTCAAGCCCTAGGACTGTGAAAAAAAAAAAAAAGCTGGAGGAGCTGCTTAAACTTAGAATCCTTGTTTATCTCATTTCCTCACTAACCTGACAAAGAAGGGGTACATGATCAACCATACTGGGATGGCCAAGGCATTGGCTCTCATCTTCTCAACAGTCACTACCACCTGGGTCAGACACTGGGCTAAAAGCTTTATTTTATTTATTTTTAGTGCCTGACGTGGGGGTGAACTCAGGCCCTGGGCATTGTCCCCTAGAGCCTTTTTTTTTTTTTGCTTAAGAGGAGCACTCTATCAACAAAGCCACAGCTCCACTTCCTGCCTCTTGGTGGTTAATTGAAGATAAAATATCTCAAGGACTTCCTTGCATAGGCTGGCTTCAACCTTGATCCCCAGATCTCAGATCCTTGAGTAGCTGGGATTACAAAGCCACCAGTGCCCAGCTAAGAGCTTTATCATATGCATTTCCCTAGGCAGAAATATCATTATTTCGGTTTTATTCACAGACTCAGACAGGCTATCTCCCTTGCCAAAGCCCACTCAGCCTCATTTGTAAAATGGGGACAGTGTTCTTCACCTTGCTGGGGATTTGATGATAGGGACAGCGTGTGTACATGTGCAGACCTGCAGTGGTTTGCTCAAAATCTATGAGAGGAGGAGGTCAAATTAGGGGGTGGCTGCAAAGTAACAAAGGACATACTGAAGTACAGTTCTTACCTGCGTCGTGTGTGAATTGGGGCAGCTTTGAGTATACTCCCCATCTGGGGTCCAGGAGGAAGGAGCTGGATGTGCCAGGGAGAAATGTCCAGGAAGAGCTTTGGATGCCCTGGAGATTCTGCAGTGATCTGGGCATACAGTGCCCACGTCCAGGGCCTCTGTGGGTCATATTAGGGCTAAGCGCCTCAGCTTCCTATGCTTTCACAGGAGCTGAAAAGCTTCCTGTCTCTCCCTCATAGCTGCCACTTCAGCACTTCCATGGCTCCAGCCAGGGCATAACTTTGTGAGGAACTCAGTCCTCCCTCCTCCCCCTCCCCCAGGCACAAGTGGGGACCAAAGTGGCTGGAGCAAGTCCTGGCCTGCTGGAGGAAACCCCCTCTTAGCACAGGGAGAAAGGGGAGGCCAGCTTTGTGCTTGGCCAGAAGCTAGGCAGCTGTGCCAGACCTAGAGAGGTTGTTCACTCCACCCCCACCCCTCACCTCCCCATGGAGACAGAAGTACCTGAGGCTGGGGCATGGCTGTGAGCAGGGATTTGCAGCTCCCTCCTGGGTGTCACTTTGCCTTCCTGTCAGGTGACAACCCCTCCCTCCCCCCAGCAGATCACTTCCTATTCTAGTCTCAGGTTCCTCTCTAGTGTCTCTGCTTCCCAGAGTCCAGGAGAAGATGGGGCTTGTGAATGCATTCCAGGGGCTTGGTACAGAGCTGGTGGAGTGCACTAGTCAGGGGGTAGTGATTCTTGGGGATGAAGATGGTGCCAGCCTGGCTCTCTTTCTCTCTCCTCTCTAGGTGGTCACCTACGCAGTGGCTGCTATCCCCTGTCAATGTGCCTAGGCTCTGGCAGGGTCCTTCTGCCTGCCCCCAGGAAGAGCCATCTTCTGACTAGGTAAAGTGGGTTTTTTTTTTTTGCCAGTCCTGGGCTTCAGCTCAGGGCCTGAGCACTGTCCTTGGACTTTCTCAAGGTTAGAGCTCTACCACTTGAGCCTCAGCACCACTTCTGGCTTTTTTCTATGTATGTGGTACTGAGGAATCGAACCGGGGTCTTCGTGCATGCTAGGCAAGCACTTTAACCACTAGGCCAAAGTCCCGGCCCCCATCTTCTGACTAGGAAAGTGGCTCTGGACTCTTTGCTAAAGACATTCCACCTGAGCTGGGAATGTGGCTTAGTGGTAGAGGGCTTACCTAACATGCACCAAGCCCTGGATTCAATTACTCAGTACCATATAAACAAACAAACAAAAAAGACTGGAAGTAGCACTGTGGCTCAAGTAGTAGAGTGCAAGCCTTGAGTAAAAAACTCAGGGACAATATCACGCCCTTCAAGGTGCAGGATTGGCAACAACTTAAAAAAAGAAAAAGACATTCCACCTGCTTTGTGAGCTCCTAGAAGAATGCTGGCTCCAGAATCTGAATTGGGCAGCCCTGGGGATCCTGTGTGCCAGGAAGTCCCCCTTCCAGTGAGAGCCTCCCAGAATAATAACACTGACAGCAAGAACCAAGCTGGTCACTCAGGATTTAGAACAAAAGATGACTTTGACACCCAGATGATGTGGCTCTCACCTGTTGATCTAGCTACTCAGGAGGCTGAGATCTGAGGATCACAGTTTGAAGCCAGCCACGGCAGGAAGGACTGTGACTCCTATCAACAGTTAACCACCAAAAGCCAGAAGTAGAGCTGTGGCTCAAGTGGTAGAGTACTAGCCTTGAGCACAAAAGCCCAGGGACAGTGCCAAGGCCCTGAGTTCAAGGACACACACATACTCACGATGACGTTGAGGGCCAATCTCATTACTCAGTGACACAGCAGCTACACGAGGGAGGCTATGGTTACCTGCATGGTTCTGATGACCAGGCCCAGGCACTTGAGGCTGAATGACGGCCCAAAGCTAAGTGATAACCAGTGGGGAAGCTGAATGTCCCTGCCCCTGGGGTTGGCCCAAACTCCTTTGGATCTGTGTACTTGGAAGCAGATTTGGTCCCTGTGGGCTAGGACTAAGTCTTGTCCGGTCCAGTAGCTAGGCCAGTGCCTGGTGATGAGGGTGAGGTGAGATCAAGCCAGAATGACCATGGGTAGGAGCTTGGACTCCTAGGGCTGAAGGCCTCCTCTCTTTCTCCCTGTAGAAGGAACCCTCACCTGGCTCAGTACACCAGCACCTTCCTCCCACACAGTCCTCTGCGCTGGGCTGAGACGCTCTCTCTGCAGCCATGGTCTGGAAAAAACTGGGTGCTGGCAACTTCTCCAGATGCCCCAATGGCTCCAGCCTGTGGATCTGGGATGTGTTTGGCGAATGTGCCCAGGACGGCTGGGATCAGGCCAGTGTGTTCCTGGGCTTGGTCTCCATCCTCTGTTTTGCCGCCTCTACTTTCCCGTGAGTACCACTGGGTGCAGGAGCAGGGAGGGGAGCAGGGTGGTGGTCAAGGCTCCAGGGGGGACCTTGGGCCTACATAGGCTCTGGGCCATGTGGCTCCAGACTCCAGTCACTGACTTCTGGTCCACTCAAGGTTGGGCAGGTAGGGGGGAGGGTGCTGTATGGACTCAGCACATGCCAGACTTCCTGCCGGCAACTTGATATGGAAATCATAACTTTTGCTACAGTTTATTAAGTGCCCACTATGTCTCTGGCTTGGAACTACACACGGGCCTACTTTTACTTTCTTGGATCCTTACTGCAGCCTCCCTGAAACAGAGCCAGCTCCTTTTCCTGCTCTGTAGATGAGACAAGTCTGGAATTGTTAAATAACTTGCTCTAATCGGGCACTGGGGGCTCACACCTGTAACCCTAGCTACTTAGGAGATTGAGATCTGAGGATCATGGTTCAAGGTGTTCAGGTAGGAAAGTCCATGAGACTCTTATTTCCAGTTAAACACCAAAACAAAACCCTGAAAGTAGAGCTGTGGCTCAAACTGTAGAGCATGAAAGTATCCAGGCCCTGAGTTCAATCCCCATGACCAACAAAATAAAACCTTGCTGTAGCTTGCGTGGGCTGTAAGGAAGGGGTAGAGGAGTGGGAGGGCTGAGATGTGTCAGACATGGCTTCCGTCCTCCAAACCCAAGGAGAGTCCGGGGTGGACACACAACAGTGTCCACTGAAGAGGGAGCCACAAGGACTTCTTGCAGAGTGGTATAGAGCTCCACCACCTACAAGCTGTTCTCTGCTCTGTGCCTCAGTTTCCTCATCTGTAAATACTACTCCCATCCAGGGATGCTGAGAGCACAGCAGGAAGGAGGAGTGAAAAGGACCTGGTTCCAGGATCTTTGTACAGTGTGTACAGAAGCCTGCATTCTCCATGCTGAGGTCTTGTTCTGTGAAGCAGGGACGAGGGACCTGCTTCTGCCTCTGGGAGGATGCAGTCAAAGGGCTGTGGGCTGGGGCCCCCAACTGGCCAGACCTATTGGGGGAAGCTGCTGTGTTGCTGGACCAGACTCTCTCTGTCCTGTCTGTTCTCCACTGTTCAGAGTGTGTTCTGAGGTGCTTATCTTGTGGGATAATGATAAAGGTTTAATCTAGGACTTAGACCTTGTTTTCTTTTTCTTTTTTCTTTTTTGTCTTTGGAGGCCTGAACTCTGGGGCTGGGCGCTGTCCCTGAGCTCTTCAGCTAAAGGATACTGCCCTACCCCTGGAGCCACAGCCCCACTTTTTCTAGTGATTAATAGGAGAGAAAAGTCTCTTTTTCTTTAGTGACCAGGCAGACTTTGAACCTCGATCTTCAGATCTCAGCCTCCTGAGTAGGTAGGATTACAGGCGTGAGTCACCGAGCCTAGACTGGACATTGTTTTCTTGAGAAATAATTTACACAGGGTACAAGGAACCCACACTGTTCAACTTAATGGTTTTAATTTATCCTGAGTTGTTCATTTTAGAGGGGAAAAAGCTCGAAAGCTCACAAAGAAACCTTTACTGGCTCATGCCTGTAATCTAGCTACTCAGGGGGCTAAGGTCTGAGAATTGTGGTTCAAAGCCAGCCCAGGTAGGAAAAGTCCTTGAGGCTCATTTCCAAAGAACCACCAGAAAACTAGAATTGGAGCTGTGTCTCAAAGTAGTAGAGCTTTAGCCTTGATCAAAAGATCTCAGCCATAGCACCCAGGCCCTGAGGTCAAGCCCCAGGCAAAAAAAGAAAAAGAAAAAAACAAAACAACAACAACAAAAAAACCCCTGTATTCTGACTGGTACCTTTGTCTATAAATTGGCCTATCTAGGACATTATATGACTTTTTTTTTTTTTTTTTTTTTTTTTTTTTTTTTTAACCAGTTCAGGGCTGAACACTGTCTTTGGGCTTTCTCAGAGCTAGAGCTCCATCACTGGAGACACAGCACCACTTCCAGCTTTTTTTCTATGTATATGATACCAAGGAATGGAACCCTGGTCTTCATGCATGCTAGGCAAGCACATTACCTCTAGGCCAAACTCCCAGCCCCTGCGTGATCTTTTTTTTTTTGGGGGGGGGGGGGGCGGGGTCATGGGGCCTGAACTGGTCCTGGGCACTGTCCCTGAGCTCTTCAGTTCAAAGCTACTACCTTGCCTCTTGAAGCACAGCCCACTTCCCATTTTCTACTGATTAATTGGAGATAAGAGTCTCAGGTTCTTTAGTGCCTAGGCTGGCTTTGAACCAAGATTCTCAGATCTCAGCCTCCTGAGTAGCTAGGATTACAGGCGTGAGCCACTGAGTCCCCTGCATGATTCTTTTTTTTTGGGGGGGGGGTCACGGGCTTGAACCCCACCTGGGTGCTATCCCTGAGCTCTTCAGCTCAAAGCTACCACCCTATCTCTGAGCTCTTCAGCTTAAGGTTACTACTACCCTACCCTAGAGCCAAGCCCCACATCCAGTTTTCTAGAGGTTAATTGGAGATAAGAGTCTCAGGTTCTTTTGTACCCTGTTGGCTTTGAACCTTGATCCTCAGATTTCAGCCTCCTGAGTAGCTAGGATTATAGGCTTGAGCCATTGCGTTTGGCTTCCCTGCCAAATGTGGAGATTGAACTCAAGGTCTGGGCATTGTCCTTGGACACTTTTTGCTCAAGGATAGCACTCTGCTACTTGAGCCACAACACTACTTCCAGCCTTTTCTATTTATGTGGTACTGAGGAATCGAACCCAGGGATTTGTGCATGATAGGCGAGAACTCTACCACTAGGATACGCTCACAGACCCCCTGCATGATTTTTTTTTTTTTGGTGGGTCATAGGTGCTTCCCTGAGCTCTTCAGCTCAAGGCCATAGCCCTACCCTTGAGCCAAGCCCCACTTCCCATTTTTTTCTAGAGGTTAATTGGAGATAAGAGTCTCAGGTCCTTTTGTGCCCGAGCTGGCTTTGAACCTTGATCTTCAGATCTCAGCCTCCTGAATAGCTAGGATTACAGGTGTGAGCCATTGAACCCAACTTTGCATGATTCTTATAAATGGAATCTGTGACTTTTGTGACTAGCTTCTTTTATTTAATATAATGGTTTTAAGATTCATACATGATCTAGGCACTTGTGTCCTGTGCCTGTAATCCTAGGAGACTGACTTCTGAGGATTGTAGTTCGAAACTAGCCTGGGTGAAAAAACTCAGGGACAGCACCCAGGCCCTGAGTTCAAGCCCCAAGACCAACAAAAAAATAGGAAGTGCCATTGTGGCTCAGGAGGTAGCGCAGTAGCCTTGAGCTGAAGAGCTCAGGGACAGCGCCCAGGCCCAGTGTTCAAGCCTGATGACCAGCAAAATAAATAATATTTTTTTTTGAGACAGGGTCTTGCATATAGTCCAGACTAGGTTCTCCTGTCTCATCCTGTCAGCTACTAGAATTACAGGTGTGCTATGTGTGGTCTTTTGAGGAACTGCCAGGCTGTTTTTCACATTAGTCATGTCCTTTACTCTCCTCTAGCAGGGTATGTGCTTCACATTCCTTCTGATCCCCTCGAACACTTGCTGCCTTTTTAAATTTTGAAATAGTTGTTTGTGTGGATGGGAAAAGGTGTTTTGTGGCTCTGTCTTCCTGTGAATCACGAAGCTGAGCAGCATTTCATGTGCTGTGGCCTTGTGTATTTTTCCTTTGTCTACTTTTTTTTTTTTGGCCAGATCTGGGGCTTGAACTCAGGGCCTGAGCACTGTCCTTGGACTTTCTCAAGGATAGAGCTCTACCACTTGAGCCACAGCACCATTGCTGGCTTTTTTTCTGTGTATGTGGTACTGAATAATTCATGTATTCTAGGCAAGCACTCTACTACTAGGCCAAACTCTCAGCCTACTTTCAATTGAATTTTTTTTTATTGTTGAGTCATGACAGCTCTTTGTATATTTTAGACACAGCATCCTCTTGTGATAGCTATATGACTTGCAGAATATTTTCTGTTATTTTGTGGGTTCTTTTCATTTTCTTCCCTTTTTTTTTTGACTTAAACTCTGGGCCTGGACGTTGTCCTTGAGCTCTTCAGCTTAAGGCTACGGCTACCACCCTACCCTTGAGCCAAGCCCCACTTCCCGTTTTCTAGAGATTAATTAGAAATAGTCTTTTTTTTTTTTTTTTTTTTTTTTTTTTTTTTTGTGGGTCATCGGGCTTGAACTCAGCCTGGGCACTGTCCTTAAGTTCTTCAGCTCAAGTCTACTCCCCTATCCCTTGGCCTGGGCACTGTCCCTGAGCTCTTCAGCTCTATGCTGTGCCCTACCCTTGAGCCAAGTCTCACTTCTCACTTCTAGTTTTCTAGAGGTTAATTGGAGAAAAGAGTCTCAGGTCTTTTTGTGCCCTGGCTGGCTTTGAACCTTGATTCACAGATCTCAGCCTGGACTAGCTAGGATTACCAGTGTGAGCCACAGTGCCTGGCTTCAAGAGTCTTTTCTAGAGATTAATTAGAGATAAGAGTCTCAAGTCCTTTTGTGCCTAGGCTGGCTTTGAACTGGGATCCTCAAATCTCAGCCTCCTGAGCAGCTAGGATTATAGGCATACACCACCTCGCCAGGTGAGCCTCAGGCATTTGCTCCAAATCGCCTTGTTCCAGGTGGCCAGACAGAACCCAAGTAATAGCGAGGGCAGCTGGCTGCCCACTCCTCCCTAGGACTCGGTGTCCCCTGCGAGGGACATTTGCCTCCTCAGGGCTTGCGGCATGCCAGGCCTCTGCAGGTCACTGAGTCCAGAAGGGACAGGACTGCTGGTGTTCAGAGAGGAGAGAGGAAGATGATACCTGCAGAGCCCAGATGGAGGAAGGCCCATTGGAGGAAATGTCTCCTGAGGTGTGGGAGACGAGGAGAAGTGTCTGGGGGCCCAGGGAGGGGCAGGTGGTTATACAGGGTCCAGCCAGGAGGAAGGGAAAGCAGCCGGGGCAGGGTGGGGTGAGGGGGGCGCCGAGCCTTCGATGCCGAGCATCAAAGGATTCGGATCCTTCTTGAAGAACTGGTACAAGTTTTGACAGTTTCTGGCAAGCTTGGGGGTATTAGAAAGGAGAAGGATCGTGGCTTTGGGGGGGAACCCTTGCATGGAAGCTGGGAAGTAGGTGCAGCTGAGGTGGACACAGAAGAGGAGGTGGGACAGTTGTGTAAAGAGCCCAGGTGATACATGGTACTCTTAGGCTGGCCTTGAACTCATGATCTTTCTGTCTCAGGCTTCTGATTGCCGTGTGTACCATCACACCCAATTTCATGACTTTTTTTTTTCTTCTTCAGTATTGGGGTTTGGACTCATGGGTCTTGTGCTTGCTAGGCAGATGCTTCACCACTGAACCATTCCACCAGCTCTTCCCTTTGTTTTGTGCTGGTGATTTTTGAGATAAGGTCTTGCTTCTTGATTAGGCCTGGGCCTATGTTGGGCTTCCCCTCGTTGCTGGGATGTGCATAGCTGTGTGGTTGTGGGGAGGGGTCTTTTGAACTTTCCTGCCTGGGTTAACCTTAAACTGACAGCCTCTTGATTTCTGACTGCTAGGTTTACAGGCATGAATCCTTAGTGTCCGGCTGTCCCTGAATTCTTTTGCTCAAGGCTAGCACTCTACCACTTGAGCCATACCTCGACTTTCAGCCTTGGTGGTTAAGTAGAGATAAAAGTCTCATGAACTTTTCTGACCAGGCTGGCTTTGAACCTTGATCCTCAGATCTCAGCCTCTGGAGTAGCTAGGATTATAGACGTGAACCACCTGAGTGCTTCATGGACTTTTTAAACAGTTCTAAGAGCCCCGAAGCTGAGCAGGCTGTGGCTGTGCCTTTCTCCTCACCAGTGGCCTCTTTATTTGTAGCAGGGCCACGCCTCGGGGCTACTGATGCTACCACCCTCACCCGAACTCCTAAAAATAGGAAGCCAGGAAATGACACAAAACTAGGACTGTCGTGGGCACAGAAAGGCCTTCCTTAGGGACAGGCTCCCAGACCATCTGCTGTCTATCACGGCCACTGTTCTATGGTTCTTATCTGAGGAAGGTTCCCTTGGGGTGGCTTCATAGTCCCAGGTTCTGATGTTCATTTCCCCCTCTCCCCCCGCTCCCCCAATCCCTCTCTCCCACAGTCAGTACATCAAGGCCTGCAGGACAGGCAACATGGACCAGGCGCTGTCCCTGTGGTTCCTCCTGGGCTGGATTGGCGGAGACTCCTGCAACCTCATTGGCTCCTTCCTTGCTAACCAGCTGCCCCTGCAGGTGAGTGGCGTGGAGGCCAGTGGACAGCTACCACAGCCTTCAGAGTAGCCAGCAGGAGAGGCGAGGCTCCAGATTGCTCACCTGGGGCCTCACACTTCCAGTGTGACAGGAGGCAAACCACGAACCCCTGTCCAAGCCGCAGTTTCTCCATTGCAGTACAAGCACATCAACCCACTGTGTTCTTTCACTTTGAAGGGGGCTGTGAGCGCTTGTTTTCAGGGTATGGAACCTGGGTGCAGGGCCCTGGAGGAGGAAATGAGTTTTTTCCTTCGGATCCTCAGATGGCCTCATTCTCCAGGAAGGCCCTGTCCCCAGTGAGATTGGAAAGTCCTGCCTGCCGTGCCTTGGGGTTCATGGAACCATCATGGAGCCTTGAGTGCCGTTTTGTCCTGACTGGTGGTGCTAGCTGCACATTCCTCGGCTGGATGCCCTATCAGACCACTTGTCCCCCTGTGGGTTCCTTTCAGCTAGGAAGTAGGACCCCTCCACGCTCAGAGAGTGTGATGACTGGGTCAGCTGGCACAGGTCCCCTGGCCCCTCAGCCAGAATGTGGTGCCATCTAACCCGTGGTCCTGGATGGAGCCAGGGATGGCAGCCAGCACCTGGGCCTCTTTTCTTTTTTGCCAGTTGTGGGGCTTGAACTCTGAGCCTGGGTGCTGCCCCTGAGCTCTTGAGCTCAAGGGTAGTGCTCTACCACCTGAACCACTGTGCCACTTCTGGTTTTTCAGGTAGTTAATTGGAGATAAGCATTTCGCAGGCTCTCCCCCCCCCCCCAATCCTGGGGTTTGAACTCAGCCTGGGCACTGTCCTTGGACACTTTTTGCTCAAGGCTAGCATCCTGCCACTGGAACCATGGCCCCATTTCCAGAACCCATGGCTTTGTGCATGTGAGGCGAGCACTGTACCACTAGGCCAAACTCCCAGCCCCTTTCACAGGTTTTTGTGCTTGGGCTGGCTTTGAACCACGGTCTTCAGATCTCAGCCTTCTGACTAGCTAGGATTACAGGTGCAAGCCACCAGTGCCTGGCTCCTCTTTTCTCTTGCAGACCTACACAGCAGTGTATTACGTCCTGGCCGATGTGGTGATGCTGGCCTTGTACTTCCATTACAAGTTCAAGAAACGCCCCTCGCTGTGTGAGTAGGGGGAAGCCTCTCTGGGTCAGGCTCTCTGCTGGCAGTTGTGGGGAGGGAGGCTTAAAAATTGGGAGGAGCTGGGCGCGGTGGCTCATGCCTACAAGCCTAGCTACTCAGGAGGCTGAGATCTGAGGACTGAAGTTCAAAGCCACCCTGGCCACTAAAGAACAAGAGACTCTTATCTGTAATCTCTAGAAAATGGGAAGTGGGGCTGTGGCTGAAGGGGTAGGGCAGTAGCCTTGAGCTGAAGAGCTCAGGGACTGCACCTAGGCCCAGAGTTCAAGCCCCATGACCCACAAAAACAAAACAAAACAAAAAAACTTGGGAGGAAACAAGTTTCCCAGCTGGGTGGTAAACCAAACCTTGGAAAGGCTTTCTCTAAACGCAGGGCCCTGGATAGTGCCTAGCAGGCAGTGAGTTCATCCCAGCTCAGACCACAAGGGGGCTCCACTCACTGCGCTGTCCTTCACCTCTGTGCCTGGCTGGAGAAGCAGGGGCTGAGTCTCACTGGCTACACAGGAGCCTATCGAGGGAATTCAATCAGCATTTCTGGCTTTGGAGCCTCTGTCCTGGCCCCACTGCCCACAGTGATTCAGCTTGGACACCCAGGTGAAGGGCACTGTTGTGGGATTGAAGCTCAGAGAGGTTGGGTCACTTGTCCAAGGCCACACAGCAGTAAGGCTTAGGTAAGGCTTGGGGCTCTAATCCCAGTCTACTGCCATTTAGATACCCAACCTTAGTCTCTCTCCACCCAGTATCTGCGCCCATCAATTCTGTGCTCCTGTTCTTCGCGGGAACAGTGTGCCTTGTGCCTCTGGTCAGCAACACCGGCCCTGTGGCTGTGTCCAGGGAAGGCTTCCGGGGGCGGACACTCCTGTCTGTGGAGCCAGGCAGTTCGGGGCAGTGCGGCTCTCCCCACAGCCCTCCCTGCACGGTCACGTTCCCGTTGGTGGTACGTGGGGGGATAGCGGGGTGGGACCTCCCTGCACGTGGCCCTCCCAGCCCTGAGTGCGCTTGCGCCCCCCCAGCCCTTCACGAAGCAGGAGATCATTGGCTTCGTCATCGGCTCCATCTCCAGCGTGCTGTACCTGCTCTCCCGGCTGCCCCAGATCCGGACCAACGTGAGCCTAGAGCCCGCGGTGGGCCGGGTGGGGTGGAAAGTGGACCCCTCTTTCCAAGCCAGATCCTGCCTCTGGAAACGTCTTGGTCGTGTTTGCCAGCCAGGCTGCATGAGCCCTGCCATGTGTCTAGGAGTCAGAGGTCCGGGGTTCAGGGGTCAGATGAGGAGGTGAAGGATGGGGATGGGGCTTGCTGGGCACTGGGAGTCTGTGAGGGGAGCTTGTTCTTGAGAGCCTGCAGGCAGGTTCTAGGAGAAAGGTTTGCAGTGAGGATGGAGGGCCAGGCCCTGAATGGGGTTGGGTGGTGCGTGTCAGGCCTGTGTCATATGTAATATGCAGTCACACACAGGTATAACCCTGAGTGACAAGAGCCATCCTTTGTTTGTTTGTTTTGTGGGGGCAGGAAGGGGCAGAGGAGTCTCACTGGATAGGGACTGCAGATGAGCTGTCTCGGTCTTTGACCAGACCCCTTCCACCCCCAGTTCATACGGAAGTCTACCCAGGGGATCTCATACTTGCTGTTTGCCTTGGTGATGCTGGGAAACACACTGTACGGGCTGAGTGTGCTGCTCAAGAACCCCGAGGACGGCGAGAGCGAGGGCAGCTACCTGCTGCACCACCTGCCCTGGCTGGTGGGCAGCCTGGGTGTACTGCTGCTGGACACCATTGTATCCTTCAGAGTGGGCAGCACTGACCAGCAGATGGGAAGCCTCTGCCTGTATGTGCCTCAGCATCCACCAACTCCTCCAGCCTCTTGTCCACACACCCATCTATCTGTCCACATAGCCATCCATCCATCCACCCATCTATCCACCCAAACTTCCACCCATCCACCCAGCCATTCATCCATCTATCCACCTATCTGTCCATCGGCCCATCCATCTATCTACATACCCACCTACCCACCTACCCAATCTCCCATCCACCCATCCATTCACCCATCCATCCATCCACCCATCTATCCACCCAAACTTCCACCCATCCACCCATCCACCCAGCCATTCATCCATCTATCCACCTATCTGTCCATCGGCCCATCCATCTATCTACATACCCACCTACCCACCTACCCAATCTCCCATCCACCCATCCATTCACCCATCCATCCATCCACCCATCCATCCATCCATCCATCCATCCACATATCTATTTATAAGCCCATCCATCCATCTACATACCCAGCTATCCACACACCCACCTATCCACCCATCCATTTATCCTTCATCATCTAATCCCTCTATTTATTCACCTATCCATCCAACTTCCCACCTGTTTATCCATCCATTTCTCTATCACCTACCCATCCATCCATCCATCCATCCATCCATTCATTCATTCATTCATTTATCCTTCCATCCAAACTCCCTACCCATTCACCATCCATTCATCGACCTATCATTCATCTCCTACCTATCCACTTATCCAGCCAACTTCCCATCAGTCCCTCTACCTATCTCCCAACTTCCCACCCATCCATCCATCATCTATTCATTTGTCCACCCATTCATCCATCTTATCTAAGAGCATCCACTTCCTATGTGCCAGCACCACCTGGTATCTTGGCTTATCCATCAGTGAGGAGGGCCCAAATGCCCAAGCTTACCTGGGGAAGGCTTAGGTCCAGCTGGGAGTCAGACAGGACACATGGAATTCTCTCTATGCTTTTGTATTTTCATGTGAATTGACAGTCACCGTGTCACTGGGGCAGGGACTCCTGGGCAGTGGCCCAGTGCTCCATAAGTGGTCACTCAGCATCTAGGCAGGACACTATTCAGATCTCATTGGGAGAAAGCAAACATGGCCATAATTTGAGCAGTTGCTGAGTCCCCACCTGCGTAGTGAGAGGAAGATTTAAGCCGCAGTAGCCTGGGTGACAAAGTAAAGGTGGGACCCTCGGGGTGGAGGGACAGCTAGAGTAAGGCTAGGAGGTTGAGGCTGGCCCCCCACAGGTGGAGGGGTGGGAGAGCTGGAGGGCAGGAAGGCCCCCTCCCTCCCCACTCCTAACCCTGTGTGCTTTGTATGGCCTTAACCTGGCCCCTCAGATCTCCATTCAGTTCCTGCTATACAGAAACAGCCCTGCCTCGCCCGAGCATGAACCCCTCCTCCACAGCTGAGCTCCTGGCTGAGTCCTGGACAGTGGGGACCCCCCAAACCTGGCTGCCTCCTGCCTCGCCACAGCCCTCCAGACTGATCAGATGGACTCAGACACAGGAAGGCCTCCAAGGACAAGCCTCTCCAGGGAGCCTGGCAGGACCCCAGGGCGCCCTCTCTGCTACCTCATTCCACCTGCACGTCCTGGGGGCTGGGCCCCTGCCACCACCCAATCCAGACTGTCCCATGGCTCCACACAAACTAGTAAATGGCACCTCCCAGCCCCGAGCCTGCTTCCACTGCTCCTTCCTGGGGTGCTGGCATCCATCTGTGGGTGGACAGCAAGGATCCTGTGTCTACCTGGAGGCCTCGACGGGAGAGGACAGAGTAGCCCCAGTGTGTCATATAGCTCAGCCCAAGTTAGCTCTGGCGGTGCTGGGGGAGAGTGGGGGGGGGGGTTGGCCTCCTGGCGGAGGTGACTGAAGGGGAAAGAGATGGGTGCGGCTTGGCCCTGAACTTAGCTTTCTGGGCCTCGGCTTCTGTGGTCTCCAGACCCTGTTCTGCCCAGTCTCCAGTCTGTGTTTGTGGTATCTGTGCTGTCTTATTCCTTGCTGGCCTGGTCTCGACTCCACGTGCTTCCCTGTAGGACCAGGAACCAGGCCTGTCTCCTGCCCTCAGGACCTTCTGGGTGGCAGAGCCCATTCCTTCCCAGCCTTTCAGGCTTAGTCCACTGCCAGTCAGGACCAATGCCAGGGGAGGGGCTCGCTGCCCTGTGTGTGGTGCTCAGCCTGGGAGGGTCTGGGCACTGAGTGCCAAACCTGGACACTGTCCTCAGCCTGTGCATCCTGTGGGGCCCTGTCTGGCCTCAAAATATAGGCATGCTGATTAAATGAGATATGAGTATGGGCTTATGTACTTCCTGGCTTGGGACCCGAGGGTAAGGCCACAGTAGCTTGAAGTGGGTTACCCATAAGGCAGCTGCCAGTAGAGAACGGGCTAGGTGGCCTGATGTGGCCCTACCACAGCACTGGGCCACGCTGGCTGTGGTAGGTCCACAGGCATCTCTGGTGTCTTTCCCATCTCCTTGGCTCATCTGTCTTGGTCTTGGCAGCAAGACGCCTGTTTCAGTGTGGCCTCAAGGCCTAAAGTGTGGATGGTTTGGTTTCAGGTCCAGGTTCAACTACAGAAACAGAACTCTATGCCTGGAGCCCTCGTTCAAGGTGGGGTGGGGAGCAGAAGCCGGCCTAGGCAGCTCCAGAGGGGCCTGTTATGATGGCTTACATAGGCATTTGAGACATGCAATCCAGGCTGGTCTCAAATTCAGCCTCCTGGGGCCAGGAGTGTGGCCTACTGGTAGAGTGCTTGCCTAGCATGCATGAAGACCCGGGTTCAATTCCTCGGCACTACATACATAGAAAAAAGCCAGAAGTGGTGCTGAGGCTCAAGTGGTAGAGCTCTAGCCTTGAAAAAGTCCAAGGATAGTGCTCAGGCCCTGAGTTCAAGCACTGGACTGGCAAAAAAAATCCAGCTGGGTGCAGTGGCTCACGCCTGTAATTCTAGCTACTCAGGAGGCTGAGATCTGAGGATCATGGTTCAAATTCAGCCCGGGCACAAAGTCCATGAGACTCATCTCCAGTTAACCACCCAAAAGTGGGGCTGTGACTCGAGGAGTAGGGTGGTAGCCTTGAGCTGAAGGGCTCAGAGACAATGCCCAGGCCCAGAGTTCAAGTCCCACGACCACCACCACCAAAAATCCCTGCTCAGTGCCTGGCCTGGAACCCAGAAGACACAGGCTTTGCCTCTCTCAAGTCCCAGGGTCAGGGTGTGGGGCAGGGGAAGCTGACTGCCAGGCTGGTGGGGCATCTCCAACAAGGCAGAAGGCTGAGGCCCAGCAACCCAGTTGGCCTGTGGGCAACTTCTCTCAGGCCCTCCCAGGACAACCAAGACATAACAGCCTCCAGTTCCCTCCTCCTCCAGGAGGGGGCGCAGAGACCCTCCCATGGCACTTTTGCCTCTGCTAGAGGCCCAAGCTACCCAGGATACTGAAATTGGAGGATTACTGTTTGAAGCCAGCTTACATAAGAAAGTGAGGGTTTTTGGGGGTTTTTTTTGGGGGGGGGGTGGTTGTGGGGCTTGAACTCTGGGCCTGGCAGTTGTCCCCGAGTTCTTTAGCTCAAGGCTACCACCTTACCCCTTGAGCTACAGTGCCACTACTGGTTTCCTGGTAGTTAATTGGAGTCTCACAGACTTTAGTGCCCTGACTGGCTGAGTCTTGATCCTCAAATCTCAGCCTCCTAAGTAGCTCGGATTACAGGCGGGAGCCACCACGCACAGCATACAGGTCCTAGTTTATGTTTTTGCATGAGGCAGATGACTCCAGAGGCAGGGGTATATCTCAGGGCTAAGAGTGCAGGCTTAGCTGTTGGGAGTTCACACCAACACCCGCATTCAAATTTCACAAGTGGGTACCAGGAACTGGCTGGACACAAGGACAGCGGCCAGAGCTGGTGGGGTGAGTCCAGGCAGCTTTATTGTGCTCACCTGCCTACTGGCCTCTCTGGATTGTGTGGGTGCAGCGGCAGCCTCTGGGCCCAGCAGCTGGCAGCAGGCACACAGGGCAGGGCTCGGTTTTCCTTTCAGTCCCTGCTTGCCAGAAGTACCTTGGAAAAGTCCTCAGGAAAAGAGAAGGTGTCAGGGCTGCCCTGGACAGAGCCAGTGAGTCTCAGGAGAGAATTAGCCTATAGGGGTGGGGAAGGCCACACAGAAGATGGGACCAAAAAATGAGATGTGCCTGGCACTATAGCTCATGCCTGTAATCCTAGTGACTTGGGAGGTGAAGCTACGTGGCCCGAGGTCCGAGGCATAAAGGGACTAGGTGCCTGGCTCGAGTGGTAGAGTGCTTGCTGTGCTGGCTACAAACCACAGTGCCAAACACAATTATGAGACAGCACCTGCCTATCACCACGCACAAGGCCTTGAAATGGCAGTGGGGGGAAGCAAAGCAAACCTCTTCCTGGTCCTGGCAGGGCTGCAAAGGCTGGGAAGCCCTCACCCCAGCTGGCTGCAGTCCTGGCAGCTCCTGTCCCACGTTGGCCAAGTGTGGGGCTGCAGGGAGAGTTTCCCTCACAACAGGTGGCAGGTCTCGCAGGTAGGTGATGAGCCAAGGTCACGCTGTGTGGGGAGGGAAGGGTAGGCAAGAAAGAACACGAGGCTGGCACTTACTGTGTCCCAGTTTCTTTTTATTTCTTTTTATTCTTTTTTTTCCTTTTTTTTTTTAAGTATGGAGGCTCAAGTATAAGATGTAGATTTTTTTTTTGTTTAAGCTTTACAAAAAAAAAAAACAAAATAAAACAAAAAACTCCTTTTGCATTCCATAAAAATTGACAGAAAAGCACCTGGCCAAAAGAGCAGACAGTCGTCGGCCCCCCTCACTGCGGCCTCCGGGCCAGGCCCCTGCTCAGGGCAGGGCTGAGGGTGCCCCTCTTCCTCCAGAGCGGTCCCTGGCCCCCAGCCCCAACCCCAAGCAACTCCCAAACACACGTGGAACCACATTTCCAGTTTTCGTCTTTCACACACCACAGTTATTTCATAAATTTTTTTGTTTTACATTTTTTACACCAATGTAACAAAAAGGTGAGAGGGAGGGTGCTGACGATGTATTTATGCCTGTAAATGGGGGGAGCCCAGACACACACACGCGCGCGCACACACACACTCACACGCACACACACACACTGCGTTTTTATGGGGACATGGAGTTTCGGTAGCAAAACGTGGTGAGAAGCAGGCCCGGAGCTGGAGGAGGGGCTATGGGTTTATTCTGGGGAGGGGTGGCGCTGTGCGGTTGTTGATGCAGTTGTTATGTGACTGGGAGGAGGGGGGGAGGGCCATGGGAAGGGAGCAGAAAACGAGTTTTCTAAGGAAGGAATCTAGCGAGTGCGTGGCGTGTCCGGCTGGCGCGAGCAGAGGTTTAACACTGCTGCTTTCTCTTCAAAGCCTCCACCAGGTCGTTCTTCAGCGCTTCTTGTTTTGATTTGTCTGCAAAAGTCTGCACAGACCTGTGAGGAGGGAGGAGGGCAGGCGAGTGAGAACTGGGCGAGGCACCCTGCCACGCTGCAAGAGATCTGCTCGTGGCAGCCTCCGGGCCCACCATGGCTGTGGCGTGGGCCCTAAGCCACGCGGTACAGAGAAGCACTACTTGGTCAACAGCCCCTGCCCGCTATCCTCTCCCACCTTCTCCTGCGCAACCTGTCTCACCCAGGGCCTGGCTCCTCATCACACAAGGCCCGCCCGGCAGGCCTGTGCCCGCGTCTGCCGGGCTGCAATGTCGGGGCCACAAGCACAGGCTGCGCTTCCTGTGGGCAGCTCTATCGGCGTGCTCATCAGCCCAGAAAATTCGCTCAGCCTGGACCCAAACGGGGCAGCCCCTGTGCCAAGACCTGGAGTGAGCCGAGATGGTAGAAATACCATGTGTAATATCTAGACGCAGCACCTTCCTCCAATCTACCTCGTCAGCATCCTGGGATTCCTCATCATTCACTTTGTGAACTTAGCCGTGAGCTTGCTAAAGTGTTGGATCATGTTTAGACAGTCTATCAGCAGAGGCGCGAGGAGGCCGGCGAGGGCCTCAAGCTTGATTCATGGTGTAGAAGAGGAGAGCACCAGAAAGAAGAGGGGGAAGAAGCCAGGGGCAACCCCAACTTGGATTCCATTTACCAAGTCCTAGAAGCGGACCCCACCCAGGCTGTTACAGATCTCTGCCCCATCAGGCCCTTGGCTCTGTTCCAAAAAGCAGCTTCCCGCCCATCTCCAGGGATGCTGACGGCTCTCCTCCATCTGTGTGTGTCACAGATGGAGCTCAAATCATGATCCTTAGCCATTGTCAATAAGCAAAGACTGTTTTCCTTTCCACCCGCGTGGCCCTCGGAGGACAGCTGCAGCTCGTTAGGGGGAAGGGGTGCTGTCCCCACAGCATGGACGCTGCCGGGGGGTGAGCACACACAAGCAACCCCGTGGGGGTGGGAGTGTTAGCGCCCTGGCCGGGGCTTCATCGGAGCCAAAGCCCAAACCAGGTATCATCCCCCAGTGCCAAGCACACACTCCACACACGCGTCCGTGTCTGTTACGTGGGGCTGAGGTGACACGTTAATGTGGCTTCTCTACCAGCCACGAGCAGGACAGGGTTAGTGGCGGTTTAAATGGGCACACAGCAGCCACTGGCCAGCATGGTGCCGGCAGGTTGGTGAGTCCTGTTTAGTGGGGGGGGCCTTGCGCCCCGCAGGCGGGGTACCTGGATCGGCTTAGTTATCAGGCTGGATGTAGACCTGGCGCTGGGTGAGCACCTGCGAGAGCTCCCTCTGCAGCTGCTTAAACTTGTGGTTGTCGGGGAGCGCGTCAAGAGATCTACAGAGCGTCCAGAGGACGGAGCGGGAGAAGAGAACAGCGAGGCACAGCCTGACTGCCGGGGCAGAAGAAGCGGTCTACGCTGGTGGTCCTGGTTCTCAGGGATGCCCACCCTAGACCCCAGCAGCTGGCAGGGGCTGAGGCTGGTGTGGGGGGGGGCAGTGTGTGGTGCAGCAGACCCCCCCCACCATGCAGGCCCTGCATGAGGCCCACAGGGCCCTTAGCTGATAAGGGCCAGGGAAGGGGGAGTTAAGGGGCCACCACCACCTCATTTTCAACCTCCTATCTGTCTCCTACACCAATTCACAAGCCAAGGCGACCCCAAATCTGGGCCTTGCCTGTCTGGTCCTGTCCTGAGGTCTGGGTTAGGGAATGGCACCAGGGGCCCCGGCTGCCAAAGGACAGCAACACGCTGGGGCTTCAACAACAGGGCTGGGCTGCAGGATGAGGGAAGCTGAGTGGCCTGGGGTCACTGAGCTCAGAGGCTGACCCTGCTCTGCTTCTCCTGCCCACCAGGACACCATGGGCCGTCACCCACTTTAGCCTCTGCTTGGGGGACATGCAGAACCCAAAGCACAAAATGGCTGGGTGGAACTAACCACCATAGCAGAGGGCAGAGTGGGGCCACAGCACTCCGCTGCTCTGGAGCCTCTGCCAATCAAAGGCCAAGCTCCCATGGGGCAGGGTACTCCCAGACCCCGAAACCAAAGGGTGGGAAGGGTGCCACAGGAAGAGGGGGTGGGTACCAGAGGCTGTGGAGATGAGCGAGTGAAGGAACCCTAAACTACTGAGAATACAAACTACAAATACTAAGTGCTACATCTTGTAAAACTCACATGGCAAGCCTCAGATGTGTGGGGGGGAGGTCACAGAGCCCCATTTAAAGAGTGAAGCTGAGTGGGCCGGGAGTTTGGCCTAGTGGTAGAGTGCCTGCCTAGCATGCACAAAGACCCGAGTTTGATTCCTTGGTACCGCCTACATAAAAATGCCAGAAATGGTGCCGTGGCTCAACTGGTAGTCTAGCCTTGAGAAGCCCAAGGACAGTGCCCAAGCCCTGAGTTCAAGGCCCAAGACTGGCAAAAAAATAAATAAAAAAAAAAAAAAAGATGAAGCTGAGGCGCTTGGACAGAGCCAGGTTTCAAGTTCCTTTTTGGTTCCAGAACTTTGGATTTTTGGTACCTTACCTCAGCCCGTTGACAATATCCTTTGTTTTTCCAAAGTAGATCTCATTCAGCGTACTTCTGATTTTATTTTCCATATCCTGGAAAGGGAGGCCAGTCAGTGAGGAGGGCAAACAGGGGTCCTGGGGCCCACACCCACCTGCCGCCAGCCACCCTGCAGTCCCAGCTGTGGCCACACGGAGGAGACACGTGATTGTTCCTCGCAGCCCAGGCCCCCATGTACAATTTGTGCTGAGCCTTTCCTATGGTCCCTAGGCATGAAGAAAGCCAACACCAAAGGATGGCGGCCAACTCTGAGCGTTACTGGGAGCTGGTCTAAACCACATCACTACCCTCAGCCCGCCACCAACTCTGTGAACAGTTCTGTGAAACCAGAGGACACTTCCCGATTCCCAACTGCGGTGATGGGCAAGGCCTCAGCCCCAGCTCAAGCTGCCAAGGCACGCCAGGCCCGGGACCTGCTTCCGGCTCCACTCCAGTCTCTGTTCACACCGGGTGCGCTGGGGCAGACAGGACTTGACGCTTGCAGAGGGGGCGGTGCCCAGAGCCACACACGGCGGCTTCCTGGGTTGCAGAGGTGCAGTGTGAAGCTGAGCACTGAGTCCTGGGGCCTACTCACCTCTACCAGGCGCCCGATATTGGCTATGTGTGGAGAGCAGTCGCTTACAGTTTCATCTTTCTCCATCTGGTAAAAAACAAAACAAAACAAAACAAAAAACAAACCCAAAAGCTTCACTAAGTCAGAGAAGGCAGCAGCTTCCAGAGAACATGGCCTTTGCTAACAACTGCGGTCCCTACTGGTGGCACGTGGGGCAGGTGCAGCAAGGACACGAAATAATCCAAGTTTCAGGTCACCAACAGCCCAAGGCCTCTTTTCCAGGGCACTCTGCAGGGCCCTGGGGAAGCCGCTGTGTACCTTGTGGGGAGGGACGGCCATCCTTCGCAGAGGAGAAGACTGGGGCCAGGGCCATGAGTGACTGACTGCATGGCACACAGGCAGCCGGGGGCGGGGGGAGTGGAGGAGGGGGGCAGGAGACCCTCAGGAGATGGCACCCTAAGCCCAGGCAAGTCAGCTCTACTCCCGAGGGGGGACATAACAGCCATACCTAACATGGTTCCAGGGATCCTGGGGAATCCCCGTTTTAAAATGTAGTTCTTTGACAAAATCCTTCCTTCCTCCCCCCCTCCCCTCCTCCTCACCAGTACTAGAGGTTAAACTCAGGGCCTCACACGCTGGCTGGAACTTTTCTTTCAGGGCTGGCCCTTCTGCCACTTCAGCTACCCTTCACTTCCTAAATGGAGACTTTATTTTTTAGGAGCGATCCGCCTGTTTTCAAGGGCACCTAGTGCTCACATTACTAAGTCATTGTTGAGATACAATGCTGACACGGGGAAGTAGAAGAATCAGAAGGAAGGCTGGGTGTGGAGGTGCACAGCTGTAAGCTCAGACTGGGGAGCCCAGGCAGGAGTGCTTCCAGGTTGGAGACAGCTTAGACAGGCCAGCGCGGGCTAGTGAGATCATTCCGAGTAACAGCAAAAAGGAAGTGCAAAGAGAAAACCATTATCAGTATGGCCAGAGGCCAGAGCTCAAAATGAGTACAGGCTGGAAGACAAAGCAGAGACTGGGTCGCCATGTGCAGACAGGAGGAAGGAGCCAGGGACAGAGGCTCACCACCCTGGTAAGTGATGTCCGGTGAACTGTCTAGTGCCTGAATCAAGAGGCACCTTCCAACAAAGAGGTGGGAGCTCAGGGACCCCTGGAAGGAGAGAGGCTGGGAGGCAGAGGGGTAGGGGGGTAGGAGGACAGGGAATTTGAGCCCAGGTAAAAGGCTGAGCAGGAGACAGGCCAGGAGCAGGGAGCAGAGAGCCTGGCACCCAGAGGCAGTTTCCATGGTCCCTTTCCCCACACCCCAGCTCCCCTCCGCACCTGGGCAGGGTCCGCTTGCTGGCAATGCTGACCCACCAGAAACAGAACTATTTTTGTAATGCATATATTATTACATCCTTATAAAAGTGGCTGCCAGGAGTAAAACATTTTTATGTTCTGTGGCCACACTGATGTTCCGTAAGGTGGTTCCAATGAGTCTGGAGTCGGCTCAGCCCTGTGTCCCCAGCGGCTGGGATGGAGAGGACGGGGCCAGTCTTCAAGGGGAGGCAGTCTCCCCTGCCGCAAGGCAGCATTTCAAAGCCCTGTGTCTGCTCCCCACCCAGGAGCCAGAAGAGCTGTGGCCAGTGCAGGCCTTTGCTCCCTTGTGTGTGAACTAAGGTACAAATAAGGCAGAGCACTGCCTGGTAGACTGACGGCCTGTCCCTCCTGCCAACACGGCCAGTCCCGAGCCCTTTCATTCCTGGAGGGCTCCTTTACTGTGTTGTAGGCACAAGGCCAGGTTAGGCCAGGATAGAGCAACTGCTGCCACGCAAGAAGTAAAACAGCTTCAAGAAAGGTGGGATTCTTCAGTGCAGGTGAAGTGTGAAACTGTGTGACAACAACAGTGTACAAGAGCACTACGGAAGGGACACCAACTTCAAAAACAGACTTCGTCAACTCAGTGAAGGTTTATCCGGGGAGACTCTAGACTTCTCCTGCAGCTGGATTCCGTCCACACTCTTCACCAGAAAAGCCAAGGACAAACCACCATCCAGGGAGCAGAAGAGGGGGCCCTGCCCAGCTGCACCTGCCTTCTGCCTAGCACTCCTGGCCCCTTTCTCTCCTTCAGGAAGGGCAGCTCTCGCCAGCCTTCCTTCTGGGTCACAGGGGGCCCCGTTCTTAGGGGCCTTGTTTTTCTGGCTCACAGGCCCCCTGGCCCTGCCCACCTTGGAGTCTTGCCCACCTGAAAGGAACCACGGGCTTTGTCTCCTGAGGTGGAGCTGTGGCTCAAATGATAGAGCGCTGGCCTTGAGCAAAAACAGCTCAGGGACAATGCCCAGCCACTGAGTTCAAGTCCCAGGACTGGCCTGACCTATCTGCCTGCTCGGAGCGGGGCCTGTCAGCCACCGGCCTGACGCGCCCGCCCCCCCTCCACCTTCATGGCTAAATATTTAGAATCTGTAAAGAATATCACACCCACATCTGCAGGGCCTCCCCTCCCGAGCCCCCAGATGGTTCCAGGCCCCTGTGCTCTGCTTCTTCGCACACCTCTGCTGCCAGCCAGCAGAAACAACCTCTCTGTGCGGCCTTTCCGCAGTGGGCGCTTGGCAGGGGTGCCAGCCGTCTCCACTCGCTCCACCACCTTCTGGGGGGGGCCTCCACAGCAACCTGCCAATGGCACTCCAAACAGCCCCCACCCTGGCAGAGGAAGAGGGAGGTTCCCCGTCCTCCCTCCCAGCCCCCCGAAGCTGCAGGCCAAGTCAAAACACTTTATCTCCTCCTGGGCTTCCTAACTCCTGTGTCAAGGACAACCTCAGGCAGGGGTAGCCAGAGGCCGCGAGGGTGGGCCGGATGGAGAAGGGAGATCGTGGCAGGGTGTGTCCCGCTAGTGTGTGTGTGTGTGGGGGGGGGGAGCAGGCGTCCATTGCCAGGACCTGGAGGTCGCTCTCTGCACCTGGGCGGGGGAGGAGTAGGCAGGCAAGCCTCTCTGGATGCCGCTGCTGTTGGGGTGCATGCCTGGGGCCACACACAGGCAAGGCCCCCTGGGAGGGCGGGAAGAGCCTGTCCTGGCTGAGCCCACAGCTGGCAAGAACAGTGCTCAACAGCGGGCTGAGGCAGATGGCCCCCGTACACAGCACTTCTGGCCACTGTTGGGGGGGGGGGTGGGAGGGCTAGGAGGTCACAGGAACACCCATGCTGCCCCCAAGCTCTGACCACCCGGCCTCTGCATGTCTCCCAACCCCTCCGGCCCTTCCCTTCTTCTCACTCCACTGTCAGCGTGTCTGCCCCTCCCGGCTTACAGGGGCCCAGGCCAGGCCAGCCGCATCTCCGTGCCTGTCTCCCTTCTGCGAGAAATCCCGCAACTAAATATGGTGGGATAAAAAGAGCGGGCATTGCTGCCTGACAAATCTGGGTTCCAATCTTGAAACTGACTTACTGGTCAAGTCATCACTTAACCAGAGCCTGGGCCCCACCTGTCAGATGGGCAGCGCCGCTCTTCCCGGCCCACAGCCAGCCGTACAACGCTGTATCCCACGCATCCCGCATTCGCTCTCCTTTTCTGGAGGCCCTTCATCTTCCTCCCAAGTCAAACCAGGCATTTTTCCAGGGCTCACCTGGGACCTGTAGCGAAGCCCCTCAACCCTGATTTCCTCTGCTGGCTTAGAAGCCATGTACCATTAATGTAGAGCCATCCATCTCACAGGGCCCTGGGTCCTCAGTGCTACCGTTAGCTGGGTGAGGGCCCAGCCTCAAGAGTAATGGCAGAAGCCCCAGGAGCACAAGGCAACACAAATTAGGTCCTCGGCCCCTGCCAAGGTGTGATGAGGACGGCTGTTCACCTGGCCTGTGCTTGGCTTAGCAGGGCCTCGTGAACCGGCTCTGGAGGTGGGCTGGCAGCTCTCACTGAAACTATTAGGAAGGCGGAGGATTAAGTATTTGTGCAGGTCCCTGTCTACCGGGTGGAATTAGCAGTTTCAAGTGGCCAGGATGCAGGCAGCTGCCTCCAGAAGCAGGCGTGGGGGTTCCCAGCCATGCTGTGCGGGGCTGGGATGCCAGCATGGACAGGCTGGATGGATCTGGTTGCTGAAGGGCAAGGGTTGGCAGGCCTGTTCTGTCTCCAGCAAAGGTCTTTTGTCTACTCAGCAGGATTGGGCTCTGGCCTGGGGTGAGGCTTACACTCTCACCGCCCTACATTTTAACCACATTTAGAACTTCCTGAAGGATTTTATTCGACGGTACATCTTGCTGGGCACTGATGGCTTACACCTGCAATCCTAGCTACTCAGGAAGGTTCAATCTGAGGAGCTCATTTTGAATGCAGTCAGTGCAGGAAAGGTTGGGAGACTCTTACCTCCAATTACCCACCAAAGAGCCTACAGTGGAGTTCTGGCTCAAGTGGTAGAGTACCAGTCCTGAGCTCAGGGACAGTACCCAGGCTCTTGAGTTCAAGCCCAGTGACCAACACATACAGGCATACGTATGTATGTATGTACGTACGTACGTACGCACGCACGCACACACACACACCCCTGGTTGAACCTGGCCATACAGATGGCAAACTCTTATAGCACAGCATGAGCATGGAATGCTCATGAGCCCCCGTGAGGGATAGGACACCCGGCGTGTGTGCTGGCTGGGAAACAACAGGAATGCCGTGAGGCCTTGGACAGTTTGCCTCCGGGCGGGGTAAACTGCAGAGGTGAGCCCTGGGCTGGTGCCGTGGGCCTCTGCTGCTGGCTGAGTGGAAACCGCACCTGTCTGGTGAGGCTGCCTCCGAGGTTCATGGTGCCCGAGCCAGATTTGTTGGTCTGCAGCCACAGCATCACCGTGGAGGTCAACTTGTAATGGGCAGTGCGGCCACTGGACTTCTCCTGAGGGGGATACAATGGAGATCAGAACTTGGGGTCCACCTCAGCCGAGGAGGCTCCTGGGCCTCAGGTGGCCTCTTCAATCTGCAGTCAATCTATCTGCCCCCTTCAAGTCATCACCACAACACCTCCTCCCCTGCAAAACCCCAGAGCTTTTTCATAGGGGTGGAACCTCGACTGTGTGCATCAAGTTCTTTGGGGTTTGGCGGGGTCAGTGGTGAGCACAGCCTTGACTCATCTTTACCCCAAGGGCCTCAGGGATGTGCGGGGTGCCACTCAGCAGGGTCTGTGCCCCTCAGGGGACATGTGGAGGGTCAGAGCTGCACCGTGGGGCATGGGAGACCGTACCTGTACCTCCACCACGTGAATGGAGTCCCAGCAGCCTTTGATCTTCTTTGATCCATCTCCAGCCTTCTTTATGAGAATTACTCCAGCAAAGCCATGATCCAGATCCCAGAGGTAGACAGACGAGACGCCCCCTTCAAAATACCTGCGGGAGACAAGCCCACATGCCCATCAGATGTTAAGTCAACTTGGGACTCGGGCCCCAGGCTACTATTCAGCAACACTGCACACCCACAGGACATATCTGGATGACTGTCTAGGACTAAAGACCAATTGGGGCCACAACAGCCGGCTCATCCTTGGCTGGGAGAGAGTGTGGTACCATCTTGTTTAAGAAGAAAATGTGGACTTAGGGAATCATCAACTTGAGTTTGACCTTTGAGTCCCTGGCTTTGGCTAGCTTAACTAAAGCTCTCTGAACTTTGGCAAGCTCCAGATAAGGATCTAGCACTATAGGACCCACCACAGACAACTGATGGAAGCCATGGCGTCCAGTAATAATCGATGACTGTTCAGTATTTAGCTTTTGGGGAAGCTATCTGACAGGACAAAGGGGAAAATACACAACACGCCCCCTTCTTGCAGACCAGGACTCCTGTGGTGCTATCAAGTGACTAGCAATAAAAACCCAAGCCAGAAATGAAGAAGGATGGGGCCAGGAGTTCGGTAGAGTCCTGCCTACCATGCACAGAGCCCTGGGCTTGATTCCTGGGTACCACAGACACAGAAAAAGCTGGAAGTGGTGCTGTGGCTTAAGTGGTAGAGCGCTAACCTTGAGAAAGTCCAAGGACAGTGCTCACGCCCTGTATAAGCCCCAGGACTGGCAATAAAGAAAAGAAAAAAAAAAAAAAAAGAAATGAAGGGCTAAGCTTGGCAATATGGAAAAGTTCCTAGTTATGACTGAATGGGAGAGGGAAAGGAAAGGCCAGGAGCACAAAAGTCAGTTTATACCTCAACCCATGTTGACAAACAGAGGCTACAGAGCCGAGGCCTCTGAAGTGGTCTCAAACTGGTAACAACTTGGGACCAGCAGTCTCCAAGAGAAAGAAAACCTGCTACTAGCACAGCAGGGCTGCCATGGAACAGGGCAGGAGGGCGGGTACCCTGTGCATAGGGCCTCACTGCTGACATTCCAGAAGGGCAGCTGCAGGGGCACTGTGGACATCGGACATTCGTGGGCCAGTGCCAACTGGCCCTGTGGCAAATTCTGTTCATGGTACACTGACTCAGCTATGATTTGCTAAAAGTGAACCACCAGGGGCTAGTTGTATAAACTTGGGCCCATGAGGATGACATACGAGCTGTAAGGAAGTAGATACTAGGGCCAGGATTGTGGCCTAGAGGTAGAGTGTCTGCCTACCGTGCATGAAGTCCTGGGTTTGACTCCTCAGTACCACATATACAGAAAAGGCCAGAAATGGTGCTGTGACTCAAGTGGTAGAGAATTAAGTGTAAGAAATCTCAGGGACAGCGGCCGGGAATCTGGCCCCGTGGTAGAAATGATTGCCTAGCATGCACGAAGACCCTGGTTCGATTCCTTGGTACCATATACACAGAAAAAGCCAGAGGTGGTGCTGTGGCCATTCTTCCTTGAGCCATAGTGCCACTTCTGTTTTTTTTTCTGGTGATTAATCAGAGGTAAGAGTCTCACCCTGTAATCCTGGGTACCCAGGAGGCTGAGATCTGAGGACCAAGGTTCAAAGCTAAACCAGGCACTAAAGCCTGTGAGACTCTTATCTCCAATTAACCACCAGAAAGTGGTGCTGTAGCTCCAAGTAATAGAGTGCTGGTCTTGAGCGTAGCTCCACAAGGGGGGAAAACCTGCCTTACATCTACCTTAAACCTGTATTTCTTGGTGTGCTAGGACAGGGCTGGGGCTGTGGGAAGCAAGCCTGAAGCCCAGAGCATTTTCTCTCTCGGTGTCCTGCAGTTCAGGAGCCATGGTGTAGTTCCTGTCTGGGGAGCTGGGCTACTGGGAAAAGGCAGGGTTCAGGCTGCCTGGAGAAGAACCTGGAGAAGGCTGGGGGTTCACGGCCCTTGTGAACACCACTGGAGACCACTTCGGATGTGCCAATGGCCTAGGGCTGGTCTCTTCCCTTACGGGTCTGTTTTCTCCAGAGAAACAAAACAACCGCGTGTATGTTTTCTCCAGTGGAACTGGCTGTTACCATGCCAACGCCCCACCCTGTGGCCCTGCTCCCGCTCGGCAGCTTCCTTCTGGCATCCTCAGCTTCCCCTGTGGCCACACCGATCACGTCTCGAGTTTCGAAACGCTGCAAATGAAGGAGGTTCCAACTGCAAGCTAAATGTGAACTCCTTGTGGGTCACTGATCTGCTTCCCAAAATTGAAAAACTTACCGCGAGAGC
The DNA here is from genome assembly GCF_031878675.1 of Megascapheus bottae. Classification (NCBI taxonomy): domain Eukaryota; kingdom Metazoa; phylum Chordata; class Mammalia; order Rodentia; family Geomyidae; genus Megascapheus; species Megascapheus bottae. Next base: position 73,408,208 of record NC_143514.1, on the reverse strand, counting down.
ATAAAAAGAGGGCAATTTAAAAATCAGCCGCAATGCCATAAACCCACATATCCCATAAACCGGAGCTTTCCAAAGTCCTTTCCAGCCCTCGTCCAGACGCCTACATTTTATATGACCCTAGCACGGCAGCAGGGCTGGGTCACGCTGGGCTCTTCACTTGGCACCTGGTCACGAGCACTTTTCTGTGGAGCCCTGTCTATAGCAGCTGGTACAATATTCCACCAGGCAGCATCCTCATTTTTCATGGAGATGCGATGGTGGCAGAGCAGGGGCGCTGCTGCCGGCCCTCACCCGACTGCGTTCTGTATCTGCGTGAACCGGGGTGTGCCCTGGTAAGGTGGGGCAGACATGCCGGGACTTGGTCTCCTCAGGTGTGGCCCAAAGGCCACAACAGTTCAAGAATGGACTTGATTCCAGGCACGGAGAAGGACCTCCAGAGGTGTCAGCGGCCACAAGTCTTCACGTGAAAGCCCAAGACAAAGGAGAGAGGCCAAGCCACTCGAAAGGCTGCTCTGCCCTCTCTCCAAACGTCAGGCACACTGGCACTCACTGTCAGGACAGCTCCTGGATCAGTCAGGCGTGGTGACTGTGGGGTGCACAGACAACCCCCATTACATGGTTTATGGTTTTACTCTGTGCGTGAAGCATTAATTAAAGAGAGACCTCAACAAGTTTCTGAAAATATACTCTTACCTACCGTACTTTGATCATAATGACATGAAACAAGGAAAAAAATCATTTTTATGTGGTTCGCATTTATGAGTTTTTACATAAAGGCTTTTGTGGGTATTTTAAGAATGTGCTAAAATGTTGTTTGAAACCACATGAAGCCATCTGAGGAGTTGCCAGCCAGAACTAACAGCACACACATGGAAGTACTTTAACTGGCCTTTGTATATTTAATGAGTCAAATAGTATTAATGTTGTTTAAATGATAACATGCTATTTCAATAAGGGGGCTCCGCCATCACCAGTGACCCATTCTCGGGTCTCGCATGTCATGGTGAATGAGCCATCAAAGGTGGGCATGCACAGGGCAGCCTCAGAGGATGGAACCTACCCTGCCTGTCCCTCTACCAATGGTGCACCATTCAAACTCTCTCCAGGATGGTTACACAGCTCAGGCGACTGGGCTCAAAAGGGAACAATCAACAGTGGGTAGGGGACCAGGACCACAACACTGGCATTTCTGCTCTGCTGATGTCCAGAGTGAACCCTGCTAACCAGTGCCACAAGCAGCACTGGCAACTCCCGGCAGGCGGATGGACTCTACCAAGAAACCAGTCTGCAAGATTAAATAGATGGGGCCAGACAGGGCCACCTTAGGGGGGGGGGGGAGCACCAAGTCCTGCCTGCTGGTGACAGCATAATGAATATGAATAGGCAGAAACTGGCATTTTGTCACTCAGGGTTACCTCTGCACTAGGTAAGCCAAGAACAAACAAGATTCTCAGATGGGGCTGGCTGTTTGCCAGGACAGTCGATACCAGTCAAGCACCTGGTTGTGTTCCGTCTCTACTACCTGTAAGATCTTTGAAGTCAGTTTGGGCCGTTGCCTGATGTGTCAGTGACTCTCTTCCTAGAGACCTAGGTTATTTCTCTCTGAAAATAACTCGTCCAGTTGAATAATGTTACAGTTATGTGTACAGTCTATGATTTGACCACAGGACTTTAGGGGTTGGAGAAAAAAGGGAACATATACACCTCACATTCAGTGACTTACTCACAAAAGAAGGAAAGAAAATATTTTATGGAATGCCTGAAGCCGCGGCGTGCCTGGACACTCTAGATGGAGACTAGTTTAGGGAATGTGAGCTCTAACTACGACCTATCTAATCCCCAATCCCGGTTAACACCAAGCTCTGGAAGGAACAGGGAGACGAGCCTGGAGCAGCCTTGGAAGCTGGCCTCTATGCCTTCCTTCAGAGGTCTCCTGGATCAGAGGCCAGATTCCAAGTCTGAATACAAAGGCATCTAGCAGGGCATGAGTCCCAGATCATCACCTCCATAGAGAAAGGAGCTAGGTGAGGAGTGTAGCTTAGTACATGTCTAGTGCATGTCTTACATGCATGAAGCCCGGGGTTAGAGTCCACATATACAGACAAATCTGGAAGTGGTGCTGTGGCTCAAGTGGTAGATTGGGGACAGTAGCCAGGCCCTGATTTCAAGCCCTGTGACTAACCAAAAATAAAATAAAGGCTGTCAGTGGCTTATGCCTGAAATCCTAGCTATTCAAGAGGCTGAGATCTGAGAACTGTGGGTCAGCCCAAGCAGGAAAACCCGTGAGATTCTGAAATCCAATTAATCACCAGAACATCGGACGTGGTGCTGTGGCTCAGAGTGAAGCAGCTCAGGGACAGTGCCCAGGCCTTGAGTTGAAGCACCATGATGGACTAAAGTGGGGGTGGAGTGGGGAGAAGAAAAAAAGAACAAACCAAGGCCAGGATAGACCTGCTAAGAGAATGGCTTTTCAGTGCTGGCCGAGAAACAAACTCTGAGGTTCCTGGCTTCTCTCAGACCTGACTGGGCTTGAGCCAGGAGGCACTGGTTACCTGACCTCTGGCCCATGACACCTGCATTGCAGACACAGTGCACAGACCCAGAGGGCTGGGGAAGCCAAATGGATGCTGGATGGGCTTTTCTCTTGCAGCTGGCTTTATTGAATAAACACAAGACATGTTAATTTGGCACCAACATAGGCCTAAAGACCCAGAGTGGTCAGAGGGTGCTTCCCAGATCTGATCCCCCAGGACCAGGGGCTGATCAAGGCCTGAAGTAGAGCTGAGGGCCACAGGGCCATTCTGGACATCTTCAGTCTGCCACATCTCTGCCCACACACTTCTAGCAACAGGAAGTCCTTACGTGCCTTCAGGCAAACACCATTGTTTGGAATAATTCAAAATAGTTTTCTCTGGATCTGAACCTTCTGCCTTCTAGAGACACAGAGCAAGAACACAATGCCCTTTCCTCAGGTGTCCTTTCAGCATCTAAGCTGGCTCATTTAACCTCAACAAATGTTCTTTTCTGATCCTTCCCATTATTCCTCATGAAACAATGTCAAGTCCTTGTCTATACTTTGTTATCTGGAGCATCCTCTAGGTCTTTCAGAAAGCGGAACAGAAAATACCCCTAGGCCCCCTGTAACATCCCCAGCCTCCTGGAGATGCAGTGTGGCAGAAGCTGTTTTGGAGACAGGAATGGAGACACAGGACCTCCTTGGCTCTCTGTGTCACAGGACTCAAGGCGCCTGCATGGCCCTAGGTGGCACGTGTGCGTTCTCATATGCAACCCAGAACTACTTTCTCACACCCAACGCAGTTGGTGAATGGCCCCGCTATAACCTTCCACTCAAATCTGCTAATTATCTTTCTTGCAGACATGGCTTTACCATCTCAGCTTGTCTTGTCTACCTAGGCCACAATGCTTGGAGACCTTTTCTCCTGGGAATGTATGGGGAAGCAGACCACCTCACAAAGCATCACCGAGTTACTGGTTACATGAACCAGCTCTGCACTCCAGAACTCTTCTGCTCTCTCCAGAGCGCGGTGGACACAGCGAGCGCTGCAAGGGAAAGATGGAAGCGGAGCTGGCAGGGTCAGTCTGCCACTTCTATCACCCTGGGGGACCAGAACAGGAATGCTACCCCTTAACTGGTGTGGAGACTGGCTGGGCTTTCAGAGGGAGAGCAGAAAGGACTACATGAGTCAGGCTGCCTGAAATACCAGCTGAGGGGTCCAGATTAAACCTGCCAGTGCAATGGAAATGGCAAAATCTGCCTTTACCAAGCTAGCAGCACTGGCCTCAGCGAATCCAGAGTTGTAAGGTTTTGAGGGTCGCTCTTCTCTTCCTGTCCTTCGGTACAGAGACTGGCTGCTCTACTACTCAGGTCTCAATAGCAGCAAGATGCATGGCCCACTGTCAGGAGGGACACTCTTGCTCTGTAACTGGCACTTAGATAAGGCAGGGGTCTGTACCCAACCAGGAGATGACAACATAGAATTGCTGCCAGGACACTAGGCACTGGGGTTCTGGCCCTAAGACAATACCACTGTCTCTCCTCCAGCCTAGAACAAGAGAATGACTCCCCAGCTACCAGCAGCACCTTGCTTTTCTATCTTTAACATCAAAAGAACACTTAAAAAAAAGAAAAGAAAAAAAAAAAGAGCACATGGTTCCCACAGGTGGGAACAATTCCACTACGCTCTGGAAAAGAGGAAAACCTCCATTTTGCTTGCAGAGGCATCTAAAAGCCAGACACCTCCTGCCAGTACAACTAACATTCCTTTTGCACCCACTGGCTCCAAACAAACCATTGCCAATGGCGCGGGGGTGGGGGTATACTGCCCCCAGGAACAACTCTGCCCAGCGCAGGGCACTGCAAACGGTCAGCAGGGGTTCTCTTTCTTCCTCTGGTTGTGCCAGCTCTGCTCAAAGGCGTAGGTAACTAATAAGTTCACAGACAGGAAGAAGGCAAGAGGCCTAGGTGCCTGCTGGCTTGCGTGAAGTGGTTTTGCTGTGTGCTCGGGGATTGGGGGGGGTCCCCCCCCACAATGGCCTTGATGTGTTCTGAACTGCCCAGGAGGTAACCGGTCAGAAATACAGGCTGCTGCTTGCTAGGAGCCCAGGCCTGTCCCTGAGAACTAGACTTGGTTCCGCACAAATGGAGAAAGAGCAACCCTTGGCAGGAGGCTGGCCATGTCCACGTGGCACCCTGAAACCACCCTGCCTGTGTATATGTGTGGAATCCAGCTGCTTTTACCACGGCTTACAACCTGTGCCCAGAGTCTGCCCACAGACAGAGGACAGGTACTGTGGCAATTCCTTCTGGCATACATAGCTGCAAAGCTCCCCTGAGCATACTGGTTGGTTGGCATAGGTGTGTGCATCTTCAGAGCCTAGATGTGCACATGCAGATGGGCAGCAGTTCTTCGCAGCTTCTCATCACAGCTTTTTTTTGGGGGGGTGGGGGGGAGAGCCATGGGGCTTGAACTCGGCCTGGGTACTGTCCCTGAGCTTTCAGCTCAAGGCTACTGCCCTTCTCCTGGGCCTGGGCGTTGCCCCTGAGCTCAAGGCTATCACCCTACCCTTGAGCCAAGCCTCATTTCCTGTTTTATAGATGTTAAGAGTCTCAGGTCCTTTTGTGCCCTGGCAGGCTTTGAACCTTGATCCTCAGATCTCAGCCTCCTGAGTAGCTAGGATTACAGGCGTGAGCCACCACACCAGGCTAACAGCTTTTGTTTTAAAGGAAAACAATGGCAGCCTCTCTTGGAGTGGTGGTGGTGTAGCCAGCCACCAGCCAGCTCTAGGCTGGTTCCAGGATCTGAAGTATCTGTTTGAAACACTGGGGTGATTCCCCTGTAGACTCCACGTGGAAATGCTGCCAGCCCAAGGAGCCTACCTTGTGAACAAATCAACAACCAAGAGTTCTGGGGCTTCAAAGCCGTCACTGTCAGCCAAAGCTGTCATTTTGTACAACCCAATTGGGGCTCAGGGCTTTGCATACAATCTCACTGTAGGTCAGAAAGGGAATGTACCCAAGTCACAGAACTGAGACGGGGGGAGCTGTGAAGAGATGTGGCTGCTCACTGGGTCCATGCTCTGTTCCCACACCAGGCTGTCAGGTTGTGTGGTGAACAGACTCCGGGAAGGGTTCAGGCTGTAAGTTAAATGCAAGCACAGAAGGCGTCTGAGCAGGCAGCCTGTGGAACTGCTGAACCCCGAGTGTGTCTGTGTGCCACACAGGCACAGAAACAGGGTTTCGGGGGATCAGAGCCCCTGAGGCTCCCCTGCAGGATCAAGTACACAGCGAACTGGTTTTCTATCCCATCCTGTTTTCCATTTAACTTTCCTTTAGCAGATGACAGACAGCACAGGACAAGGCAATGGATCTGCCAGGGCAGGAGTGGGGGTGTGTGTGGGTGGAGGGGTGTCAGTAGGATGCAAGCCTGTCCAGATCCCCCTAAGGGCCCCAGGGGAACTGATGTGTCAGCTGTGAGGGAGGGGCAGAATGGTCCTTGGCCAGCAGGTGGCTTCTTGTCTACCTCCTCATTCAGTTACAATGGTAAAATGGCTCTAGTAGTAGTTAGTGAGGAGGGTGGGGAGAGCCCCCTACCTCATTCTTTTTTGGCCAGTCCTGGAGACTAAACTCAGGGCCCAAGCACTGTCCTTGGGCTTTCTCAAGGCTAGCACTCTACCACTTGAGCCACAGTACCATTTATGGCTTTTTCTGTGCGTCAAAGAAAGAATCCGTGGTATCAAAGAATGGAACGCAGGTCTTTGTGCATGCGAGGCAAGCACTAGGCCAAACTCCTGGCCCCTATCCCCCGGTTCAATCCCCAGTACTGACAAACGAAAATATATAACTGCAGCGAGAAGAGTGGAGCTGATCAGCTGGGGAAGAAAGCAGCTGAGGGAGAAAGTGCCTGGGGAGAAGGCCTGGAGCTTCCAGGCACTAGAGTCACATGGGACAAGGTTCCCCAGAATGAGCTGGACAACCCAGGGAAGCGGTTAGACTTGATACTCAGGGTGTGTTACTGGAACCTCAGACTTCTAGCAGGAAAGAAAGCAGGGAGCCGGCATAAACCACGATATTTGGGTCCTGTGAGCTACTCTTATCAGTGGGAAGCCTCCTGAAATCCAAGTTCCTGGATGTGAGCGGAGGCTGGCCTCGTTAGCTGGCCTTTCCACGGGGCACAAGGCAGACCCACTATCAGCCCTGTCCCTCCCAGCTGCCCCATGGCTGCCCTTAGCCCTAGCTGAGGCCTCTGCCCTTCCTACCCAACACCCACACTGGTTCCTTCTTGCCCTGACTAGACGGGGCAGGCTTTTTTGCCATTTGTTTGTGGCCCAGTCTGCACTCCTCAGCCCTGTTAAGGCAGGAGCCTCATGAGGGAGGCTGGCTCTCACTCCATCATGGCTGCACTCACTTGTGCCACATGCCTGGCAAGTTCTTGGTATAAGTCCATGCAATGACTCATGATCTCTCCCCAGTCACAGCAGGAACCACTTTCCATCTTTCTCCATGTTTCCCTGCAGGTGGTGGCTGGACAGTAAGACCTGAGGCACTGCCTTCCAGAAAGGCCAATGACAACACCACCTGATATCCCACCAACACCAGGGCACCAAGAGCCCCTCATCGCATCACCACAGGAACAGAGAAGGCATCCAGCTTTGGGTGATAATGGGGCCCGAGCAGCCTGGGGTCACCATATGGCTATGAGGAATCAGGGTGGCTGGGCACCAAGACAGCAAGCAGGAAGCCCTCAGCGTGGACTGGGGCGGGCGCAGGGAAGCTGGCGGTTGCAGAGTTACTTGCATTCAAGCTCAAGTCACTTGTGAAGCCAAGGTTCTCCCCATTTCGCAGCCTGGCCTGATCCAGTGTAGGTGCTGGAAACTCCTGCTGGAGGTCCCCACACCTCGGGCCCAGCAAGTTTGCTGGCTTCCCATTCTCTATGAGGCTCCCTCAGACAGGAGCACTGGACATTCATGTCCAGAGGAAGAGACCATCCTCAGGAACCGCGTCAGGAATCCTCGGTCAGGGTTGCTCACATGTCATCAGAACCACTGGACTGAGAGTAGAGGGGGCAGAAACAGTCAAGACTCTAAAATGGCTGCCGATTAGAGTATGGAGTAGGGAAGGGGGAAGGTCCATCTATCCAGAACCCTGGGTCACTCCCACAGAGGCCCGTGGGCTTCTGGGGCTGCCATGGGGATGCCAGCTTGGCCTTGTTTCACTAGGTAAACTTCTTCTAGACAAGCAGAGTTGATTAGAAAAGCTAATTAGAGCTTTTGAAGATTATCTCAGACCCCAAACAAGGAAGAACACAAAGCTCTGTTTCTCAATTCCTTCTCCCTGCCTCCCCCCTAGACTCTGGCCTTCATTAAGTTTTGATTTCAATCAATTGCACACCCACTAAAATTAACTTATAAGGCCAATAAATTGCAACCGCATGTTTGGGATATTATCTGTTCCAAGCCAAAAGCCAGGGATCGCAGAGCGCAAGCAAGATGTCTGGTACAGATGGGAGCGATCTTCTGTGGGGGCGATTGGTGCCGCCCCTCCCCTCAGCTACAACATCTGGTCTTGGGCAGAACAGAACCCAGGCTGACAGAGGCCAGGCAAGACCCAACCTGAGAGCTGGAGCTGGACAGGCTCCTGGCAGGTCAGGATGCTGACCTTGGAGCCTGGCAGCCTTCTGAGTCTCTCCCCCACAGTAAGCAGGCCGTGTTCCTGGAGACGCCACTTCCAGATCCCACCCCAGAAGATGGAGCACTCCGGTCAAGGGATGAGCTTCTGGGCTCTAAGCTGGATCAGGCCCAGAGTTAAGGCAAAGCATCACCTCTGCTAGGAAGGGATGTCGAGAGATCCGGGAGCCGGCTGCCTGAGTGTGCTACCCTTCCCAAATGCCCACCTCAGGCCTCGTGTCTGCCTGACCTACCAATCAGAGGCAGAAACCCTCTCTGGCACTGGGTGAGGGATGAGGACCAAGGCAGCAGGTGGTGGCCGCGGCGGCAGTGCTCTCCCGCAGTCCTAGCACACAGCCAGGACGGCCTGGCCTGCCATCACCTAGGCATTCCCTCCCCTGGGAAAAACACTGCCAGAGTCTTCCTGCACAGGATAGCAAAGAAGATCACCAATAAATGGTGTAGCAGGAGAGCCAGGAGGAGCGGGGGAGCCAGAGCCACATAGGTGGGGGGGACATGGCTCCCCTCTCCCGGCCCGACTTGCCTCCTGCCCTCCTAAGCGGCAAGAGCCACACTACCAACTGCTGGCCCTCGAGGCTGGGGTTGAGAAATGCTGTGCTGGGGTGGGGTGGGGTGCCACATCCCACAGGAGTTACAAGCTAGAGGGCCTGTGCGTAAGCCAACCCCCGCCCCAGCCCACCACTCGGACCAGACTGACTCCATGTGTGGGTGATTAACTCCAGCCCCTGCAAAGTCAAAGCCTGTGCAGATTCAGGATCAAAGCTGGGCCCTGAAGACGATAGAACCAAGTTTTTCCCCCCAGGACGTCACGAGGGGGCTTGTTTCCTTTCATGACAGAGAGCACTCTGGGGAGAGCGTTTCTGGAAGGGCTGATCACATTTCAGCTCTGGGCCTGGCGCTTGTTGCTCTGTTCCCCCACTTATCTTTAAAAAGCTTAAGGAATAGGGACAAGGCTACACGTTTCACAGCAGGCACCCAGGGAAGTCAGCTGGGCCTCACTCACGCCTGCACACCTGCACTGCCAGTGCCTCCCCCAGGTGGGGGAGGCCCGTTTCCATATATGTGTGCATGCCTGCACATATATGTGTGTGTATGTGTGCAATATGTAGCAAATCCAGGATGGCCGTCCCACCATACATGGAGGTTTGGTCCACAAATCTGGCTCCCCAATAAAGTTCTAGGCGGCCTTGTATCCCCCAGAGAGGACTGACACCCCCAAGAGTGGTCTCTGATGAGTGAGTAGTCAAGAGACTCAAACGCAAGCCAAGCAGCCTAAATTCTGCCGTTCACCAGGATCTGAGGCTTCTATGGTAATGAGCATCATGAGACGGCTGAGCTGGGCCAATGTGGATGTGGGGTGGGGTGTTCCACATATGCCCGGCCCCAATCTGGAATAGGCCGTGGGCATGGCCAACGCCCTTACCCTGGGCACTATGTTCTGAAGTGGGTGGCTTTTCAGCCATCCTTCCTTTCTAGCAGTGGTGAGTCTGCCTCAGGATCCAAACATCTCTCACCAAGCCTGGGCCCCTTGTGTGGCAGTCTTGCAGGCCTGAGTTGGATGAACTTCTTCACCACAGGGACCTGAGCCTGTTCACCAGCATGGCTTTGTTCAGAGGGTGACAATAAATGAGTATTTTCATGAGCATGGGTCAATGGCAGGAAGGGTACAAAGGTGAGAGAGACAGGGGCGGGAATGGGGCTATAGCTCTTCCATCCTATGGAACAATCTAGAAAACTCAGTGTCACATCATTAATGGTCAGTGATACTCCAGGACCAAGGCCTTCTAGTCCAAAACTAGAGGGAAAACGGCTCAGGATCCACTATGCCCTCAGGGCACTCTGAAAATGGGAATTTCTAGAAGAGAGCAGAGTAAGGAAAACGATGAAGGAAGCCAGGTGTTGTGGCTTATGCCTTAGATGCTAGCTACTCCATTTGCTGAGATCAGGGGGATCACTGTTTGAGGCTAGCTTAGCCCCCTTCTTTCCCTCCAAAAAGCTAGATGTAGTGAGAGGCACCTGGTTAGCCCAACTATATAGGAAGCATAAATAGGAGGAATTAAGTCCAGGCCAGCCCAAGCAAAATGAGACTAGTAAGCTACCTTGTTTGTAAAAAAAAAAAAAGCCAAAACAAAACAACAAAAAAACCCACCCCAACATCAACAAAAAACACACCAGGCCAGTAGTTCATGCCTTTAATGCTAATTATTAAGGAGGTTGACATCTAAGGATTGTGGTTCAAAGCCAGCGTGGGCAGAAAAGTCTGTGGGACTCTTTATCTCCACTAAATTACCAAAAAAGCTGGAAGTGGAGTTGTGGCTCAAGTGGCAAAGCCCTAGCTTTGGACAAAAAAAGCTCAGGGACAATGCTCAGGCTCTGAGTTTCAAACCCTAGGACCAGCACAAAACAAAACAGAAATAAAAATAAAAACTAGACCCAGGAGTATATCATAGCGGTAAAGTGCTCACCTAGCAAGCACGAAGCTGGGTTCCATTCCTCAGTACCACATAGGCAGAAAAAGCCAGAAGTAGTGCTGTGACTCAAGTGGCAGAGCAAAAAGTGTCCAAGGACTGTGTCCAGGCCCTGTGTTCAAGCCTCATGACTGGAAAAACAAACAAACAAACAAACAAAAAAAACCCCAAACAAACAAAAAAACAGGAACAAAACAAAACAAAACAAAAAAGCTAAAGCAGAAAGAGCTGCAGGCATTGCTTGTGATTCAAGTGTTAAGAGTGCTTAATAAATGCAAGGCCTAGGGTTTAAACCCCAGTTTGACCCCCTAAAAACAAGATCTCCTAAAAACAACTCCCCCCAAACAACATAAAGCAGATTGGTCTTTGTAATTTTTAGCCCAGAGTGGTGAAGCTAATCCCGCTTGAGCCAGCTGGGGAGAGCTCCTCACGGAGCTAACCACTTGGGGCCCCTCTCTGAGTCTCTGCCTCTCCACTTGTGGGTTGGGTTGACAGCTAAGTATGAGAGATTGGGAAAAGTTGTGATGAGCTCTGAGTGACAGTTGAAGTCCTGCCCCTCAGTGTATGGGAAGGATAAGACCAACCAGAACAAGCAGAGCAGAAATCAAACACAAAAGCAGGCTCGCCCTGTGCTGGCCCTAAACACACCATAAAACAACATATCAAGGTTGCTTTATTGTGGAAACAACTCAAATGTTTTTAAGTCTATAAAGATCAGAACCCAACTCTTTACCAAATCAAAACACGCAGCCCAATTAAAACACACACAAACTAAAAGCACTTAATATAGCCTCTGAAGAGGACAAGGGAGTGAGGCCGGTTGCCTCGCTTCTCCAGCTCAGGAGCGGCCCACGTGGCTCTCCCCACGTGGAAACCCAGCATACATATCCACACATGTTCCCTCCCCACTCTCCACTTAACTAGATGCAGGCTTCCTGCGGCCCCTTGAGGAATGCTCAAAGCTACAAAGGGGGCAAAGAGGCTGGGTTGTGATACCCCTCTGTCCACAGAGCACGGGTGCACATACCAGGAGCCGGCCCTCGGCACTGGCCTCCTCTCAACGGCCTTCCCAGCATACGCAGGGTGGCACATCCTTTGTCACACACCAGCCTAACTCACTCACTTGACTGAATGTCTGTAGATGGATCTTGTCCATAGAAGGCCTGTGAAAGCAGAAACCTTGTTGGACACCCACTGTGAACACCTGGCTCAGGGTAGGCTCACAAATGCCTGTCCATTTGTTCTGGACTCTACAGTGAGGGAAGGATGGTTTGACAGCCTGGTTCCATCACATCCTGGTTTGTGAACTTGGTAAGTCACTTGACCTTTCTCATCTGTCCACTCAATCATGCAGGGGCCTGGCCCTTTCACAGGACCATGAATGGGACTGAGAAGACAGCGGGTTCACTCAATGGTCTCTGCTAATTATTAGGGTCATTGTGATTTTAATACCAGCATTATTATTGCAATACAAAACTAATTCCACTTAGGCATTCTTCTTGAATAGCTCATTTATTTGTAGTTGATTTTGTACTAACAAACTATGGTTAGAGTGAAGAACTATTTTTTTGCATGAACAGGGAAAGAACTACTAGGCCAAGTTCAAGAAACAGAACTCTTAAGAGACCTGACTCCTAGCTCTCTGTCTGCATGCCTGTGGTCTTGTGTGAGTCATGGCACTCGTGATGCCTGTGTCATCTGTAAGGGACAAACTGTCTCCCCACAATTTTTGAGAGGATTGGTTAAGGTCACATGATGAGGGACTGAGGACAAGACTGGGTTACTTGGTGAGTCACGCAGGGTTGTTGAAGTGCTCATGGCCCTTTACCAATGGCTTCCCTGAAACATTCTGGTTTCTCTCAGGCTCTGTTTGTGTGTCACACTGAAGAGAGTCCTTTTCTTCCTAAGTCATTTGTGAGACATGTCACAGCAAACTGCTGTGAGCTAGCCTTCTAAGACTAATCCATAGTCTACCCAGTGGAGACCAAAACCTCTTTTCTGACCACAGTTAGTTCCATTACCATTTCTAGGATTTCTATTTTCCTGCCTGCATCCTAGACTTGAGTATGCAAACTACCACTGAGGACCAGATCCTAGGTACCTAAAGGCTCAGTGAGAAGAACAGATAGGCTGGTCTCTGACCTATGATCCTCTAACCTCCACCTCCTGAGTAGCTGAGATTATAGACACAACCACCACCACGAGTGGCCCCTGAGTTTAACTTTTTTTTTTGTTTAATGGGTGTTGGGCCTGGGGCTTGTATCAAGGTATTGTCCCTAAGCACTTTTTTTTTTTTTTTTTTTTTTTTGCTCAAGTGCTCCACTACTTGAGCCATAGCTCTACTTCTGGCTTTTATTTATTTTTTGTGCTTAATTAGAGAGAAGAGTTTCACGGACTTTTGTACCTGTGCTGGCTTAGAATCACAATCCTCAGATCTCAGCCTTCTAAGTAGTTAGGATGAATCCCAGGTGTCTGGATAAGTTTAACATTTTTATATATATATATGTATATATATATAATTTTTTTTATTTTAAAGACTAGCCTGTGGCCTGCAAGGCTTTTCTAGTAGTCTGCCATCCCCAATTCCAGATGGTGGAATTCACATGGAATTAGGACCACATAGTTTAAATTTGCTGCATTTTCAGAACCGAACTTGAGTTAAGATGAGACTGTGTTAGGAAAATGTTTCAGAGGACATGCCTGGTGCCTTTCCTTGAGGGAGGTGACTGCTCTTTCTCATGATATTGGTGATGGAAGGCAGGGAAGCATCTGACAGACTACAAACACTTCTCCTAGTAGGAGCTGGTGTCTTGCCCCAGTCAACTCAGTCTTCAGAAGCACTACTTTGCCTCATCTCACTGAAAGACTGACTCCGCCTTACTTGGCAACCAAGTCTCCGGCAGGGACCCGATCACCAGAGTTGGTTATGAGATGCAGAAAAAAACATAGACATCCAGTGGAGGCAGATCAGCATTAAAGTCCTGGCTCTGCCTCTCACTTTAACCTTTCCATGCCTCAGTGTCCCCATCCGGAAGTCACCACCCTGACAGTACTGGCTATGGTTATGGACACAGTGAGACCTATCTTGTTCCATGACCACACTCTGGGTCGCTAACCAATCAAGGAACAAGTGGCCCCAATCCTGTCACTGGCAGCTCAGATTCAGTCATGGGGGCAGCCACCAAGTCAAAGGGCACAAACCCACAGGTGCTGGGGTATGTGGGGTGAGCAACTCACAGGTCTCGGTACTGGTCAAAGGCATTGTTGGCTTCCACCTCCAGCTTCCTCAGTCGAGCAGAGGGCATGGCCCCATCTTCCAAAGGAGGGTCATACTTGTTACTCCACGGTGACCTGCAGGGAGGAGAGGGGAAGTCTGTGAGTCCCCCCAGGAGGACGTGGCTTGGGCGGTGAGCCCAGGCACCAGCTCTGTGGGACTTCAGAGGCTAAGTTGCTATGCGCACTGCTCACCAGCATGTGATACAGACAGTACCTAAGAGCTACTTCCTTGTACAAAAAAGAAGGCACTATTTGCTGCTCACAGCATGTGGGAAACCTAAAGCTGCTGGTTCTACGCTTAGTCCTCAGGTAACCAAGTCTGCCCACTTCCTCTGGACTCGGAACAGATAAGGAAGCCATAAGAAGGCAGTTCCCAAACGGCTCAGCCCCACTTAGAAATGCAGACTGTACCTGCATGTACACTCAAGCATGGACGTGGGTGCCAGCGCTGGGCCTGAGCCTGTGTCTGCCACCTGGAAGCTTTTGTGTCCACCCTTTGGCAGAACAGCCAGATGCTCTCATGAGTACAGAAATGTTCTGTACCTGTCACAAAGTGGGCGCTGAGCACCTGAAATGTGGCTCCTGTCATTTGCAGAGTCAAAGAGCCAAAGCCAGAATGCCAGGAGCCTTTTCTCCCCACTGGCGTGCTGGCAGTCAGCACAGAACTTCACATGGGACCCCAGGTACACTTAGTGAAGAAGAGGAAGGATGTGACACCCTTGCACCTCCCACTCCATGGAATTCACACCTCACGCGCGTCCTGCCTGGTCTGTGGGAAGGAAGAAGACTGCTGTCTGCCTCGATGATGCCCACTACAGAGTGCCTACAGGCTCTACAGCGTTGTACTAGGCTAACAGATATGGAATTCCATCCTGTTTCTTCTGCTCAGACACAGCATTAAAATAAAAAAAAAAAGTCGCTAGGTGCGGCAGCTCACCCCATAATCCTGACTACTCAAGAGGCTGAGATCTGAGGATCAAGGTTCAAAGATAGCCTGGGCACAAAAAGACCTAAGACTCTTATCTCCAATTAACCTCTAGAAAATGGGAAATAGGGCTTGGCTCAAGGGGAGGGCAATAGCCTTGAGCTGAAGAGCTCAAGGGCAATGCTCAGGCCCAGAGTTCAAGTCCCATGATGGACCTGCACCTCCCTCCCCCCAAATTGACCCAGATGCTAATGACTAAATCCTGTAATCAAAGCTACTCAGGAGGCTGCGATCTGAGAATCACAGTTCAGAATCAATCTGGGCAGGAAAGTCCATGAAACTCTTATCTCCAATAAACTACTCAGAAAAAGCTAGAAGTGCTGTGGCTCTCAAGTGGTAGAGTGTTAGCCTTGGGCAAAAGAAGCTCAGGGACAGAGTGCCCAGGTCCTGATTTCAAGCCCTAGGCACCCCCCACAAAAAAAAAAAAACCCAAAACAAATAAAAACAAGGCTTGTTACCAGATCTAACAAGGAAGATCTGTGGTCACTACTCTCATGTAACTGGGGCTGGCTCTTTCTCTACTGCGGCAAAGGTGCAGAGGCAGAAGCCTGAATACCAACTTTAACTTCTGCCTCCCTACTGCTGCTTCCTGAGACTCCTGGACCCACAGTTCACATCATACCTGGCTCTTATTTATTTACTGCCAGTCCTGGGCTTGAACTCAGAGCCTGAGCACTGTCCTTGGACTTTCTCAAGGCTAGAGCTCTACCACTTGAGCCTCGGCACCAATTCTGGCTTTTTTCTATGTATGTGGTACCGAGGAATCGAACCCGGGTCTTTGTGCATGCTAGGCAAGCAATCAACCACTAGGTCAGACTCCCGGCCCCCACAACTGGCTCTTATTTAAAGGCCACCTGCTGAGACACAAGAATCCATCCTCTTGCAGACTCAGGCCTGGAACTCACATTTCTCCTGGCTCACAGGCGACAGACGGCATTTCAAGTCACTAGTCCTGGAGCCAGGGTAATTGTAGCTGGGGGAAAATCATAACATTACCCAGAATATTCTTAGTGGAAAGGGCACTCAGAACACATTTAAGAGCTTAAATGGAGGCCATTTGAGAAAAGACAGATGGACAGGAACGCTTAGATTTCAAAAGTCAGGCTTTCATTTCCCCAGAAGGCCTTTTGTTTCAGCTAACAGGTCTCAAGCCGTGCTGCTGGCAACCGTCACACCATAAGGATCTTATTTAAGCCAACGATCAAACACAGGATGGAAATGTGTGGAGAAAATCAGAAGACCTTGAAGTCTCAGATCCATAAGGGGAAAGGAAAGACAAGCTTTCTGCCTGATGCTCATGCTCTTCTTCAAAGCTCCCAGAGGCCCCCAGCACCTCAGGAGTGCAGGCAGAGCCCACAGGGCACCCTGGCTGGAGGACCAAGGGAACAAGGCCTAGATAAAGACACGGACACCCCCCCCCACCCTTCTTCCTTAGGCTCCTGTAGAATGACTAGATTGATTGAAGTTTTTGGGGGGTGTGGAGAGGAGGAAATAACGCTGATTGCGCAAAATCCAGCATATCTCTTCCAGGAAAAACCTTCTTGTAAGCCCCAGGCCTGGTGAGGCCATTCTCACTTCCTGGGCCTGACAAAGGACATTTCTGAGGTACTGACTTCTGGGGAGGGTCCCAAGAAGGACTACGCCCACTGGCAACTTGACCTGCCCAGTACTATCACCAGCTGGTACCTCTGCTTAGATCTAAAAGACATTTTAAGTTTAAAGCATCTCTAGAGCAGCAGCTCCCTGAATTCTCTTCACCTCCACCAATGGCCCAAAGCCCTGCAATCATGATCACACCTGTCTCGCCCACACTCCACCCTGGCACATCTCCTGTCCTGCACCCCATTTCTACTCTAGTCTCTGCTCTATTATTGCCTACCTACCTTCTGCTGGCAGGAGGAACAAATACCATTGTAAAATAATGCATAGAGGTAGAGTGCTTGCCTAGCATGCACAAAGACCAGGGGTCCATTCCATAGTATCACATGCATAGAAAAAGCCAGAAGTGGTGCCGTGGCTCAAGTGGTAGAGCCCCAGCCTTAAGAAAAACCCAACGACAGTGCTGAGGCCCTGAGTTCAAGCCTCATGACTGGAAAAAGTCACTATTTAAGCTGGACACTGGTGGCTTATGCCTATAATCCTAGCTATCTAGGAGGCTAAGATCTGAGGATCCCCGCCAGAAGCCAGCCCAGGGCCATGAAACTCATCTCCAATTAGCCAGAGTGGAGCTGTTGCTTAAGCAGTAAAGCACTTGCTTTGAGCAAAAAAGCTAAGGAAAAAAGCTAAGGAATAGCATCCAGGTCCTAAATTTAATCCCCAGTACCAGGACACAGACAAGCATATATACACATAAACATATGCATGTGTGTGTATGTGCACGTGCGCACACACACACATGCATGTGCACATATACAGTCACTATTAAACTTTTTAAATATGTGGCAAGCTCTGTGCTATGCCATCCGGCTTGCCCTATGTGCCATGTCTTTAATTCACTCCAGTAAACCTTAAGCTAGCCTTTAAGGTTCTATGTGCTTTCCTTGCCAGGCTTTTAACATCATCCTCTTATTGCTTCTGAACACCACCAAGCTCATTTTCACCCAGGGTCTTGATTTAAGCCCAGAAAACTCTCCCCTCTAGCCTGATCAGAACAACTTTTGCATTCTGAAGGACACTTGTGGGAGAGCCTTTTGGATCAAACAACAACAGTAACAAAACAAAACAAAAAACCTAACTCAGAACTGGGGACATGGCTCAAGTGATAGAGTATTTACCTAGCAAACCCAAGGCCCTGAGTTCAATCCCTACTACTTTCTCTCTCCGCCCAAAAATCCTAGCTCAGATATCACTTTTAGGAATTACCCTGCTATCTCTAACCACCACTCGCAAGTGCGTTACCCAGAAGCCCTGAACCAGATCTCATAGAGAGGTTATCACTCAGGGAAGGACTAATGCCAACTAGTGCTCAACTTGGTGATGGGAGAGGTGCAGAGGCTGCCAGAGCTGGGTGGAGGACCCTCCCTGGGCACAGGCTGTATTTTGCCTCCACAGGACCACACACATGGCAACAGAGCAGCCATATGCTATCGGCATCCCTCCCTCTCCATTAGGTCCCACAAAAACACCATCACCAATGCTAAGGGAAGTTCTCTCCAAATACCTGCAGGCCTGCCGGATGACCGGTAGAAGGGAGGGAAGAAGAGGAGGAAGATGGAAGGACAAACAGAAAGATGGATGAGTGGCGCATGGGTTTGTCGGAGTCCTGAGGTCTGTGTGCTGCAGAGGCAGGTGGAAATGACTGGTATGGTGGCCTACCGGGCATGAGCTCACCTATACGAATCCCCATCTCTGTTGTAGTCACACAGCAGGTAATCCTTGCCCACCACCTTGTCTCTGGCGATTTTCAGTGGCTGGTCAACAGAAGACAGGAGATCTTCACACAGGCTGGGGACCTGGCAGGAAGAAAAGAACAGGTAAGAAATGTGATTAAAATAACACCTCAGATTCAGTCATCTGAATGGTGGGTAGTATATCTAACATCTGGCTCTTGGTGCCCTGCCAGAATTACAGGCTCGTTCTTCTCTTTCCCCCTATATGTGCCCAACATCACGTGTGGCGCTCTATAAAGAAACCTGGTCTCGGGTTACGGTGGAGCGTGATTTTCAGTGCATCTCTCACCTGGCTGCCAGGGTGGTCCTGTAAGCCTAAGTACGTATGTGCCTGCTATTGGTCTCTGGTGGGCAAAGTACAAGCTCAAGTCCTGAGAAGAAGGCAAACATTTCAAATGCATAGGAATTCCAAGAACTCAAAAGAATAACCCATCCATGCAAGAGAACTCCCACAGGCTCCCATGCTGGGTGGAGTTTCCAGCACTTTCCAGGCCTTTGGCCAAGCATGACCGGGCTGGCTGCAGAGTCGGCTACATCAGCTACAAAGGTAGCTCCTTACCAGCTCTCCACAGCAGAGCTAGGCCAGCTTACCTCTGCAGTCCTGCCCTACCACTAGGGTGGGGGCGGTGGTTGGCAGACTGAACGCTACGGCACGCACCGCCGGTTCCAACCATGGCCCTCCAGTGAACAGGCTGAGGCAGCCTCCTCCAAACTCAAAACATCGCAGTCCCACCAGAATATCCCAGAAAGGGACAGCAGCCCTTTCAAGAATGGATTCCTTTGGGCTTGAGTCATGTCCACAGTCTATGCCTGTGCTGGCTCCTTCTCACCTTGTGGCTTCGTTCGTGGGGGTCCCAACATCTCATTTGCCTGGCAAGGGGCTGCCAATTGCACCAAGCATCCTTCCCAGTGGGGGAAAGGAAACTATATGACTTGGCTTTTCTCTAGTCCACCCTGCCCTCTGGCCATGTCACTGTGAGAACAGGAAAACAAGCCAGGCATGGTGGCTTATGCTTGTAATACTTGCTACGAAGGAGGTGGTGATCAGAGGACAGTGGTTTGAGGTCAGCCTGTGCAAAAAGTTTTCAAGACCCTAACTTGAGGCCGGAAGAGTGGCCTAGGGCTAGAGTGCTCACCTAGCATGCACAAAGACATGGGTTCGATTTCTTGGTACCACATACATAGAAAAAAGGTGAAAGTGATGCTGTAGCTCTAGTGGTAGAGCTCTAGCCTTGAGAAAGCCCAAGGACAGTGCTCAGGCCCTGAGTTAAAGCCCCAGGACTGGCTGCCCCTGCCAAACAAACAAACAAAAAACCTCTATCTCAACCAATAAAGCCTCCCTGACATTCCAGCTAAGCAGAAAGTGTAAATAGGAGGATTGTAGTCTAGACCAGCCCAGGAGAAAAATATAAGACCCTGTTAGATTTAACAAAAGCAAAAAAAAAAAAAAAGGAAAAATCTCTGCCTAACAAGCCCAAGGCCTGAGTTCAAACTCTAGTACTGCAAAACAAAATGAAACCAACAACAGAATTCACAGTACGTCTGGTGGGTGATGAGCTTGCAGTGATTGAACTGCAAAGATAGGGCCAAACAAGGTCCCGCCCACTCTGGGCTGCAGAAACAGCGGTCCTTCAGAGACTGCTCAGGTGAGGAGCAGCAGATCCAGGCTGCTGCGTGGAGTGGCGTCAAACTCAAATCCTAGTGACTTGGAATAACACACATTGTGCTGACCAGACAGTACCCACAGTTTCTCTGGAAGTGGGGGGGGGGGGGTCAGGACTTCACTGACCTCTCTGGCACAAGGGAGCATGGCTCTCCCTCTAGAGGGTAGGAATTGCTGTGTTCTTCCCTGTGACACCTTCAAGCTGGCTTATAGGTGTCCAGGAAAGATAGGCAAAGGAAAATATTAAGACTGGGAGACACACAAACCAGAGGAAGACGGTCACCAGCAACACCCTCCTAACAATAATGGGATTGGGGTGCAGGGCAGTATAGAGGGCTGGTCTAGAATGTGAGAGGCCCTGGGCAAAAGCACATTGCAGGCCAGGCATGAAGTACCCACATTAAATCCTAGCTATTCTAGAAGTAGAGGCAGGGGGATGGCAAGTTCAAGGCTAGCCAAGGGAAAGCTAGTGAGACCTTATCTCAAAAACAAAATTTTAAAAGAAGATAAGGGGCATGGCTCCAGTAGTAGTTCTGCCACTTGCCTGGCATGGGTTCAATTCCCCAGTACTAGACAAAAAAGTGACACTGCATTAGCTCAGCAGCAATGGCACTGTCCTAAATAGCCCTGCTTCTTCAAAGGCTGGGAGAGCAGCAGTAACAGTAGACAAGGGCCAGGCACCGCCCCATCGCGCCTGCCCACTTCACCTCTGATGCTGAGGCAGCTTGGCAGAGTTGTTTTTAAGAAGAGAAGCAAAGAGTTGCCCAAAGCTAAACAGTTGCCAGCCAGCGTCTAAGGAAGGGTACGAAACCGAAAAAACAAAAACAAAACCAAACAACAAAGTGTGGCCTTGCTTTTGCCCACAGCGAATCCTTCCCTGCTATCTAACCCAACAGCTGATCACATGAAAGGAGATACAAATCAGAAGTTTCCGGCCACAGCAAGGTTTGTGTTCATGCTACCATATGGTTCTACTTTGCCTCTTCCTCTTCTCCATTAGTTATTAATGTTGAAAAAAATTGTTCAACCAGAAAAAGAAACTTGAGATGAACCCTTCAGAAAAAGCACAAAAGCCAGACCCGTTCAACACCACAGATAATCTAACCACAGTGCCCTTAAGAAATGCACCCTTATACTTCAGCTTTAAAAAAAAAAAAATGGCCAAATGCACACACTCCACCTTTTGATCTGCCTGCTGGCCAAGAGCCTGTTCCTGCAGAGATAAGAATCGAAAACAGATGAGTAATGTTGGTGAAATCACAGCTGGGAAGGGCCCCCCTCCCCCCACTTTCCACATGTGGGTGTCACCATGCCCATTGGCCAGCAGGGGGCTCTGTCTACAACCTGATCTATTTTCCTAGGCCCCAAACTTCTCTCTAAAAATAAAAGTTGAGGCTGGGTACCAGTGGCTTACACATATATTTCTAGCTACTTATGAGTCTGAGTTCTGAGGATCGAAGCCAGCCTAGGCAAGAAAGTCCATGAGATTCTCATCTCGAATTAACACACAAAAAAACTGGAAATGGAGCTGTGGCTCAAAAGCAGAGAGCTAGCCTTGAGCACAAAAGCTCAGTACCCTGAGCTATGAAAACACTGGCTCAAATCCTGGTCTGTGGTTCCAGCCTCCAGGTTATGGTGGGTTTTTACTCTAGGCAGCACATTGACACAGGTGAATTCAAACAGGGACAAGCTGGCTGCCCAGTCTGGGAGTAGAGAAGGGCTGCAGGAGACTCCTTCACCAGCAGGTGAGGTGGGCACCCTACTGCCGATGGCAGGTAGGAGAGGTGCCCTCATGCAGTGACTCAGTATGGTAGACACAGTCTAAGTGTCAGCCTCTTTCACTTCCTGCAGGCAGTTCTGTGGGGGGCTAAGGCTGTGGAGGTAGAAATTTCTTTGAATCTACTGTGAGGTGTGGCTGCAGGCTCTACCCTGGCCTGTGTCAAGTTTGTTGGGTTGAGTAGCAGCTGATGCACCAAGTAACTTTGAAAGTGAGCTGCTTGAGTGAGCAGAAGAGTCCCAGGTATTAAGATGCATGGCCCCAGGACAATGGCCACATTGACTGGTGGAATTCAGTACCTACTCTGCGGAAAGATGGCACCTCTGGTCCAGCTCGAACAGCTCTGGAGGGTTGGGGCGAGGACTAGCACATATCCTAAACCTCATGCCAGGCTCATCATCCAGGCAAGCTGTCCTGCCCTAGAACAGGCAACTAAAGCCACTCTGACAAAGGGCCTAGCCAGACCAGATTCAAGGGAGCCTGGCATGGGGGCTTCAGGGCTGGGCTCTCCTAAGCTGTGATTAGAGGCTCTGCACCCATCACAGAGCAGAGCTTAGCAAGGCATGAGTCCTTGAGCCTTCCAGAGCCAGGCCCTGGCACCAATCTCCCATATTCCTTCAGATCCACCTCTCTTCTCACCAGCAATCCCAGATCTCAGGGTGTCACTGGATATTAAGACCAGCACAGGCTGTAGTTCTCATTTGCAGACTATAACTTGTAAGATGTAGCATTGACCAAAATATTGTTCAAAAATGTGAGTGAGCCTTACACTGGGCCTCGATGGGGGTTCCGGTGACAGGGTACAATACAAATAAAGCTGGCCAACAAGAGCCGATGCTGCAAAACCATGTTTGACCTGTCAGTTTTCAGTGCTACTCAGAAAAGTGTTTTCACATGCCACTATCACCAAGGAGTTTCTCAAGAAACAATAAGCTGGGCTGGGAGTGTGGAAATGTGGGGTGCTTACCTAGCATGCATAAGGCCCTGAGCTTGATTCCTCAGTACCACATCAACACAAAAGGCTGGAAGTGGTGCCGTGGCTCAAATGGTAGAGTGCTAGCCTTGAGCAAAAGAAGCTCAGAGTTCAAGCCACAGGACTGACAAAAAGAAAGGAAACAATAAGCCTCTGCCCCTCTTTCTCACCTAGGCAAACCCTAGCTACTCCTGAGATAGACAACTGAAGTCTCAGAGTTGCTTTCAGCCATTCATAAGCAGAACTCAAAAGCCTCCTCTTTTGGAGACTCAAAGGCTGGAAGAAGAGCCAAGAAGGGGCAGAATGAGGAGATAGAATCCGAAGTTTACAGTCACTAGGTTTGAGCACAGGCACAACAAGGCCTGCTAATGCTAGCCCTCCCTGAAGGGACTGGTAAGCAAGCAGAGCAGCCTAGTTAACTATTCTCCCGCCAGGGGTTTACCTCATCTCCTGGGTAGACAGAAGTTTTTCTAAGTTGCCAGGATGGCTTTGGAATTGAGAATTGGCCTCGGAGAGCAGAGTATAAGACACTAGCGTCTTACAGTTTACAAGGCAAAAAAGCAAACGTCTTGCATTCAAGCTGAGGGCTGCCCGCAGCCACCATGGCAGGCCCAGGGAATACCTCAACTTGGTCCATCTATTTCTGAGACCACACATCTGGCCTTTTCTAACAAAGTTGGTTGTTTTTTCTGCTAAGACAATATCAGCAAGTAAACAAGGGGACAGGGAAATGCTTTGGGATAAGGAAAGATTTTTGAAATGTAAGGTGTTGTCTTAACTGGATGTTCCAAAATGGAAGAGGAATTAAGACACACCTCAGATTGTTCAAGAAAGCTGTTGAGGGTGTGAGCATGTTTTGAAGAGGAATTAAGATGGTTCAAAAGTAGCAGAGCAGTGTTTGTTTTGAGATTGCTTATACACAGTAAATCTTATCTCAAACTCTTCTAATTGTCACTTTATAACAATGTAAAACTGTATATTGGATATAGCCTGAGTTCCACCAATTTGAGCAGAGGGGAGGGGCTTGCTGCATTGGGGATAAAAAGGGAGCAGCCTGCCAGCTCTAGGTGCCTGCTTGCCAGATGGTTGGCTGGTGATACACGCTTCTGCAGAAGTAAATTTTGCGTGGCTGAGTTCCTTTCCGAGTTGGTATCTTTATTCCTACATGAAAGCCCAACAACCCTAGCGATGCCTAGTGTCAGCCTTGCCACCCCCACGAAAGTCCTTCTATCCCCAACTTTGTCCAACAGGCCCCAGGCTCTCTTTGGAGACAACATGGCCAACTCCCCTCTTCCACACAAAGCTCCAGGGCAGAGGCTGGAGCTCTATGCTCTATTACTGTGCTGCTATGTGTAAAATGAACTATGCAACCTGTGGGCAGGAATGGGAGGGAGAAATTTGGGGAAAGCAAAGGAAGAGGGGGTGACAATGTCCAAAAGAGAAATGTACTCATTACCTGATTTATTAAATGGCAACCCCTTTTAATAACAATAACATATTAAATTTAAAAACAGGGGCTGGGAGTTTGGCCTAGTGGTAGAGTGCTTGCCTAGCATGCACGAAGACCCGGGTTCGATTCTTTGGTACCACATACATAGAAAAAAAAAGCCGGAAATGGTGCTGAGGCTCAAGTGATAGAGCTTTAGCCTTGAGAAAGTCCAAGGACAGTGCTCAGGCCCTGAGCTCAAGCCCAGGACTGGCAACACACACACACACACACACACACACACACACACACTTATTACTAGATGCACTGCTTAAATGTTTATATATATCGTTATTACTTAGTAAGATAAGAATTTGATTTTAAAAAGTACCTTATTAAGATGTAGTCTTTCTCAGATTATCATTATCAACAATAAGGTTAAATATCAGAGATTTCTACATAAAACTTCTCTGAAGACAAAATATACTAAGGTATACTGGAAGGAAGACAAAAAATCACTATTACTAGTTATTTATAATTTCTTCTTTTTGAACATAATGAAGCCTGGAATTATAGCACTTTTCTTGCTTATGGCTAGTGTTCTACCACTTGAGCCATGTCTCCAGGTCAGCCTTTTGTTGGTTAAATAGAGATTAGTTTAGCAGGTTTCAAATCATGAGCTTCCAGGCCTCAGGCCTCAGGCCTCAGCTCCCACCCCCACCTCCTCCCCTCAGGAGCTGGCATACAGGCCTGTGCTACCAGTGCCCAGCTAGCTTTACTTGTTTTCTGGCCCGTCCTGGGGCTTGAATTTGGTGCCTTGGCATTATCTTTGGGCTTTCACTCTATCACTTGAGCCACAGCACCATTTCCAGCTTTTTCTGTATATGTGGTACGGAGGAATCAAACCCAAGGTTTTATGCATGTTAGGAAAGCACTGTACCACTAGGCCACACTCCTGGCCCTTGGCTTTACTCTCGAGTCACCTCAAATCTTTTGGGGAAGCACATAACTCACACACGAGCTAGTCCTTGTCCAAAGGTACATAACTTCACAACATCCTCCACGGCTGGAAGCATAGGTCCGTTTCATTGCCCTGCTGGAGGCAGGCCTATTCTATTCCAAATTGTTATACTTCCAGGTGAAGAAAATGTGTCACAGGCAGAGTAAGTTACGGGTTGGCTATTTTGGTAGACAAGGGGTGGCACCACAACACAATGAAATCTGTACCATCTCCCAAGGGCAAAGCATTCCAGATAAAAGCATCAGCCAAATGGTGGCAGAGGGAAGCATTTAACAAGCTAGGTTTTGGCACCACGAGGTCAGTGTGAACTCAGCTTTTCTCCGAAAACTCTCCCAAGAGGAGAGACCTGACACAGATGCTGGAAAATCAGGTATGGAGGGCTGGGCCTGGTGCATAAACCATGTATATTAAACATGCATGTCTACACTGCAAGTTCAGGATGGAAATCAACGGGCTACTAGGGAAGTGTGCATACAACCAGGGACGTCCAGTAGGGACGACTTGGAAGAGAATGAAGGCCACCTGAATGGGAAGCTAGCAACATGCAGGGAGAGGCTAGGGATGGAGAGGAACTGCTGGCTCCTTACCCCGGGCTGGGGGCGGGGGGTGGAAATGCGTGATGCAGGTGGTACACTAGATTGCGGAACCCATGTGCCAGCCCAGAGTCCAGAAGCATTTGTCCAGACTCTGGGCTGAGGGGGATTTCCACCCAGTGCCCTGCGACCTAGGGACTGGACAGCCTGGAGGGTGTGGCGTGGGAGGCTCACCAGCTCGGGGAGAGGACAGCACACCACAAATCCAGCTACAAAGTCCTGGAGATCTGCATCACACATTCTCCCTAACTTCTCAGGACTACAAGCTTCTTAACGACACCTTCTGGATCCCACTAAGACTTCTGCAGGTGTCTGGCAGGGTGGACGTGGGTAGACCAGCACTGAAGAAGACTCAGAACAAATCGACGGCATGCTTGGAAAGCCATAGAATCCCACAGATTCTTTCTGGTGAATGGTGACAGATCAGGTTTGGTTGCAATTTCACTGAGTCATCCACAGAAATGACCTTCCTACTGCAGCTAATCCTTCCTACTGCAGCTAATGTGTCCCATTAGCTAGGACACAGAATCTGGGGCTCCCCTGTCTCCCCATTTTGCAGTAAAACTCACAATCTGGGGCTCCAGATAAGCTCTCAAGGAACTCAAAAGATCAACAGAAGACCTCTGTGCCACAGACACTGGGCAGGGCAATGAACTGAGTCCAGGAGGAGTAAAGGGGACAGGACATTTGGGCAAGGGCTTCACTATGCCTAAGCCATCATAAAGGTCATTTCAGTTTGGGAATCCTATAGCATCATACACACATGCCAGTAACACAGCTTGAATTCAGGGCCTTGAGGCTTTTTTTACCCATGGCTGTTGCTCTGCTGGAGGTGTTGAGGTACATATATCCCCAGTTCTGACTTTTTGCCAGTTACTCTAAGTCTGGAGTGTTTGTCTGCCAAGGCTGGCTGAGAACCGTGATCCTCAGATCTAGGAGTACAGGTATGAGCCCCCAGCATGTAGCTTCTTACAGCATTTGATTGTCAAGATTTAGTTGACTCATTATCTCTACCATCACCTAGGATATAGCTTTCAGAATAAAAATTTTGAAACATTATTTGTAAAACAGCTAGGTACTCTATCAGCATAAACTAGTCAAGGCCAGGCCCTGCTCCCACCCCACCCCCAACCCACAGTGGGGCAAAACACTGTGAATTACTCATCCCCAGGGCAGAAAGGGGTGGCTCATGACCACACAAGCTTTCTTCAGAGTCCAATTTGAATTCAAAGCTCTTAGGAATTATATTCAGAATCAATCCACCCCTGATGTGGTGTTGATACCTAGAGGGAGTGGCATCTGAAACCCTGGGCTCTACCAGGGGACAGCTCCAAACACTTCTGGCTGCCACTCAGACTCCCCTGATCTGCTCAGCCTGCATTCCTGGCCTTGCTTGAATGTCAGGGGAAGCAGAATGAATATGCCACACTCTCCCAAGTATTTTTAACCAGTCTCTAAAATCAGAGGTGTTCATAGGGCAACCCAGGTGTTCCTTGCCCTGAGTTGGGTAGGAAGGCAGGCTAAGAGGGATTCTCAGAAAGGACAGGCTGCCTGGGTCTTTGGGGAAGTAGATGCTTTCTGCACTTGACTCCTATGCCTTACATTTCTCATTAACCAGAAGGCAGCATCTAACTAAAAGGAACATTCACCAGTCCCTGAAGAACAGGAGCTGTCCACATACTGTTCTCTGGTTTCTGAGTGCGTGTCCAAGAACAGGATCTTTGTTCATTCCTGGGGAACCACAGCTCCCAGTTACAGGCGACAAGGACCAAGACCTGCAACCTCCAACTCAGCCTGACTCTTGCCTGGCTTCAAATTCCTTCCTGGACAGCTGCCCAGGTCCAGAGGACTTGGCTTTCTTACTCATTGTTCCCAGTGCAAGTAAAAAAGGATGCCCTGGTTCTTTGTTCATCTAAGGGCTCTCAAGATGCTCACAAGCAAGGACTGCCTTCCCATGCCATGGCCATGAAATGTAAAAACAAAGAACTAAGAGCAGATTCACAAATCATTCCAGAAACTTAAAAAAAATGATGAAACCTGCCCCAAACAAAAACAAGGGCTTTGCAAACAGACTTGCTGAGTGGTGAACACTTTGGGAAGATGGAATTTTAAACATAAACACAGAAGGGCAGAGACCAGGAGGCAGAGGAGCTCTGCACACAGCCAGGAGGCCTTTTAATTGGGGAAAGATTTACGAAGCCCGGAGAGCAGCAGCAAATCTTGGGAATGGAAAGAATGTGGAAACCAAGGGGTAGTCAGCAAGTTCAATCTGCAAGACACTCTGGCCAAGAACAATGTGTGCAGTCTTAGCGAGCCCCTGCCACCTTTTCTGCAGTCCAGCAAGTCCTTTGGAGGAGCAAGAAAACATCAGTTGGTCTATGCTGGGTGGAAGTAGCACACTCTGCTTGGTGCTTCCAGAGACCACATGCAGGAAAGCACGTGTGTGTGTGTGTGTGTGTGTGTGTGTGTGTGTGTGTGTGTATGCACATGCACGCACACACAACACACACACATGCATGACCCAGGTCTTGAACTCAAGGCCTCATATTCTTGCTTGACTTTTTCAAAACTCATGGCTTTCCAGGTGCGGTGGCTCATGCCTGTCATCCTAGCTACTCAGGAGGCTGAGATCTGAGGATCAAGGTTCAAAGCCAGTCTGGGCACAAAAGGACCTGAGACTCTTATCTCCAACTAAGCTCTAGAAAATTGTGAGGTGGGGCTTGGCTCAGGGTAGGGTGGTAGCCTGAGCTGAAGAGCTCAGGGACAGCACCCAGGCTGAGTTCAAGCCCCATGACCCACCAATCCCCCACCAGCACACACACACACACACAAAAAGAAAAAACAAACAAACCACACATGGCTTATGTTCTATCACTTGAGCCACACCCCTACCTCTGGTTTTCCTGATTAATTAGAGATAGAGTCTTATGGGCTTTTCTGCCCAGACTGGCTTTGAACTGCTATTCTCAGATCTCAGCCTTCTGAGTTGCTAGGCATAACCCACTTGTACCCAGCTCCTCTGGTGTTTTGAGGCAGAAACAGAATTCAGGGAAAGTTAGTGAAGCTGATGCAGATGCTGTGCTTTTTTTGTTCACCCAAGTTCCCATGCAGAGGCAGAGGATCTGTAATGATACAGGAATGACGACGATCCTCCTGGGTGCCCACAGGAGACCCTGTCTGTTCTGACTGCGAGCTGGGAGCAGTACTTCTTCCTGAGTACCCTTCAGACTCCTCCTTCCAGATGTCACAAAGCTCAATGCAATCCAGGGTATACTCTGCTTTAATCTAGTAAATTAACTCTACTTTTGAAGATATCGTAATACTTCCTGCAGTTAAGAGGCCTCTCCTCTACCAAATCTAGGGGAGGAAGATGGGGGAGGGGGCGCAAATCAGGCTGAGTTCCTCTGACAGTGTGTGTGTGTGGGGGGGGTGCTGCCTATGGGTGAGGCAGTGAGGCCCAGGTCAGATGACATCAGCTGGCACTGGCTAAGCCAGTTCAGATCATTCACTGGATTTGATCCTGACGACATGTGGTATTCAGAGGCATGCAAAGTAGGACAAGGGCACACAACTGAGGAGAGCTGGTTTCGCAGGGAGCCCTATGGGTAAAAGTCTGTCTAGAGGCTGACCCATGACTCCACTGATCTAGGGAATGGCAGAAGCACTAATGGCCTAACAAGCCACTCAGGAGGCTTAAGCAGACCCACACCCAGTAAGGATTGTGGGTGAACATGTTTAAGTGTGCCCTCCTGACAGGCAGAACCACTGGTCCCAGGAGCCCACGGCATCTGGGGGGCCTCTTGAATCCCTAGGCTGCCGTTTTTCCACATTACAGGCCCCACTTAAGGCCTGCAGCATCAGGACCCCAGAGATGGAGTGGAGGGCATTGAAGACCCCTGTCACTGGAGGGCCAAGCTCATCCTGCCTGGTGCCCCACTCCTGCCCCCCAGGTATCCGGCCAACATGTCTTCACCCACTCCTCTCGCCAGGAGGGCAAGGCAGGTCATTCTGATGAGCCTGAATGCACCTTCTTTACCAGACCAGTGGAATAGGGCTGGGAAAGGCCATGGGGCTGAGTGGCTCCTGTTGCTAGCCTCTTCCTCTGTCACCTCATGGCACAAAAACTCATACAGCAAGCACACAGTCCCCACCCTCCCCTTCATGACAGCAACTGGCATGGGTCTGCACCGAGTGATTCTCATACTTACCACCGCCCTCTGTGAGCACCAGCCAAACTCACAATTCTTCCCCTGGACCCTGGGCTGCCCAACATTAGGTGCACTTGGACTTGACCTAACTCACGCCCACCTAGCTGCCTTCCACTGCCACCTATCGGGCGGATGCCTGAGTTACACCTCTCGGCTCCAGGAGGCCCCATGGCAGATGGCACAGCCTGGCAGGTCTGGAATGGACTGGAGTCCTCTCCTCCAGAGTACAGTGTGGGAGAGTACCATGTTGCTCCATCCCCACGTTCACCCACCTCAGCACCACCGTCTCCAGGGGCTCAGGAGCCAGCGCCCTTCCCTGCATCTAAGAACACAATGTTACAGCACATTTGGAGGAAGAGTTTTGAGCCAACCCCTTTGAGTGACTCAACACAAAGTCAGGGCTGCTCTGAACACACCCCATGTGGAAGCAGGAAGCTCAGTGAGACAGGTGTAGACATGTGGGTGGAGGGGCGTAAGTGTCTGCTAGACATCTCTCAACGTAGATTCCACACAGTGAGCAGGAGGAAAAAAGTCTATTTGGATGAATGTAATCACTTCCAGCCCTGGGCAAATCTCCTGAAGGGTTTTGTCCTGAACCAGGACTGTTATTTTAGCTTTCAGTCAATAGTAATTTAGTGTCCCAATACATTGCAGAAAGAGGGGAGAGGGAGATTAGCGGTAATTAAATTTCTTCTGTATTTGACTTGGGAGCTCTACTCAGAGCAGCAGCCTGCTGTCAGATACTTAAAGCCTTCATCTGTCAAAACTTCCAACTACCACCTGTAGCTGATTCCAGGCCTAGTGTAAAGGTTTCAATTACATCACAGCCAACGGGCCCACGAGGGCCTGGCTGCATCGGAGCCTGTCATACATCCTCTGTACACAGAGAATCCAGAATGTGCTCAGCAGCTACTGTGAGACTGATTTCAGGAGGTCTGGAAATGCCAACCCCTGCCCATCACAAGGCATCTTACAGGCAGAGTCTGTGTGCGTGTGTGTCTGTGTGTGTACATGATGACTGACTGGCTGTCTAATGAGCCTTAATTGTGAGCTCAAGAGGCCCAGAAGGCAGCAACAGACTGCAAGGGGGCAAACCGCCACCAGTCTAAGATGCTGACCATGTAGTCTAGACTGGCCTCCACTTCCTTTGTGCTGGATCACAAGTGTGCTACCCATATCCTGCTGAAGTTCTGAAATTCCTCTCTGTAAGCAATGCAGACCTCTAGAAACAAGAGGCCCTCCACTCCCAGGGGCAGTGCTGCTGTTCGGCTGTGGCCCCTGGTGGCAGGATCGGTGTCATTACTATGGACTGGCTCCTCCAGCACTACATCTTAGAATAGTAGAAGTGGGAAACCCTTGCAACACGGAGAGGGGAAATCTCCACTAAGTATTGTGACGCAATCTACACTCAGAGCCAGCCACCCACAGGGAGCCTGCGGTGACAAAGAAAAATCAATTCCTGAGGCAGCTGTGACACAGACAGCATGGCAGGAGAGGCTTGAGTCACTCAGGCTGGGCTACCTTTAAATCTCTGTCTCGCCAGATGCAGTGACTCAAGCCTGTAATCCTAGCTACCCAGGAGGCTGAGATCTGAGGACTGCAGTTCAAAGCCAGCTGGGCACTAAAGTCTGAGAGACTCTTATCTCCAATTAACCACCAGAAAAGCAGAAGTGGTGCTGTGGCTCAAGGGGTAGGATGGTAGCCTTGAGCTGAAGAGCTCAGGGACAGTGCCCAGGCCCAGAGTTCAAGCCCCACGACCTGTGAAAGAAGACTAAGCTCATGGTGGGCAGTTTGGTAAGCTAAGTAAGGAAGGGACTCAAACAGTGCCTGGAACACAACAATGATCTGGCAGAAATAGTGGGAGCAGAGGACACTTTGTGCAAGTCTGAGCCACGCAGACAAGCTGTACCCTGCCACTGGCTTTATACAATGCTCCAGGTAGTGCCTGGAGAAAGTAAAGTTGGTAAGATGAAGTGAGAATGCCAGCTGAGGCTAACTGGGACACCAAGGGAGACAGTTTTCTTCCACCCAGTGCTCCTAAGTGCACACCCAAGCCCAGACCAGCAGTCTGGTCAAGAATCAGAAAGAAGCCCGACTCAAGAGTGCATCAGTCCTTGCTTCTTTGGCTAAGAAAAAAAGGGCATTATCAAATAACCAGTTTCCAAGGCTGGGAGTCTGGCCTAGTGGTAGAGTAGCATGCACAAAGCCCTGTTGAATTTCTCCGTACTACATACATAGAAAAGGCTGGAAGTGGTGCTGAGGCTCAATGGTAGAGCTCTAGCCTTGAGAAAGCCCAAGGACAGTGCTCAGGCCCTGAGTTCAAGTCCCAGGACTGGAAAAAAAAACGAATAAACAAAATAAAACAGCCAGTTTCCAATATATGAACACAGTGGCTCTCCACTAGTGGCATTGACAGGCATTTGCTGTATCAGGAGATCCTGCGGGAAGAGGATCACCGCCTATTGGGAAAGACCCTCAGAGGGGCTAAGGGGGCGGGGCAGGGCATCCAGATTACACTGGCAGTGTCAGGAAAGGACTCAGGAATGTGGGGTCAAGGAAGATGGAGAAGAAGTAAGGGGCGAAAGCTCAGTGGGTCAGGAAGGTGAAACAGTAAGGCGGGGAAGGCCTGGAAGCAGAAGCTAGGAGGCTGCAGACAACAGAGGGATCCTGAAGATCTTGGCGGGTGGCCTGGCTGGCATGAAGGAGATAAGGGCAAATGACCTTATCCTTGAACAGTTTTCCTAGTGTCCTCCCCTCCCCAACAGCTCTCAGAGGATCCAACCACTTACTGTGAAGCCAACCCTCACCCCACCACTGTGGGCAACAGTTTCCAGATCAGGATCAAAGCAGGAGAAGATACTGTCATGCAATCAAGAACAGTAGGGCTGGGCACCAGTGGCTCACACCTATAATCCTAGCGGCTCTAGAGGCGGAGATCTGAGGATCGTGGTTCAAAGCCAGCTCAAGCAAGGAAGTCCAGGAGACTCTTATCTCCAATAAACTATCAAGAAAAGAAAAAAGAACCAGAAATGGAGCTGTGGCTCAAGTGGTAGAGAACGAGCCTTGAACAAAAGAAGCCCAAGGCCCTGAGTTCAGGCTCTAGGACACTGACAGACAGACAGACAGACAGACACACACACAGCGCCACCTGGAGCCCACTGGCCAGGGAAGAACAAGAGTGGATGATGTCAGACGAATCCTGAACTTCTTAGAAAGCCTCTGAGCTCCTCAACTTGGCTTTGAGGTGGAAGGCTGCGTCCCTCCCGCTCAGGGTTCCTTCCCTTGACAAGTTCAAGGAGAGCTGTCTACCACCTGACAGCAACCTCATGGGAGACCTAACCTGCCATAGCTGAACTCAGTCTTTGCCACTGTGTATGGGGCACTGTCAGAGTGAAAACAGTCCAGAAGGCTGCTTGGGCAGTAGGGCACAGCCATCAGACTGGTGGCACCCAAGGGTGAGCGAGTTAGTAAAGGACACAGAGACATCACCTAGCACTTACGAAGTGCTGCCCACTGTGCACCTCTTAGCACTCAATCCTCCCATGTTCCATGTATTCCATGTCCTTGCCCTTGTCCTGCAGATGAAGGAAACTGAGGGAGGTGAAGATCTCAAAGCCACAGGGCACGCCACCAAGACAATCTGGTGAGCCTCATTCTTCCCTGACAGTGGCAGGGAGACTGGGCCAGGACAGTCATTGCAAGAGGCTAGGCCTGCGCCCCCCCTCCCCCACCGCCACATGGTCCACACAGGGGGAAACTACAGGACACACACCTGGGGTCACGAGACTTTCCTGGTCACAGAATGGCTGGGAAGGCTGAACACGACAATGATGAAGTTCATTCATAACAAGGCCCACAAGTAAGTCCTTCTAACATATTGTGCTTTTCTTGAAGTTAGTGGGTTTATTGTTGCTTTGGTTTGTTTTTTGTTTTGTGTTGTAACTATGTGTCAGTCCTGAGGCTTTGTCCCTTAGCTTTTTCACTGAAGGCTGGCACTTTACACTGAGCTATACCTCCACCTTCCCCTTTTGGTAGTTATCTGGAGGTAAGAGACTCCCAGACTTTTCTGCCTGAGCTGGCTTCAAACTTTGATCCTCAGATCTTAGTCTCCCCAGTAGGCAGGATCTTAGACATAAGCTACAGGCACCTGGCTACTTTTGTTGTTGTTTTTGTCTTTGGGGAGACAGGACCTCATCTTATAGCCAAGAGAGGTTTCAAACTCATGATCCCCCGACCTCAGCATCCTGTGGGGCTGAGGTTACAGGCTTGCACAAGCATGCCCAGCTAAATGTTTATTTTTCCATGTCATGAAAGAGGATACAGTTAAAGCTAAAATTGAAACCAAAAAACAAGACAAAGAATAATTCCTGTTTTGTACCTTGTAATGTCTGAAATCTCACAGTAATGTGCTGGATGGTTGACTTAAAGGTGATGGGAAATGAACTTTCAAAACCCTCAGCTGTGGAGACTTCTGACCCTGGGGCTGGATGGGCTGCAGGTTTTCAGTTTTCACTGTTCAGGCTGACCTTGCAGGAAGGAGCTAGCTCATCAATCTGGTTCCGTGTTCTCTTTTGCCAGTGCTGGGATCTGCACATGCTCATGGCTGGCTTGCTCTGCTGCTGCCCTACCACTTGGGCCAAAGTGAGATCAAATGAGGGACTACTGTCCTGCTACATACAACAGGGTTCACCGAATTGTGAAGCGTTCCTGCCACATTTATGGAGAACAGGCAGATGAGGGCACCTCAGGAAGCTCCACGTCTTTCTAGGCAAATCTCACCATTTCTTCTTGGTCTGTACAGGTAAAAGCCACCACCTGAACACAAACCTGAGGCTGCCTGGCAAGGAGGCAGGGTCCTCTCCTTGACAACAGGCTGGGGTCAGGAAGGGCCACCATCCCCTCAGGAAAGAAGTACTGGCAGGAGACGGAGGCCAGCTCAGCACCTAAAGCCCACAGTCTGTGCTCTGACTCTCCAGCCTGACTCATAACAGCTGCAGTCATTCAGAAAGCCGGACGCTGGCATGCAAAGGCTCACCACAACTTTCCAAGGATGGAGTTCATTACTGCTGGAGGCCTTTAGCTGGAATGCTTCCCCACCCCAGAAAGGGGGACTGCAGCTGTGTCGTCTGCAGGAAAGCTTAGAACATCCTCAGGAATATCACTGTAACCAGACTGAGAGGGCTGCCAGCTATCACCAATGACCGCCCCACAGACTGCATAGCTCTAGCAGAGCAAGCTTCCTGGGAGAACCTGCTAGAGACGCCAGACACAAAGCCCAAAGGAGCACCCCTAGGGTATCAGAGAATAGGTTCCAGCTTCACAGGACTCCAGAGAAAGCTGGGGTTACTCAGCTCTGAAGACTCCTCTTCAGAGCAGATTCACTGGGGAATGGCCGGTGGTCACAGATCAAGCTGTGGGCTCCAGCCTCTTCTCTGTGGACAGGGAGCTGGGAGTAAAGGCTGTCCTGCTTCCCACATGGCACCTGAACTCACAGGTGTGGGCCACTGCTGACTCAACCCCATCAACTTCTGTGAACTCCCCTACTTACTCGGAGACCTCTTCAGAAAAGTATCTTCAGTAAGTGTTGGAAATACAGGAGGGAAAATGCTGGTTGCAGACTTTTAAATGACGACATCAACAAGGAAGAAACTAACAAGAAAGCCTAATCATTCTAAAACACAGCTCCCAACCCTCAAGATTTCCAAGGGCGGGGGGGGGGTGTCTGAGCATACCTTTACTGCTTGGGAACAAACCTGAATTCTCTGTTTTACTCCACCCAGCTGACACTGGAGAAGGAATGTCCAGATTTTATTGGTTTAACTATGAACAGACTAAAAACTAAATGCTAGTGCTTTACTATTCTATTCATCAATACAAGGAATAAGCTATGAATATCAGCCTAATTTCACCCGTTGATCACAAAAGTGAGTGAGCTGGCTCATGGGCTGCCTTGGGGCCAGCAGGTTCTTAGGCGCCATGCACTCAGTGGCTGAGACGGGAATGTGCCAGGGCGCCCCTGCACTCCAGACCACTGAGCTGCCCCATCCCACTCCCTGCAGGCCACTCAGGAGCCTGGTGTGAGATGCTCACGGTACAGACACTGCGGAGGCTGACACTGCAAAGCTCTGTGCCCAGATGGCCCTTTCTATTTCTGGAGGGCTACTTGGCCCGCTCAAAAGAGGAAATGCTGAAATGACAACCAACCAGATCATCAAGGCACTACAGTAAGCCATCAGGCTGCCTCCACATCTCCACCCAGGCCTGGCCAGGCTGGCAGGCAGCTCTTCCAGCCCAGAGGTCTTTCCTAAGCTTGGGTAAACTCTGGGGACACCCAAGAGCTGAGCCTCTAGGTGATCACAGGAAATGAGGAGGAGATGTGGCTCACCCCTGCAATCCTAGCTACTCAAGGGACTGAAATCTGAGGACTGGTTTAAAATCCAGTCCAGGCACAAAAGTCCTATGAGACTCTTATCTCCACTTAACCACCAGAAAACCAGAAGTGGTACTGTGGCTCAAGTGGTAAAGTGTTAGCCTTGAGCTGAAGAGCTCAGAGACAGTGCCCAGGCCCAGAGTTCAAGCCCCACCACCGACCAAAAAATTTTTAAAAAGTGACCAATGTTTGTAAGCTGTTTCTTACCTTATTAAGAATAGATTTAGGGCTATTTTTTTGATGTGCTCTTAAAAGTAAAAGGACAGATGGCCTGCTGGGTACCAGTCTGTAGAAACAAACTCCTTCCTCAGTTTAGGGCTCAAAATATAACTACGCTGAGAAGTTTCAGCTGGAGCTGCCAGTGTGCAAGGTAAGGACATAAAAGGTCCAAGTTTAGGAAGCCAAGTCAGCATCTTCACATCACATGGTTTTTGGCCCACATGCACATGGGGCTATTTTTGAAATAGCTTAACAACTGGTTTCAGATGGCTTAGTTCTAGCACAATGAGATTAATATGCAATAAAACGATGTTTTGGCCATCTGCAAGGGATGGTCATTTCCCACCAATCAGAATATGCACCATAATCC
Source organism: Megascapheus bottae (assembly GCF_031878675.1). Classification (NCBI taxonomy): domain Eukaryota; kingdom Metazoa; phylum Chordata; class Mammalia; order Rodentia; family Geomyidae; genus Megascapheus; species Megascapheus bottae. The sequence continues at coordinate 73,371,205 of NC_143514.1, read as the reverse complement.
CAAGAGAGAGCAAAAACTCCTGCTGGAAAGAAAACAGAAAGCTGATCTGGAAACAGTAAGTAAGCTGCCTTGGCCCAGCTGCCCAGAACACACCACATTTCTCTTTAGTACTACTCTGTAATCAGACCACTGGTGGACGGATAAACTCCCTTACAGTGCCCTGGCTTTAAATTCTAAGTGAAGCCATTCCTCTCAGGGGACCAGAACATTCTTACCAGTCTTAAAACCAAAGGCTTACTTTCAAACAACTGTCACCTCTCTCTTCACTGCTTCAGGCAGGTGAGTATTCAAGGACTGACTGGGACAGATCAAAACTGCCCAACGTGCCTGGATTATGAAGCACAGGCCAGAGACGGGGCTTTACACAGATGCAGAGCAGTGTCACAGATTCTCTGAAGTTACAGACACTAAACCTTCGTTTAAGCTTGGGAGCCACAACACGACAGTCAGCCCAGCTCAACATAAACATAACTCTGCAAACTCGGTTAAAAAGGAGGAAAGAACTGCCATTCCTGAACAGAAGAAAAGCAGCAACAAGGAAAGGAAAAACATTTAAAGTAACTAAGGATTGATCACAAGACCCACTGAAAAGGCTGGCCTCGCAGCCCAGTGTGCATGTATTGCACATAGCAAGGACCTGCCAAAGGAGGCAGCCGTTTGTGAGTTGCTGGCTCATGGATATAATCTAGCTGCTCAAGAGCTGAGATCTGAGGATCATAGTTTTAAGCCAGGTCGGAGAGAAAAGTCCAAGAAACTCCATCGCCAACAGGAGGCATGTCTCCTCAAGTAGTAGAGTACAAGTCATGAGTAAAAAAGACTTGAGAATATGAAGTCTTGAGTTCAAGCTGCAGTACCAATTTGCAAACTAGTTTTTGGCCAGGTGTGATGGTTTAGGTTTGTGCCTGTAATCCTAGCTACTCTGGAGGTTGAGATCTAGGGATCACTGTTTGAAGCCAGACTGGGCAGGAAAATTGTTGGGACTCTTACCTCGAATAAACTACCAAAAAGCCAGACAAGGAGCTGTGGCTCAAGTGGTAAATCACTATTCTTGAGCTGAAGAGCTCAGGGACAGCAACCAGGCTAAGAACTCAAGCCCCATGACCAACAACAACAAAAAAAGTATGTTTTTCGTTGTTTTTTTTTTTTTTTTTGGTGGAGAGCAGTCAGTTGTAGAGCCTGAATGCAGGGCTTGGGCAAAGTCCCTGAGCTCTTTCATTCAAGACTAGCACTCTACCACTTTTAAGCCACAGGTCTATTTCTGGTTTAACTTTCCTGCCCAGGCTGGTTTTAACTTCGATCCTCAGATCTCAGCCTCCTGAGTAGTTAGAAGCATAGGCATTAGCCACCAGCACCTGGCCAACCCCCCACCACCCACCTGCCTCTCTCTTTAAGGTACTGGAGGAGTTGGACCTTAGAGCCTTCTGCTTACTAGATAGGTGGTCTACCACTTGAACCTGGCCTCTAGTTCTTTGTATTCTCTCTCTCTCTCTCTCTCTACACACACACACACACACACACACACACACACACACACACACACACACACGCAGGCACGCTCTCGCAAGCACTTTTTTTTTTTTTTTTTTTGCCAATTCTGGCCCTTAAGCTCAGGGCCTGAGCACTGTCCTTGGGCTTCCTCAAGGCAAGAGCTCTACCACATGAGCCACAGCACACTTCCGGCTTTTTTTTCTATGTATATGGTACTGAGGAAGAGCCTGAGTCTTCGTGCATGCTAGGCAAGCACTTTACCACTAGGCCAAACTCCTGGTCCCTGTTTGTTATATTTTGAGTAGCATCTTGTAATTTCGCATGGTCTAGCCTGGACCACAATCCTATTTACACTTCCCATGTAGCCAGGATGATAGGTACACACTGCTACTAGATGAGAGGGGGCTCTTGTCAACGTTTTAATTGGGCTGGCTTTGAATCACTACCCTTCTAATTTGTCTCACAAGTAGCTAGAATTACAAATGTGAGCCGTGGTACCCAGCTCCTATGCTTCACTTACAAAACAAATCAACCTTTTCCTTGTCGGACTATGGAAGCAAGATGGGTGGGTCACCAGCAGCTCTACTGGAATCACCCCTGAAAATGAGCCCAGGGATCTCGCCCTTGCTGCATGTTCTCTAACTGCCATGGTTTGATCGGAAGTATGGGCTCAACATTTGCCGGCAGTGTTTCTGCCAGTATGCAAAGGACATCGGCATCATTCCCTTGGACTAAGTGGACTTGAATGGACTATCTAAGACATCAAGCCCAATGAAAAGCCATATGTGTACATAAAATAAAAATTCATGGGGCCGGGAGTTTGGCCTAGTGGTTAAAGTGCTTGCCTAGCATGCATGAAGACCCGAGTTCGATTCCTCGGTACCACATACATAGAAAAAAGCCAGAAGTGGCACTTAGGCTCAAATGGTAGAATGCTAGCCTTGAGCCGAAGAAATTCAGGAATGGTGCCCAGGCAGAGTTCAAGCCCCAGTACTGGAGAGGGGAAAAATCAGAGTCCCAAGTCCCCAATCCATTCTTGTGAGGATAGCCTGAAGGCTGGCTTCCATACAGCACCCCGCCTCCCATGGGAGGAACCTTTCAAGCCATCCCATTAGCTACGAAGGGAACCAGTAAACCCAAAAGGCCCAGCTCTCAGAAGGGAATTCCCTTCATGTAAATTCCTTTACATTATGTGACTTTAAAGACGGTTTTTAAGGCTGACAATTTAGTTATTTTTCAAACCATCTCCATGTTCTAATATCTTAGATTACTAATGAATTACTAGAACTTGCCCATGGAACAAGTAAACCTGACCCACCATGAAGGCACATCACATTCAATGTCTCGTTGGGTGCGTGATCCTGCCCTTGGGTGTTCGGTGAACTGTGTTGCCAGGTAAGACAGTCACCACTCCTGATGTTCCATGGCCATGCCACCTCCCTGGTTCCTTCCTACAGTCTCAGTGATCTAAAAGGGTGGCCTGGCTGCAAGGCCCCTAAAGGTGGAGTACTAATAACAAACAGAAGGGCAGCTCAATCCTGGGCACACAGTGGGCGTGCAAACCAGCTTTCCATCACTGATAACCTACTTAAAGAGATCCCACTCATCCAGCTCATGGCTCCAGAAACCTCGGTTCACAATCTGCTAGCTCTGTTGTTTCTGGCCTTGTAGAAAGGCAGAACACCATGATGGGTGGTGGTGGAAAAACACCACTTATAGTTCCCCCCATGGAAGCCATGAAAGAGGGGGAGGGGAGGGGAAAAGAGTGGCTGATGTGGCTGTTGTAAGACATCTCTTCCCTCACTCCCTATTGATGCTGTGACTCTCACTCAGCCCAAGGAAAACTGGCCTTTGCAGCCAGGTGTTTTTTTTTTTTTTTTATAAAAGCCTCTAATGTACATCTTGGAAAGATGGAGACATAGGAGGTCCTGGAGGAAACACAGAGCTGTAATGCAATGCTTCAGCTGCAATAAGAACAGAGCAGCCTGTTAAAAACACCAACAGGTCGACAGAAACGTGCTCATCCTTTCTTCATTTTATGTCGGGTTTATTTCTCAAATACAATAATAACTGAATTAGCAAACCAAGTTGCAACTCAGCCAAGTGCACTTTCTTGTTGAGTTTAAAAGGAGATTTGCAAGCTCCTGCAGCTGTGGGGAGCAGGGCCCTGACCACACCTCTAACACTGGCCTGCCTTATCCACACGGGCCACTCACAAATGCCTGAATGAGAACCAGGCAGGGTACTACCAGACCACACTTCTGTGGCACTGCCTTGGAGGATAGCTGAGGGAAAATTAAGGCCCGAAATAAGAGGCATCCAATTCCCTGCAGACGACATTCAACTGTCACACCACACCAAGTTGCTCTGACCAGGGCAGATCGCTCCGCCAGCTGCTGGCCCACCTCACATCTCGTCTAAGGCCACTTTCTATTTAAAAATCAGACCCAGCCAATGTTTAAAACTCAGGCTGTTTCACATAAAAATCCAAATGTTTCTGTCTACCCCAGATGATCTTCCAGCCTCCCACACTCTGCTGAGACTGTCTGGCATAGACCTTTGGGGGATTTTTTTGGTTGGTGGTGGGGCTTAAGGGCCTGGGCGCTGTCCTTGAACACTTTTGCTCACTGAGTCACAGCTCAATAAGAGACTCAATAAGAGAAAGAAGAGTCTTAAGGACGTTCTTGCTCCGGTGGGCATGAAAGCACAACCCTCAGATCTCAGCCTCCTGAGTAGTTAGGACTGCAAGTATGGCCACCAGTGCCCAACCAGACCATCATTCTTACAACCCCCCTTTCTCTTCCCTTCTAAGACCAGACACCTATGTGGGGCTGGCTTTCCTAGCAGAGACACTGACCTCAGGAAACCTCACCTCTTTTCTTCAATAACTACAGGTAACATATAGTAGGTTTATAATTCCTATAGGCTTGATTCTCTCTCTTGCATACCTATTCCTGCCTTGCGGCTGGCTGGGAGTTAGTGTCTCTATATATAAATGTTCTACTGGAAGATGACACTTGTCTCCAGCTATTGTGTGTGTGTGTGTGTGTGTGTGTGTGTGTGTGTGTGTATCTGTCTAAAATCCATTCAAAGGGATTACATAAATCACCATAGCAGATGAATGAGATTTCAGACTCCTACTTAAACCAACATCACTTATGAGCCATGTTTGGCAGCTGATAACCATACACAAAGCACATACAGGACAGAATGGGAAAAACAGAGGCTATGGCTTCCAGACCTGCTAAATGATCTAAGGAAGACAGTCTGTCTCTTGGGGGTCTGAGTTGGTAGTTTTTTTTTCTTTTCAATTTTTTTCTTGTGGTTTTACAGATGTTTTTGAATATTTTAGCATTTCAAGTAATATTTTGGAGCCAGTTAATCTGATGTCTTGTTTTGAGAGAAACAATCCTGAGTATTTAAAACTGTATGGCTGGCCTGGGTGAGGTGGCTCACACCTGTAATCCTAGCTACTCAGAAAGATGAGATCTGAGGATAATGGCTCACAGCCAGCCCAGGCACTAAAGATCTTCAGACTCTTATCTCCAATTAACCACTAGAAAATGGGAAGTGGCCCTGTGCTGAAGTGGTAGGGTGGTAGCCTTGAACTGAAGAGTTCAGGGACAGTGCCCAGGCCCAGAGTTCAAGCCCTATAACTGACAAACAAACAAAACAAAAAAACCCCAAACGGGCCAGGAGTTTAGTCTAGTGGTAGAGTGCTTGCTTAGCATGCATGAAGACCAGATTTGAGTCCTTGGTATCACATACATAGAAAAAGCTGGAAGTGGGGCCGGGAGTTTGGCCTAGTGGTTAAAGTGCTTACCTAGCATGCATGAAGACCTGGGTTCAATTCCTCGGTATCACATACATAGAAAAAAAAGCCAGAAGTGGTGCTGAGGCTCAAGTGGTAGAGCTCTAGCCTTGAGAAAATCCAAGGACAGTGCTCAGGCCCTGAGCTCAAGCCCAGGACTGGCCAAAAAAAAAAAAAAAAGCTGGAAATGGTGCTGTGGCTCAAATGGTAGAGCTCTAGCCTTGAGAAAGCCCAGGGATAGTGTTCAGGCCCTGAGTTCAAGCCCCAGGACTGGCAAAACTAAAAACATAAACAAAACAAAAATCCCAAAACTATGTAAAGGCCTGATGCAGCTATTTTACTGAGTGGCTGCTGGTGAAGTGGCCTTGAACTTGTCTTGTCTTAAAGTGTCCAAGTTTCTAGAAACTGAAGACAAGGTAGCTGGAGTAGATGGAAATGGTTATAGTCAACTTCAGGACTCGGGGAAATTCTAATCAACTTCGTAATGCTTATGTTGGACTTTATCACCACAGATGGCCTCTGGGAAAGGTCCCCATATGAAACTTATCTTCATTATGTGGAAGAAGCTCTCTGCCTGATGCTGAATTCTGGCTACAGAGAGAAAGGTTTCCTATGTTTTGAATTCCGCACGAGAAGAGCTATACAAAAGCAAGTGATTATAAGCCACGGTCCCAAATGAAACCATATGAAGAAGGCACGTACCAGGTCAATCAGGTCACTGAGGTTTTTCTCGATTTGCTGTGGAGGCAGGCGCCTCATTAGGTCCAAGGCACAGTCCAGCTGCTGATCACTCTGGGGGAAGAAAGAGAGTGCTGAAGTCAATACTAAGAATTCTTTCTTAAAAGCATCTCTCTGGTTGCTCCTTGCTCGGGGCATATTCTACAACCCAAGAGTCCCACCATGGGCCTTCACCAAACCTGCATGAGCCAGCCCCTAGTCCTTCAGACCAGCCTCTGCACCAGACCCCAGAGCAAGTAGAGCAGGACACCAGTCTGGCAAGCCCCCTAGTTATCTGCTCAGTAGACCTGATAGCTGCCATGTGCCAGCTCCTGGTTGGTTCTATGGTAAGCAGGCTCTTACAGCTGGTTAGGTTTGCCCAGGCTTGAGCATCACTGCCGGGTAAGATCTTTGAGCTTCACACCACAGATAAACCAGGCAAAGATGGAGCGTTCTATGCTAGGGATAAAAGTGCATCAGTCATTCAAATACAGCCTGGGAAATTTTCTGGGACTCTGTGCAAACAAGACCTGAGCTCGCTCCAGCTGACAATCTGGACAAATTCCAATAGGGAGTCTGGCTGCTGCTGTGCTAGGAAATACAAAGTCCTCCTCTACTGAGGACGACTTTTCAGCATTACACAGTGTGCTTCACTGTAATTTCCTACCTTAATACTTCAACCATAACTATTTACCAAGGGCTACTTGAATCCGGGTCTTCATGTATACTACAGGCAAGCACTCTACCACTAGGCCAAATTCCCAGCCTGGTCTGAGTTCAGGACTTTCTTGAGAGCTCTAAATCAACAAGTCAATGAGTCTCTCATAAAATATACAAAGTAATCCTCAAAACATTGCACTTGGGCAATGCGATACCACCTTTGACTGTTACCACTCAGATCCAGGCCCATTAACCACAAGCAAGCAGTGGGACAAGGACTGCACTCCACATCTACCAAGGCAGAACTAGTTCTCACCAATGTCAATTTCATTCCCAGAATGTCGTGTGCAGAAAGCTGTTTAAAATGAAAAGGCTAGGGGTAGGAAGTTTAGCCCAGTGGTAGAGTGCTTGCCTAGCATGCCCGAAGACCTGGGTTCCATTTCTCAGTACCACAAACACAGAAAAAGCTGAGAGTGGTGCTGTAGCTCAAGTGGTAGAGCTCTAGCCTTGAGAAAGTCCAAGGACAGTGCTCAGGACCTGAGTTCAAGCCCTAGGACTAGCAATAAACAAACAAACAACTAAAATGTAAAAGCTCTTGCCTTACTAGGTAGAGGAGGCTATCAGTGACTATTTATCTTTAGGACATACAATAAACCAGCTTTTCTGCAAAGAAAAGAAAACCTAGCCAAAACACCAAAACCAAATCCCCCAACAGAAACCCTATCACTTGTTTTGCTTAATAAAACATTCCAGCAGCTCCCAGATCTTAATTGGGCCTCACAGGTCTACACCACCACCTGTCAGCCAAGGCCACAGTGACAGGGGTTTGGCTTGCCAGCATGAGAAGGAATTTTAACACCATATCTGGGGCAGAACACAGATAAACTAACTTGACTCTCAGGTCTGTTGTTCATTTAACTTACAACCCTGGACAAGTTTCTCCTCCCCTACTTATTCCACTGGATGGGAATGGCTCTACAGATAAGAATGTAGGCAGGCTAGGCTGGCAACTCACACCTGTAACCTTAGCTACTCAGGAAGCTGAGATCTGAGGATCAAGGTTCAAAGCCAGCCCAGGCAGGAAAATCCGTGAGACTCTTATATCCAATTAACTACTTGAAAACCTGAAGAGGGGCTGTGGCTCAAAGTAATAGAGTGCTAGCCTTGAGCAAAAAAGTTCAGGAACAGTATCTAGGCCCTGAGTTCAAGCCCCATAACTCCCCACCCCCCGAAAATGTATGGAGAATATGTACCACACATAGTAGCTTGTGTTTACTGATTGGGGAATCACATACAATTATACATACAAGTCTTACATATTTGGGAAAAAGCTTTAAATATAGTTTACAGTATCTTCGCTCAACCCAAGCCTGATTTCTCCTACTGTGTTGGGAGTTTGAATCAACCGTTCCACACCTCACAATGGCTAAGTGTTCCCTTGCTTGGACAAGAATGAAACTCTAAATGATTCAACTGAAACTTGTCACACTGTAAAGTAGTGTTTCTCAGCCGGGAGTACTTTCTGGAAGGCAGTCCCTGAGCCCTGTAGGAGATGCAGAGTGCCACATGGAGGGAAAGGGGAAGCTGCCAGTGTTTAGTGAGGAGGGTCACTGATGCCCTAAATGTCCAGCCGTGCATAGGACAGCTTTCCCTCAATGACTGGCACAATTGCTGGACCTGGATACCAAACCTCTGGCAGTCATTTAGGGGTCCCAGTCAAAGGCAAGGCCTGTCTCTAGAAACTGCACGGGCAGAGGAGTGCTGTAGTTACCATTCAGCCCCAAGCACACTCATAGGCCCTTCTGGTCTCTGGAAAATAACTAGACGTTAACCACTTTCTTCAGTTATTACTAAGCCTAGCTAATATGGAACTGTAATTTGGAGCATCTCAGGATTTGGAAGGAATTACATAAAACCCGAGCAGTGTTAGTTAGCCAGGAAAAGAAAGACATACCTTGACCAGAGAGGGCAACTGTGCAAACACGGCATTCGGACCCTCTGTGGAGCCTTCTCACCTCCCAGCTAGCCAAACCATTCTCACCCCAAAGGCCAGCCACAGGCGGCCAGCAGACTGTGCCTCTGGCCAGCACCACACTTTCCCCCAACCATCAAACTCACATTGTGCATTCATCCCAATTAATCTTAATTGGAAATGTTTCACAGCAAATTTCTAGGGCTAAGGATGTTTAACTATCATTAAAGTAGGAAATGACTAAATACTTCCCCTAAGTAAAGCAACATGGGAAAGCTTACTGACAGCTTGTAAAAAGTTAAAATTACAGTTAACTGGAGCCACTCACTGCAAGTCAGCCCAAACCGTAAGGGGTCCAAACAGAAAGAGAACGAAGAAGCACAGATGACTTACAGCCACACGCATCATTTGGGACCCCAGAAATAGGACAATTAGGGTGTGTGTGGGGAAGTCCCCAGAGGTCGACAACCTAGGTAGGATGCAGCCACATTCACAAGAAAGAAGCAATAATGAACTGTTATTTAAGCACAAACATACAGATATATGTGTATGAATGTGTACTTTAACATGGCAGAGCTTTTCCTCTTTTGCTTCAAGCCAAGGGAATAAAGAACACCAAGTCTGGAGGAACAAGGAAGGAAATGACAACAAGCCACCAGTAGGTGACAGTGATGTGGCCCAGGCTTTATACAGAACAGAAGAGCCAGGCCATTCAGGATGTCAGAATGTAATGTTAACAGGTTATTAAGTCAAAACTTACATTACCAAGATGGTTACTGGATGCTCAAGATACTTTTTTTTCTTTTAGGTCCCAGGCTGGAACTCGAACTCAGTAGTACTTGCTGCTTTCACTCACAGGCTAGGCCTCTACCAACCAAGCGACACCTCCAACCCTCACAGTAACTTTTGTTTTTTGGTCGGTAGTGGGATTTGAACTCTGGGCCTGGGCACTGTCCCTGAGCTCATCAGCTCAGGGCTAGCACTCTACCCCTTGAGCCACAGGATACTTCTGGTTTTCTGGTGGTTAATTAGAGATAAGGGTCCCACATGCCCCATCCTTCATTGCAACCACCTTTCTGGATTTGGTCTCATGCAAACCAACAAGTAGGCAGAACAAGTCAACAATTACATACTATGTGCCAACACGGGGTCAGCCTCTGATTATGGCCCACAGCATGAAACTCAGTCCAGAACATTAGAGTACCAACACTCAGATAGGTGCCAGTGGCTCACATCTATAATCTGAGCTACTCAGGAGGCTGAGATCTGAGGATCAAGGTTCAAAGTCAGTTCAGACAGAGAAATCCACAAGACTTATTAGGTCCTCAAAACTGAGGTAAGGGCCAGGTGCAGTGGCTCATGCTTGTAATCCTAGCTACTCAGGAGGCTGAGATCTGAGGTTTGAGGTTCAAAGCCAGCCTGAGCACTAAAGACAGTAGACTCTGATCTCCAATTAACCACTAGAAAACTGTGCAAGGCTACCTGGAGCCTTAAGCTGAAGAGCTCAGGGACAATATCCAGGCTCAGAGTTCAAGCCCCACAATCAACCACTCCCCCCCAAAAAAAGAACCAAGGTATGGCTCTAGTTGTACAGTACCAGGCCTAAGTGAAAAAGACCATTTAGAACACCAGACCTGAGCTGAATTCAAGCCCCAGTTCTACCACAAAAACAAAACAAAATAAAAAAGAACCAATTGTCTATAAATCAGACAACCACAGGGCAGTGTAGTGTGGTCAGTAACAGGACACAAAAGGTCCAAGTACACAGGCGCAACCCAGCACACTGATTTTCCCAGGATTTCCCTCCCTTGTGGTTTACTTTATCCACAAGTTCTATTTATTTTGCGAGCTGTCACCCCTTGACTAAGACAGCTTCTTCAAAATGTCGACTGATTTCAGACATGCTGTTCATAAAATGAGCTTTTCCCCCTTCCACCTCCCACTGGTGGTGTTCTGAATTGAAAAATAAATAGCAGAAGAATGACCATTTCGTTACACCCTGCAGAATTCTCTGCCCATTCAATTCGTCATTCCCTAATTATTTATAGTGTCTCCTAGGTAACAAGGACTGTTTCTGCTGCTGAATGGTGAGCATAAAGTCTTCTTAGAGCTTATGATGCTGTCGAAATCAATAAGGGCAAAGGGCAAAGTCTAAGTCTTTAAGGACATGGAGGAATGTGCAGGGTCAGCTTCCCCACGTCACCCCCAGGTGGCGCCATGAGGAGCCAGCCTTTGCGGTTCATCACCTGAGGCAGAAAATGTTTTTCACTTTTTGCTGGTTTTCCTATACCTTAAAGAAAAGGCACACAAAATGGCTTAAGTTATCCTGTAACAAGTAAAATAATATTAATACAGACAAGAACAATTTTCCAGAAAACAATGGAAGTCAAAATACTATAGAACAAAATGCCCACTGGAAAGTTCAGACATGAGTGTTGGTAAACCATCAGCTTTCAAAGCTGGCCTATTTAACAAACTCCAAGTCCACGTGTAAACCACCAACAAACAGAATACATGTGCTGTCCCATAAAGGGATGTCAGGACTAGAATATGTCCCAGCCTAGGATACGCTCCAGCTTATCCTCGAGCCAAGTGTCCACTAAGTGGTGCCAGGAGCCCCAAGATGTCTCAAGAGCAGGCACAGGAGCCAGGCCTGTGGGAGCTCCTGGGGCCTTTCGGCACACAGCGCACCTGCAGTAGCACAGAAGGAGAGGAAGGAGGATTGCAGAACCCTGTCAGCCAGTGAGCACCACCAGATGTACCCAGCACTGGGCACCTATGCCTGGGGCAAGGGACAGAAGGCTGGATGAGGCCCCAGAAACTCAGGGGAGCTAGGTGGCTCTGGCTTCCAGCAGTTTTCTGTATGTTTCTGTAGTTTAAGTATCTGGGCTGTGTTTTTCACCCTTCTCATCTTTAAAAGTCCCATTTCCAGGAAAGTTTAGGAGCCTTTGCAGATTTTCCCACAGAGAAACAATACTGTGTGTTTAAGGAGGTAAAGTAGGCTGTATTTTCCAAAAATTGCTGTCACTAGCCAGGAGCTGGTGACTCATACCTGCAATCCTAGCTACTTAGGAGACTGAGATCTGAGGATCATGGTTCAAGGCTAGCCCATGCAAGAAAGTTCCAATGATACTCGTCTCTAATAAGCTACCCTAAAACCAGAAATGGAGCCGTGGCTCAAAGTGGTAGAACACTAGCCTTGAGCTAGAGAACTCAGGGACAGCGCCGAAGCCCTGGGTTCAAGCTCCACGAGAGATTTAAACAAATAGCCATAAATAGATAACTAGCTAATTTACCCCAGAACTCACTTGCAGAGAGTCTGTGTGGGGTCGGGGTGTCTTACACCCTTCACTGGAACTGGGAGAGGGAGAGGGCCTGCTTTGACTGTCTCATCACCACTGCACAACTGGTCTCCGTCATATCCACGGCCACAGGACACCTACCGTTTCTGCCCTGCCTGCTGTGTGCACACACTGAAGACCCCAGGAGACCAGGCTGTGCGCAGGTCCACCAAGCCCTAAAGCAAGGCCACAGGCAATCTGTGGACCCTGTAATCCTAGCTACTCGGGAGGCTGAGGATCTCTGAAATAAGATGCCCGAGAGTCCCAGGACCCTCACGAGCTTTGGATGTAACTGCAATAGCGCAAGACCCTATGAGCTGCCAGGCCCGGGCTTGACTCAGCTACAGAAGCTACCAGAAACAATGAGCCCATGGTTCTCTTAAGTGTCAGGTCTTAGGTGATCTTGTTGGACAGCCACAATAAGTGGCACCAAAGGAGCGGAGATGATCCTGGGCAGAAGTGCTAGACAGGCTGGAAAGTCAAGGGCACAGTGGAGAGGATGAAGTGTCACTCTAGAGGTGCAGAAGCCCCAAAGGCCTGGGAGTAGCTCGCTTCCTAGCTGGGCACCTGCTGGAAGGCAGTGCCACACCTTGGCAGGGTGCATGTTTCAGGGATAAACAGTAATTCACACTGCTAGCATTTTACACACCAGCCCCACCTTGCCACAGCGGAACTGGTGACTGGACTCCACGCCATGCTCTGTACGTCAGCAGCACTCCAGAGCCTCAGGCCTGCAGTCTGTGTAGTTCAACCCAAATGGCTGCTTTACAGTCCCCAGAGGGCCAGCGAGCACCAAACTCACAGACACAGAAGGAAACAAGGCTGGAGCCCAAGGCTGACTTAACACACACTTTGTCTAGCCCAACCAGGACTGCTCTCATCATCTGAGACCGGGCAAGCAGCTACTCAAACGCAGCATGTGTTTCCTGCCTGGAATTTGTGCTGGGGGCAATTGGGGAACCATTCAAGGGTGAGGCCCGCCACAACCAGTCTTTGGGTCACTCGGAGACCGTCCATTTGGGGTTAATAAAAGGAAAAGTGCTTCCACAGAAGGACCGCCCTCGGGAGGGCCACAGTGGTGAGAGCAGCACTGACACAAACCACACACCCTCCTGACGCTTTGGTTCCCACAGGAAAATCCATTACTGAGTCAAAGTCACAGTGAGTGACAAGACTTGAACTCAGGACCTCCCACTTGACAGGCAGGTGCTCTGACAATGGAGCCACACCCTCAGGCATTGTTTTGTTGTTATTTTTTCAAGTAAGATTTCAGATTCATGCCAGGGCCAGCCTGGATGGAAATCTTTCTACGTATACTTCCCTTACAGCTCAGATAACAAGCATGTACCACCACATACAGTTTCTTTAATTAGTTGAGAGTTGTTTGTGGTAGTGGTTGTTGTTTGCCTGTGCTAGCTTCTGATCTCTGCTTTTTTTTTTTTTTTTTCCTTTTTGGTGCCAGTCCTGGGCTTGAGCTCAGGGCCCAAGCCCTGTCCTTGGACTTTCTCAAGGCTAGCGCTCTACCACTTGAGCCACAGCACCACTTCCAGCTTTTTTCTATGTATGTGGTACCGAGGAATCAAACCCAGGTCTTTGTGTATGCTGGGCAAGCACTTTAACCACTAGGCCAAACGCCCGGCCCATGATCTCTGCTTCTTAACTAACTAGGATTAGAGAGTTAAGTCACCATCCTCAGCTCAAAGTCCTAACAACTTCTTTTAATCTGAAAAGAGCAATTAATCTCTCTAACATGTATTGAATGGCCCATGTTTTTACAGTGTCAGTGGACACAAGACAGTGGTCCTCATGTAGGTAAGCCATGTCAACCTGGCCTACAGACACCTGTAAAAGTATCCATCCTGTTTGTTTACATTTTCCTGCCCCTTCCGTTAGGCTGTGAGTTACACATCCTCACCTAACACACTGCTTCTAACTGTGCTACAGGGTGAGAAACTTGACAAGAAGGGATGAATCCTGTTTAAAACAAACTCCCACATTCCATGAGCAGGAATAAATCTCAGGCTCAGCCCTCGGGGTCCAGAGGTCCAGACACACACATCATTTCTAAGTACTCTACCATGAATATTTGGAAGTATATGTGCACAGGACTTCACTCAAAGAAACTGAAGATGCTAAAGGCACAGATATGATAGAGTAATAATTATGTGTGCTTTCTCAACTACCTTCCAGGACAGAACTAAGCAAGCAACAATCACCATGCTGCTCTTGGAGCCTCTGTTTTCCTAAAATACTTGGGTCACCCTGCAAGGCCACTGCAAATGGGGTCTGGGCTGCCCTACAGCATCCAGAATCCCCAAAGAGTGGGATTCTCCTGGAGCAGAAAGCTCAGGGCTTCTCTGCCAAGACTTTTGCATAACATTTTTAGGGTGCTCAAGGGCCTGTTCCTCCCTGGCATTCCCCTCATTCGACACAGGTTTTCCATTTAGGCTGCCAGGAGGCTCTAGAAAGGTGGGTGGAGTGTTATTTCGGTTTCTAAGCCATTAAGTACCAACAAAGAAGGGCAGAGTTCACAACACTCACCCTACACAAACCCAGCATCCTAAAGCCAAAAGGAGAGTGAGGGCAAGAGACATTCGTGAGTCTTCCTCCTTGGCATCTGCTGCGCTGTTCACCCAACTTCCTACACTCTGTTTCCTCAGCTATTTCTCAGCCCAGGACATCAGGATGCAGGAATAGCTCCACCACAGAAAGGAACTAGCTCTCCTTTTGCTGGTGTTCCCAATAGAAGCCATTAAAACTATAGAACTCGGGCAGGCCTAGGAGTGGTCTGAGTTGACCTGACACCCTATCCAGTAGTGACATTTCCACTTGCTTGCTCGCCCAGGTGTATTTATTCCAGGGAAAGCTAGCAATCTCCATTGGGCTCTACACCAACGTTACCACAGCAGTCAGTGGATTTTTCCTTTACACAACTATGCAGGAAGTGAACTATCTGAGGTGAGTCACTCAAGGGCTGGAGTCATGCGTGTTCACAGCCCCAATTTCCTAACTGCACAGCACAGGGCACAAGTCACCAAGAGTTGGTGGGGGTGGGGTGGGGAGGTGAGGAGCTATATCTTTCCATGGCACAGCAGATTCTGGACATAGCAAGCAAAGGTTGACCTACGGGTTCCTCTGCCTCCTCTGGACAACAGACACTCTCAGCATGCAGCCAGCGCCCATGCCTCTCTTCAGAGGCTTGAAGATGGATGCAGGTACCAAAATTTAGTCTCCAGCTAGTGCTGTCACAGTGGCTGCCACCTGCTTTCTGAATTTGGAACATCCACAAGGCAATGGGATAGCCTGACACACAGAGCCCACTCAGGTGGTAGCAAAGACACTTTGTGGCTGGCTCTGCTAGACTTCTCTGGCACTGTTCTGGGCCTGGCCAAGAGCCAGCGGGATAAGAGGAAGCATTCTTTGGGGTGTGTCTCACCTATTTACACTTTAAAATACTACTACACTACACTGAAGACCTGCTACACCAAAGAGGACCATGAGGAAACTCAAGGCCCAGACTTGTCTGTAATTCCTTAGACCTACCACGAAACTCCATGGCCAATGGACAGGACATATCCTTCCCTATACACGTCAGTGCTGCTCTTAGTTCAGTAAGTTGAAATGTGTTTTACACCCCTCATAGTACTATCCTGTATAAGATTCTGTTAGAGAATTCATAATGGCGATATTAAGAACAGGTAATGGCTGAGAATGAAGCTGGACGGTAGGTAGGGTGCTAACCATGTACAAAGTGATGAGCGCAATCAGGAGGAAGGGCGTTTATATGCTCTTGATTTCAAACATTGATGTTATAGGGCCAGGAGTTTGGCCTAGTGGTAGAGTGCTTGCCTAGCATGCATGAAGACCCAGGTTCGATTCCTCAGTACCACATACATAGCAAAAAAGCCAGAAGTGGGTATGTGGCTCAAGTGGTAGAGCTCTAGGCCTTGAAGGAAAGCCCAAGGACAGTACTCAGACCCTGAGTTCAAGCCAGGACTGGCCAAAAAAAAAAAGATATGTTTTAACTTTAAAAGTCACCTTAAAGTGAAGCAAAGAATGATGATCACCCTTCTACTTAAGGAAGAAAAAGGTTAGACAATATAAATATTAAAATAGGATATTAACATATTTGATTTGAAATTGAAATAAAGATGAACACTTTGATATATACTTGTTGTTAGACTTGATCATTTTAACAATGTAATAAAGAAAACGTTCATATATTCAAAAGAAAAAAGAAACAAAAGACAAGGCTGGCCTGAGGGTAAGGCTCAGCAGTAGAAAGACACCTAGGGCAAATATAGGGCCCTGGGTTTAAACCCCAGTGCTGCAAACCAACCAAACAATAAAACAACATGGGTTACGCCATACAACATTTCCCATAGCACATGCCAGGCCCCAGGTTCAATCTTTAGTACCATCAAGGGGGTGGGGGAGAGGGGGAAGCAAACCAATTTCTAAAGAGAGAGACAAGAGACATGGCTCAAAGGGTAGAATGCCTGCCTAGCAAGAATGAAGCCCAAAGTCCAGTCCTCAACGTGATTCACTTCAAAAGAGAGAAGGAAAAAAGTAACAATGGCTATGGCCCCAGTGGCATGGGGTGGGGCACACAACCCTAGTTTCACAGGCAAGTTAATAGAAACAGTGTCTTCTCCCAGGCTGGGCAAATCACAGGTTATCCTTCTACTTCCACATTCTGTACTGTCATCTAGGATTATGGACTGATTCTCAACACTGCCACGGGCGGGTGGACTTCTGGAAAACACTGGAGCCTTTTACAGGCAGTTCCTCTCTTCATGGTTCCCTTTACCCTCTAGATCTACAGGCCGATGTCACCTGTGGTCTCATCATCACTGCTTCAAAGATGTCTGCAGCTGCTGCCCCTGCATGATCTTGGCCAGTTTCACCTAACAAGCGACTAATCCCCGCACTCTGCCAACTAGCAGTGAGACACATAATTAGGGGAAATCCGGAGACATGTTCCGTGAATGCCCTACATGCTGTCTGTGTCCACGTCCACAGCACAGGAAATTCACAGCAGCCTTTCTTGAAAGTCAGAGACCAGGCCTCTGTATTCCAAGAAGGAGGTGGAGGTGGAGGAAGGGAGGGAGGAAAGAGCAAGAACAGCACCGCCACCGCCACCACCACCACCACCACCACCACAGCTTTGGAAAAATGACATGTTTACTGGCTAAGAAAAGTAAACTCCCACTGGGGGCCGGAAGCTCATACCTGTGACTCTAGCTACTTAAAAGGCTGAGATCTGAGGATCACAGTTCAAAGCTCGTTTGGGCATGAAAGTCCATGAGACTTATCTCCAGTTGACCACCAGAAAACTAAAGTGGCACTGTGGCTCAAATGGTAGAGCATAAGTCTTGAACTGAAGAACTCAGGGACAGCACCCAAGCCTGGAGTTTAAAACCCCACAACCAACAACAACAACAAAAAGTAAACTTCCTTCTTCAGGGCTTAAGTAGACAATTCACATGGCCTTCTCCCAAACACGTTTACAAGGTGGCCCGCATGCCACCATCTGGACACAGATTCCTCCAATAAAGCATTGCGCACGACTCCCAAAGGCAGGTGGCCAGAAACAGCAATATAGACAGACAAATCTAAATGGGAAAGCAGCAAGATCTAAAGGACCTGGAGAAAACAATAAAACTCCATCAACCCTAACATTTTACCTGGAAGGGGTCAGTACCACTTTCTTACTCATGTCCCATGGAGGCTAGGACACAACATTTAGACATCAAAACCTGTGGGCTGGGCGCTAGTGGCTCATACCACTCAGGAGGCTGAGATCTGAAGACCACTGCTCAAATCCAGTCTGCGTGGGAAAGTCCCTGAAACTCTTATCTCCGGAAGTGGTAGAACACTAGCCTTGAGTGAAAAAGCTAAAGGATAGCACCCAGGCCCTGAGTTCAAGCCCCATGACTGACCAAAAAAAAAAAAAAAAAGTCTCTCAGATTTGTCTGCCTGGGCTGACTTTGAACTGCAGTCCTCAGATCTCAGCCTCCTAAGCAGCTAGGGTTACAGGCATGAGCCACTGGTGCCTGGCTCAGGGTATCTTTTCAATACATGTATATAAATATATACATATAAGCCGGGTGCAGTAGCTCACACCTGTAATCCTAGCTACTCAGGGGGCCGAGATCTAAGGATCAAGGTTCAAAGTCAGCCTGGGAACAAAAGGATCTGAGACTCTGGCTCAAGGGTAGAGCAGTAGCCTTGAGCTGAAGAGCTCAAGGTCCGCACTCAGACTGAGTTCAAGCCCCATGACTCACCAAAAAAAAAAAAAAAATGTACACATGTATTGACTGGTCTATCAATTTTTAAACCTAAGACAGACTGCCTTGCAGATATCTGCAGTTGGCAGAAAGGACTCGAGACAGAGCATAGTTTTGAGCTGGCACTTGGTCATTTCCTGGTGGAGGTCTAAACAAAACTTTTATCTTCCTGTTCCTTCATACACTCATAATAACATACATTTTTTAAGGTGTTGGGGTTTGAACTCAAGGCTTTCTTTGCATTCACTAGGTAAACACTCTACCACCTGAGTCAGATCTCAGCCTGGTATCCATCCTGGGGATTGTTAGAAGGCAATTCAGAAAGTGTGAGTCAAAAAGCTAGCATTTCCTAACAATAGAACACAGTGCTGTGGGCCTCCTCTCTCTCAGAACATCATTGCCCAGGGACAGGACTGCCAAGGTCCCAGAGGAGCTGAGACACAGGGCTGTCCTGGGCTGGTTCATGTCGCCTGAAAACATGCATAAGGGTAGCTATGCACAAAGGCCAGAAACAAGTCAGGAGGCCAATCCTCTTTGGTAACTTTAAGCCCAGCTAACAGTTTCCTTAGAGCTTGAGAAAACCTTGCCAACAGGAAGGACACACTTACAGAGGCCCAGAGCCCTCTCCTGTCTACCCTCAGCTCAATGCTAGAGGTCAAGAACATTAAGTAAGGAGCTTTGCATCGTTCACTGGCCAAAATGAATCAAGGAAAAGGACTCGGCAAGTTTCTACTCCAAAATACCATTTTGCTGGGGCCAGGACTTTGGCCTAGGGGTAGAGTGTTTGCTTAGCATGCACCTAGCCTTGAGAAAAGCCCCAGGACAGTGCTCAGACTCCGAGTACAAGCCCCACGACTGGCACAACAACAAAAATAACAACAAAAAGTCATATATATATATATATATATCCCAAAGCCAGCACTGGCTAAATTGACTATTCCCAAGTCTCACTCAGCTGCCATCTGACAGAGGTCTTGCAAAAGGCGGCACCCCACAACTCCCGCTAACAGCCTGGCACTCAGCAGGTTGCCAGGCATAGGCTTCAACTCTCAACTTAGGAAAAGTGGCAAACGCTTTTAAGTTACCATCCTAAAGTACTTTATATGGCAATATCTTGTTTGATCTTTATTGTTTAGCATGTCTGGGTTTTGGTGCTAGAGATAGAACTCGAGGGCACTTACCCATGGACCACTCCTACCACTGAGCTGCAACTCAGCCTCTTTAAAAACAACAACAACAGGCCGGGAGTTTGGCCTAGTGGTTAAAGTGCTTGCCTAGTATGCATGAAGACCCGGGTTCGATTCCTCGGTACCACATACATAGAAAAAAGCCGGAAGTGGTGCTGAGGCTCAAGTGGTAGAGCTCTAGCCTTGAGAAAGTCCAAGGACAGTGCTCAGGCCCTGAGCCCAAGCCCAGGACTGGCAAAAAAAACAACAACAACAACAACAACAAACCCAGGGAAGCCAGGCACAGTGGCTCGTGTCTATAGTCCTAACTCAGGAGGCTGAGATCTGAAGATCAAGGCTTAAAGCCAGCCCAAGCACTTAAGTCAGTGAGACTCTTTATCTCCAATTAACTACCAGAAAACTGGAAGTGGTGCTGTGGCTCAAGGGGTAGCGTGGTAGCCTTGAGCTAAAGAGCTCAGGGAAAGCACTCTGGCCCAGAATTCAAGTCCCACAACGGACAAAAAAAGGGGGGGTTGACCCCCATACTGAAAACAGAAAAAGCTTAATGGTGTGTTGGTATAAAGTTTCAGAGGTCGATTACAGACACAGTGGTAGACTAGGGTTCAAAGGCAGGTGCATGTACCCCAAAGCCTGTGTACCCAGTCTCTCTACATATCCTGGCAGCAGCAGGGCCACCTGCTGCCCCATGCGCTGTGCCAAAATCCTCTGCCATCACTTGGTCACACTACTCAGTGCTAGTTTGCACACAGCACTCTAGCTGAGGAACAGACTTGAGACAGGCGCAATGTATATTCAAATCCTAACCCAGCGAGCCTCACATTTCCCCTCCTGTAAGATGAAGACTGATGGGCTGCGCTCTGAGGAATCTGGCACATCAGTCACTGCTTTACAAACTCCATGAAGAGGAAGGGAAGATATAAAGCCTCACATTTCCAAACAAAGGCCTTTCTGGCCTTCTGCCCACTTCTAGGAAACAGGGCTGGACTCTGTCCACCACAGCACAGCCAAGACCGTGTGTACCCAGGAAGATTGCAGGGCCAAAAACAAAACTATATATGTGCTTTGCTGGGTGCTGATGGCTCATGTCTGTAATCCTAGCTACCTAGAGATCTGAGGATCAAAGCAAGCCAGGCAGGAAAGTCCTTGAGATTCTTACCTCCAATTAACCACCAAAAAACCACATGTGGAGCTGTAGCTCAAAATACTAAAGCACTATCCCTGAGCTTTTTTCAGGCCCAGGCCTGAGTTCAAGCCCCACAACTCTCCCCAGCACCCCCCCCCCGCCACCAAATAAAAAATACAGGAGTCGGTGCAGTGGCTTACACCTGTAATCCTAGCTGCTCAGGAGGCTGAGATCTGAAGATCAAGGTTCAAAGCCAGCCCAGGCACAAAAGACCTTGAGACTCTCATCTCCAACTAATCAGTAGAAAATGAGAAGTGTGGCTGTGGCTCCATGGATAGGGCGGTAGCCTCGAGCTGAAGAGCTTAGGGACAACACCCAGACCCAGGGACAGGGCAGCAGCCTTGAGCTAAAGAGCCCAGGGACAGTGCCCAGGCCCAGAGTTCAAGCCCCAAGCCCCACAAAATACACACACACACACACACACACACACACACACACACACACACACAGAGGAGACCTTGGCTCAGCTGGAAAGGACATAGAGAGAGAGAGAGAGAGAGAGAGAGAGAGAGAGAGAGAGACACACACACACACACACACACACACACACACACACACACACACACACACACACACACACACACACACACACACAGAGGGAAGACCTCGGCTGGAAAGGAGGAAGGCCAGTATGGCCATCCTCTATAAATCTAGTCACTCAGTTTCTCAGTGACTTTTTCTAACTTACGGCCATACAAATCCAATGTCTAATAGCTTTCATTAGAAACAAATGGCCTTGGCTAGGGATTCTGGCTAGGGATGTAGCTCAGTGTATAATGTTCTTGCCTTATGTACACAAAGATACACAAGTATCTGATTCTTAAACTAGCTCAAAGGCTGAGTTATTGCCACCCTAATCACCACCCACTTGTACATTTCTCATTTACAAGTGAACAGGACAGTGGAGGAGGCCACAAAGAGAAAAAACAAAGTTGATCACAGGAGATGTGGGATGGGGACCCTGCAAATTTCCAAGGGAGAAAATAAATGGCAGCATCAGTTGCTTCCCTGTCTGTCTCCTGGTCCTGTGAAAGAATGGAGTTGAGCAGCCCAAGGGGTATGTGTGCCTTCTGCGAAGTCTATGGGAAGGAGGCAAAGCCAGAAGGGCACACAGAATAGCACAGGGAGCAGCCAAGCTGGGAGACACACCTCTCCAGACCACCTGAGACCCAGGGAAGAGGAACAAACCTTATACCAGGACCGCCTCCAAACCGCGGAAGAGCTTCATGACACAAAGAGAAAACATCTTCGCTTTGCCAACTTTTTTTATACTTAGCTCCTAAGTTCCACGACCAAAACTAACAGAGGCACCGCAGGAGAGCTCAGGAAGCAGAGGGGGATGTTTTGCTAAGCTCTTTCCTCCAACAAGAAGGTAGAAATCAATTCACTCTCCCCTTCGAACCCTGCAATCCCTAGAGAGCGCTAAGTGTTCACATGACCTACAAATGCTCAGCTTTCCAGCAGAGCCCAGACAGGGAACCATTATCCATCCAAGTACTGTTCTTACCTCCCACCCCTCCCACAGCAGGGACGGGGCGGGCACATGTGCAGGGGTCAGCTCTTCACTTAAAGGATCGTGGGAATGGGATGGAAGGCCTGGCGGTAGCCCTGCCAGCTGAAAGAAGGACTGAGGGAGAGGGAGTCTGGGAAAGCCAGGACTGTAGGCTGGGACCCAGGAGGCAGGGAGGCTGGCCTTCATCACTAGGGCAAGTCACTAAGGATCCCACCACCCGCCCTGGGCAAGCAAGCATGTGCAGCTTTGAAGGGCTTCCACGAGACAGGAGTGCACGTGCTGCACCCAGCTTCAGGAAGTGGTGCAAATGCGCAAAGCCATACAAAGGAAGTATCCCCAAGAGACCACTGTGGCTGCCCCATTCTGAGTGAGGAACCCAATGCCACAGGGCCCTGAGGCCTCCTAGCTATGTGTCCTGGCCATGTCCTGTGCTGCTGCCCTGACACAGCACTTAAGAACCCAGTACTGGGCCAGGGACCCACAGGTAGACGCTGCTTCCACACCCAGGAGAGGTGCTGGGAGGCGGGGCTCCAGTATTTTGCTCCACCCTTCACCAGGGGCCAATGGTCCTGGCTGCTTCCTGGTCATCAGCCTGCCCTGGCTTTCTTTTGCTTTCCCTTAGGTCCTCTGGCTAAGGACAATGCTGAGCTCATTCTCATGGAAGATTAAATCCAGAGCAAGGGGCAAGGGAAGGAATCCGTTTCCAATCCATGATGGAAAGCATGCGCTGCTCTCCTGTGGTCTAAGAATGACAAGAGTTCCACCCTGTCACAAGGAGCTACAGATACAGTGGCACATTCCAGACATAAGCTGACTGTCCAAAGAAGCCTGCTGATGTGGGCTAGCCCACCAGAGATAGGGAGCTAAGTCAGAACAGCCACAGTCTCAGGACTATCCTACTTGTGCCCATTTCATCTCCTTCTTACACCACACACTGTCTGTATTCATCTAGACAAAGACAGCATCAGCTCATAAGATCTTTGATTTAAGAGGCCTTTTGTACATTCTTTATGGCAGTACTAGGGTTTTGGATCCAGGGCTTTGCTCTTACTAGACAGGTTTTTTACCTCGATTTACGCTTTCAGCCTTTTTGTTTGTTTGTTTTGGTTTTGGTTTCCAGGTAAGGTCTCACGTTTCAGCTCAGGGCCAACCTCCATTGAGATACTGTCTTCCTCACAGCTATGATCACAGGTAGGAAACACAATACGGATTAAGATGAGGGTCTCAAATAAATTTTTGCAACTCCCTGGCTTGCTGCCACTTGGTGTGGTCTCTCCACAGTGAAAGACTAGGGAAGGGCGCTGTGCAGAACGAATGGCAACCCTTCATCCAAAGCAAGAGCTGTCGTGTCTGCACACCGGTGATCACTGTCACTAAGGCCCCCTGGGAACTCACCCTTAACACACTATTACACTAAAACTCCTGGTTCCCCTGGAAAATACATATGACAAGCAGGGCTAAAAACTTAAGAGCTCATCCTGCATTTCTTGTCCCAGCCAGATCCTAGAGGGAGGGTACACAGGCTCCTCCTGCTGGAGGACTTTGGGGGGGCAGCAGTGTGTGAATGGGGTGGCTTCAGGAACACAACACTACCTGGGACTCAGCCTTGTGGCCAGCCCAGTACAGGGCAAGAAAAGTCTCAAAGACAGATAGGGAGCCCTGCTAGCCGGGTGAAGGGTTGGTTCAGCACATGCAACTTCATTTATAGGCCACAGGGGGGTGGCAATGGGCACAGCACACACCAGACCCACTGGACGTG
This sequence comes from Megascapheus bottae, assembly GCF_031878675.1. NCBI lineage: Eukaryota > Metazoa > Chordata > Mammalia > Rodentia > Geomyidae > Megascapheus > Megascapheus bottae. The sequence continues at coordinate 73,347,284 of NC_143514.1, read as the reverse complement.
GGGCCAACTTTACAACTAACTCCTGGGGTAAAGCTAGGTTAGGGGGACAAAAATGAGGGGTATGGGGCAGAACACAGGGTCATCAAGCTGCTTGAAAGCACCCAGGAAGTGCTGGGTTGGAGTGTTGGAAGTGGACCTGAGGCTCAAATGGTAGACTGCTAACCTGGGGCAAAAATAAAATTCAGGGAGAGTGCCCAGGCCCTGAATTTAAGTCCCACGACAAGGACGCACACAAATCACTACACTACCTCAGGTGTCCCTGATGGTGGAATTCTACTGTGGGGGTATTATAATGGGTCTGTACTATTTTTTAATGTACTCTGTGGGTAGAAGCAGGATGATTATGTGTTCAAGGCCAACCTGGGCTACATAGGGAGACTGTCTCCATGATGTGATTCAAGCCAACTCAGGCTGGGAAGGATAAAAGCAGGAAGAGATGAAACAAGACTTGCTATGAAGGACGATTTTGGGCAACAGATAAAGTGTGTGGGGGGGGGGAGACGGTATGTTCAGAATTTCTCATAATAGAAATGTTGTTTTACTGGCTATGCTGGAGATTGAACTAAGATCCTTGAGCACACTGCCACTAAGCTCTGCAACACTCTCAGCTAAAAGAAAGGTTTTAAAAACTGTAGAGGCAACACTTCTACCCCCCTACATGGAGCCCAGCTCTCTCTTGTTCCCAGGTGAGATGGCAGACTGCTTACTGGACATCAGACAACTCGAGTCCACTCAGTTCTGGAAGCCCTCCAAGAGCACAAAAATACCCTTCATGCAGCTCTGCAGCCACTCTGCTGCTCTGAAGGACTCAACATGGGGTCCTCAAAAAACATGGCCTAGTGGTAGAGTACATGTCTAGCATGCATGAAGCCCTAGGTTCGATTCCTTGGTACCACATACATAGAAAAAGCCAGAAGTGGTGCTGTGGCTCAAGTAGTAGATAGAATGCTAGCCTTCAGAAAACCCAAGGACAGTGCCAAGGCCCTGAGTTCAAACCCAGGACTGGCATGTGCATAAACATGCGTACACACACACACACACACACACACACACACACACACGAGGCCTTTCTCACAGGAAGCTTTCCTCCTTGCTGCTTGTAGACACCTGGGCGTCTCTAGCTGGGTCTGTGCTGCTGCTGGCTGTGGCTTGGCTGCTTTGGACACTGTGAAATAGAACTTCTTTGCATAGTGGGACTACACTGCCTCCAGTGAGAGGCTTTCATTATCCACTCTCTTCTGTCAGCACCAGAAGAACCAACATGGAGAACACAGGCCTGCTTTAACATCATCCAGAGTTAAGGGGAAAACTGACATCCTTTTCTACAATGATGAATGTATATGCATGTGTGTGTATGTCTTAGTACTGGCACTGGAACTCACAGCCTCATGCTCTCACAGGGCTTCTTCCCCTTTCTACCACATGCCTCCATTTCCAGGTTTTTGCTAGGTACTTAGAGGTAAAAGTTTCTTCCTAGGCTTGCTTCAATCTCCATCCTAGATCTCAGCTTCATGGATTTTAACGTTAGTTCTTATTTTGTGATAATAAGGCACCATATAATAGAACCACAATAAAAGCATCTGACCTAGGACCCCTTTGTCTGAGGAGATCAAAGAATATTTTGGAGATGATGGCAAATAGCTCCAGGGTGCCTGGCACTTCACAGGCAAGCAAGCGGAGGTGTCAAGACCAGGTGGCCTCACCCAGGGGCCAGGTAGATGCCCTCCCACAGTCAAGTTCAGAGTGCACCAGGCCTGGCCCAGCCTTTCGTGCCTGAAGCAACTGGCCCGGTAAGAGCATTTCCCCATTGGAAAGGGCTGCTGGGATTGGCCTTGCCTGGTAACAAGTTCACATGTCCTGTCCCCAGGAAGTTACTCGTAATTCATTTCCAATGTTGCAGATACCTGCCTCCCTCATCTGGTGACACCTCAGACTTGAATCTGTTTCAGCAGACCCTTTTAATATTACTCAACTGCTGGACTCCAGTGGCTCGTGCTATCATCCTAGCTACTCAAGAGGCTGAGATCTGAGGATCGTGCTTCAAAGTCAGCCCCGAAGGAAAGTAAATGAGAATTCTTTTTTTTTTTTTTTTTGCCAATCCTGGGCTTGAGCTCAGGGCCTGAGCACTGTCCTTGGACTTTCTCAAGGCTAGAGCTCTACCACTTGAGCCTCAGCACCACTTCCGGCTTTTTTCTATGTATGTGGTACCAAGGAATCGAACCTGGGTCTTCATGCATGCTAGGCAAGCACTTTAACCACTAGGCCAAACTCCCAGCCCCTCCATGAGAATTCTTATCTCTAATTAACCACCAAAAAAGCCAAGTTCAAGGCCCATGACCCACAAAAAAAAAAAAAAAATTAGTAAGTTGCTTTCCTGACACTCTCCTTAGTCCACATAGTACAATCTCCCCAGCTGTCTCCTCTCTGACTCACAACCAAACCTGGCTACAGTCTAGACTGGACCAAAGCAGAGCTGTATCTTACCCTCCTGTACCCACGTGGGGTCCATTCCCAGGCCTCCACAGCTGGCTCACTTCCAAGCTGCCTGGTGACCAGGCCACCTTCATGCCCTGCTTGGCAAGAACCTAAGGAGTAGCCCACCACCCCTGGAGGACAGCAGCTGCAGTGTGACATGTTATCCTGACCTCTTATATCTACAACATCACTCATCCTGGATTCCATGTGGACCCTGTCACTTTTTCTCATTCCTTCCCTACCCGTCGCCCTTCCTGCAAGTTACTGTTTGGCACTGATGGCACTTGGTCCCCTCCTGCCTGCCCTTCCTCTCCCGTCAGAGCCGATGCACTTGTCGCTTTGCCAGGCTCTGGGTCAAACCCTCTTAGGCTCACCTGAGCCTGGGTGGGAGAACCTTACATTATAGATCTATCTGGCACTGGAAGAAACCAAGAGTTAAAAGCAACCATGTGCAGGCTGCAGGGGTGAGAGGAAGTGGCAACCACTTCCCCCCTCTCCCCTGCCCCTCTGACCAGCTCCCATCTGAGACAGGTGGTTCTCCAAGTACTTTTCCTTTGCAGGTAGACCCCCAGCAGCCACCAGACCACAGAACCCTGACCCTGGAGACCACAAGACTGACAGTACAAAGCACACCGGATATCCTGAGTGGCACTGAAAGGTCACACTCGCCAAGGCAGTAAGAGCAAAGTGGGGTCCCGGTGCTTGGAAGCTCTGGTGACAGCCAGCTAAGGAAATGCACTGGGATCCACAGAGTTGACAATGGATCTGAGAACAGGAGCAGGAATCTTAACAGCCAACCATGAGTCCCTGACTAAAGGTGTCAGTGCACGAAGCCTGTCTCTGTTGCAGACAGCAAAAGCAGTTCTCAAGGTGTGTTTTGGCATGTCTATCCAATGGCGCAGTTGAAACAGCTCATAGTAGCTACACAAACACTGGCTCTCAGTGATATAAACTCTATCTTTTAACTCTCCAATCCTCATACCATGCCTACAAGATGGCATCTACTATTAGTCCCACTCCACAGGGGAGGGGACTGAAACACTGAGAGAGAACTTTCCAAAGATCACACACCTGATATGAGGCAGAATAGCTGATTTAACTGTCCTTCCCTGCTGTCCTGCCATCATAATATTAAGATGTTACATATGTATATTATTCATAAATGTAAGCACACACATTTAAGTGCCAGTAGCTCATGCTTGTAATTCTAGCTACATGGAAGGCTGGGAGTGAAAGGACTGTAGTTTGAGGCCAGCCTGAGCAACATTATTTGTGTAATCCCTCTCAACCTATAGCCTGTGTCCTAAGGCACAAGAGAAGCAGAGATAGAGAGGAAAATGGTTCAAAGTCAGCATGAACAGAGATTCTGTCTTCACGGAGGAGAGACGTATGCAGTGGCTCATGTCTGTTATCCCAGGAATGATGAATTAGGTGGATCACAGCCCAGGTACTTGTCTGGCAGTAAGCTGAGACTGTCTCAAAAATGCACCAATTCCACAGGTGCCAGTGGCTCATGCCCATAATACTAACTACACAGGAGGCTGGGCTCTCAGGATTGTAATTTGAAGTAAGCCTGGGTAAGGAAAGTCTATGGGAGTCCAACCAAGAAAACAGATGTGGAGATGTGGTTCAAGTGGTAAAGCCTTAAACAAAAAGCTCAAGAACAGCAGCGAGGCCTGAGTTCAAACCCCTCTCCCTCCTTACACACTTGCACACTTACACACACACAATTGTTTTTTGTTTTGTTTTTTCTGTCTTTGCCAATCCTGGGCTTGAGCTCAGGGCCTGAGCACTGTCTTTGGATTTTCTCAAGGCTAGAGCTCTTCTACTTGAGCCTCAGCACCACTTCCAGCTTTTTTTCTATGTATGTGGTACCAAGGAATCAAACCCACATTTTTTTTTTAAGTTGGTTGTGAGGCTTGAACTCTGGGCTGGGTACTGTCCCTGAGCTCTTCAGCTCAAGGCTACCATGCTACCCCTTGAGCCACAGCCCCACTTCCCATTTTCTAGTGGTTAATTGGAGATGAGAGTCTCATCAACCACACTCTTCAGATCTCAACCTCCTGAGTAGCTAGGATTACAGGCATGAACCACCACACCCAGCTAAAAATTTAAAAGTATAAACTCAACTATGCAGAGAAACTGTTACTGCTGCTCTCCTGACTACCAGCAACCTCAGCAGTGAGGTTGTCCAGAAATGCTGAGTTCCCATGGACTCCCTAAGAAAAACCCCACAGGTCCTGGGGACAAGAATTATAGAATGGAGTGATTGGGAGCAGAGGACCAAAATGGAGGCGGATTGGGAAAGAAAGACATGGATGAGAGCAGAAGTCACGGGGACACTGTCACAGAGAGCCCTGCTCCCCCCTAAGTGGAAATGGACAGTCTTATCACTGGGCTAAACCTCCCAAGCAGGCTGATGGGGTCAGTGGGCACAGTGCCATGGCATGTGCTTTAGCTTAGGGCCCTGGGCACCCTCAACAGAGCTGTGAGAGGAAGCCACCATTCCACTCTCCAGTGACCCGGGGCTGCTCAGTGACAAGGCTGGGGCCAGAGTACGAGCGGGGCGCTGTTAGCACAAGGTGCATCCCAGGCCATGGCTGCCCCCATGATTCCAATGGCACAAGAGCGCTCTGTCCAATTCATGCCCAACAACAAACTCAGGATCCTCACCCAGGCCTCAGAGCTACGATGCACTCAGCAGCTGGCATTTCCTAGGCGGCGCTCGCTATGTGGAAGCAGTGACACTGGGCATTCGAGTTGTTTTATCATTGTTCTTTCTCTCCATCCCTTATCCGAGGGACCACATTCATCTATGACCACACCAGCCCCAGCCTCCAGCTCTCCACACCTTGGTCAGAACACTCTCTCCAAGACTCAAACCTGACCCACCCTCACTTCTAAGATAACCTAAGATAAAGACAAACCTTCTGGGGTGGGAGAAAGGAGCCCCAGACACCTCCATCTCCTGAAGCCTGGGTGGGCCTCGGTGAGCTCCAGTGAGCTCCTTCTGCAGGGCTGCGACTCCCACTGCTCAAGCGTAACCCCCATTCCATCGCTGTCAGAAGGCTCTGTCACCCAGGATTTACTGAGTCTGCTTCTTACTATGCCAAGAGCCAACAGATACAGAGCCCTCACTGGATCCAGGCTGGGTGCCCCAGGAAGGCTGTGTGCATAAACGCTTCCCCAGACAACGCTGTGGCCACTGAAGAGAAGGGTCAAGGATAGGACCTGTGAACTCAGCCCCACCCTCCTCTGCTCCTGCCCATAGCTTTCCAGAGTCCCAAATCCCAGACTCATCCCCAGACTAGGCAGGATCCGGGAAGCTTCAGCTAGGAAAGCTCTGGGAAGGCGAGCAAGAGAGAATGGCACCAGCTTTGCCACAGTCCACCAGGGGGAATGAAATGGTATATCTCACCTAAACTACCCCAGAGCAAGGCTGTACCATACGATACTTCCACTTAGCACCAAAGAGAGATGAGCAATGGTAAGTCCAAGTATATAAAAATACTGATTTATACTGGAAAGTCACCAGCTATTAACCAACTGCGTGCCACACATATGCACACATCCCCTACGTGATCCTTACAATACTGAGGTGCTTGACTGCCTTCACTGGCTACTGTGGAAGCTGAAGCTGTGATTCCAGAGGACCTGTGGTGGGCACACTGCTGGTACACAGAAAACCAGGCTCTCGTTGATACTAACAGTTTCACTAACTGACTCAGTGCCACTGACACAGGTCTGCCCAAATATCTCCAAAGTACTATTTATGAGGCAGTGCTGTAGTAAGGCATCAGCAGAGCCATCTCTAGATGCCACAGCAGGGAAATGTCTGTACTGTCCCTCTCTCTAGATGTTCTCAATGCCACGCACACAGCGGCACCCTCTGATGAGAATCTGCAGGTGTCAGCAGAAATTAAAGGAAAGTAAGTTTTGGTAACAGGGAGGAGAAGGGGCTGAGCAATGAGTTAAAGCTGAAGTCAAAGGGCATCTGTCCTGCAAAGAGGAAGCCAGACTGCAGACCAAGCAGCTAGGAGGAGGAGGATGGGAACAGGACTGGTGGCTCAGGAGCTGCCAAGCAATCACAAGCAGCCTGGCCAAGGACAGGAGTGCAGGGCAAGGTTTGGGCCTGACCCAGCATCACCTGGAGGCGGTTAGCACCTCCGGTCCAGTGAGTGGCAAGGGTAATCAGGCCCAGAGGAAACAAATGTCCATTGAAGAAACACAAGGGAGTAGGGAGCCAGTGGCTAATGCCTGTAATCCTGGGCTACTCAGGAGGCTGAGCTCTTGGGATCATGGTTCAAAGCCAGCCTTGTAGAAAGTCCCTAAGACTCTTATCTCTGTTAAACTACTCAGGAAAAGCAAGAAGTGGCACATGATAGAGCACTAGCCTTGACCACAAAGAAGCTCAGGGACAGAGCCCAGACCCAGAGTTCAAACCCCAGGACTGATACACCTCCCCCCGCTCCCCAAAAAATTATACATATATACATACATACATATGTGTACACACACACACACACACACACACACACACACACACACACGACTGGAAGTATAGCTCAGCAGGATAGTACATGCTTGCTTAGCATGCATGAGACCCTGAGATCAATCCCCAGCATGAAGTGGGGAAGAGCAATGAGGGGAAAAAGGAGGAGGGGGAGAAAGGAGTAGAGGGAGGTGGAGAAAAGGCCCAACCCTGCTGAGTGTATTATAGCATAGTCTAGTATATAAAATATTCACACCAGCAATGGCTATTTATCTGTGTATTTCCCCCGCCTATCACCACAGATTATGGTGATAATCTGTTGCCGTTTTTTAACTGGAAAAAAAATAAATTAAGCTGGACAAGAGGACAATTTGAAAGCCAGATGCTGGGGGCTCACACCTATAATCTTAGCTACTCAGGAGGGTCACAGTTCAAGCCAGCCCAGACAGGAGAGCCTGTGAGACTATTATCGCCAACTAACCAGCAAAAGAGCAGAAGCAGGGTTGTGTGGTTCAAGGGCTAGAGTGCCAGCCTTGAGCACAAAAGGTAAGGGACAGCACCCAGGCCTTGAGTTCAAGCCCTAGTACTGGTACATGCGCGTGGCACACATACACACAAAGGACAATTTGAAGGAAGGCTTCTGTGTGCCACTTGGTGGGTCTAACAAGCAAGCCTGGCTCACTTACTGACCCTCAGGTGCCTCCTCTGGCTGGTCCCATGGCTCCTTGACTTACGATTTAAGTTATCCTGCCACACTGGTAGTTACAGCAGGTAGAAAACCAGGACAAGTGTCCTCCTGCCTGCCAGCCCTGCCACATCCACCCCTTAGCCTAGCTGGCTTACTATAGGCTGGCCACTGTGGCCTTCAGATTTGCAATTACACTCAAAGTCAGGAACAGAAGAGAAAACGCCTTGTTGGTTTCTAGTCTTTCGGACCAACTCCCAGATCCACCACGCCACGCCAGCACACAGAGGCTACTTTTTTCCACTAAGGAAGAATTTACCATCTCAGAGCAAGCTATTTTTTTTTCTTTTTCTTTTTGTTTGCCAGTCCTAGGCTTGAGTGCAGGGCCTGAGCACTGTCCTTGGACTTTCCCCAAGTCTAGTGTTCTACCCTGAGCCACCGCACCACTTCCGGCTTTTTCTATGTATGTGGTACCGAGGAATCGAACCTGGGTCTTCGTGCATGCTAGGCAGGCACTCTACCACTAGGCCAAACTCCTGGCCGTCAGAGCAAGCTATTTATGTGGAAAAAATTAAAAACCAACTCCCAGTACTTTGTAGGATTTATATACACACAAGCGTCTGCAGCTACAGACATGGAGCAAACACAGGGAAACAGAGAAGGCTTGCGAGGTGGGTGGGAGGTCTGTGGTGTAGGCTTCCTCTCAAGAACTGAAGCAGTCCTCGCCAGCCTCCAGCCCCACAGCGGAAGGGACATCTTCTCACTTTCCTCAGGAATACACCAAAACACACCCTGATTGGAGATGAAGCGGAAGTCTGGGTGGCCACATCGAAGCCATCCTGCCGCCTTTCCAGAGGTGACCAGCACTGACAAGACCAGAGAGGAGGTCCGGCTACTCTAGGACACAGAGCTTCTTTTACTGCTCAGACTGAGGCCAAGTGCAAGCTGTGCTACACGAGAAAGGTCTCCTTAGAACAAAAGGAACCTTACATCTGAGGGCCCAGGATACTCACACCCTGAGCCACCCTGGTCCCCTCAGAGGCCCAGAATACCTTTCAGCTTGACTTTAAGTCTGGCAAGGTTAGGGGCTTCATGGACCTTGGCATCAAGAGCCGGTGCTTGGTGACCAGAGGTGCTAACCTAGGAAGACTGGTGTGATCACCCACAGAGAAAGACACCCAGCTCTTTTGTGCTGCAAGTGAAAGAGGCCACCAGTCACTGCTTTGTCACCCAATACTTTCATTGACAAAGACAACAAACCATGGTTCTCCTCCCCAAGGAAAGGAATTTGCCTCACTATTGCTAGACACACACACACACACACACACACACAACAGAGGGGACAGTGATCTCACCTGGAAAGGCCTTTGTTCTTAATATGGCCGGATTCTAAGTGAGTACTATTGAAACATCTTCAGTTTCAGGTCTGGAAACGAGCTCTGCATGCACATGCGCGCAAACATACACACATATGATACAATTTCCGGTTTCATACGGAGGCTGCCACACGAACACGGTTCCAGCAACAGTGGCCTCAAGATCCTAGGCCTGGGCTCCTTTACTGCAGCAGGTAAACCGGGGCCACAGGACACAGAGCCACCCTCACTGCTGCACGACCCTGTGTATCTCACTAACACCCCAGCCCACCAGGACGTCCTCAGGCTGCACACCATCCACTGAGAAAAGGGAAAAGTGGAAGGAAAGACAGTGTGGCACTTCCAACAATGAGAAAGCAGTCACTGTCCTCCAGGTCACAGAAGGCAGGGCACAAACAAACAAGAGCCACCACTCCTTCCCAGAAATGGAAAGGAATAATGACCATTTTCTAGACTACTATGTCAAAGATTCCTTCAGACCGGTGTGGATGAGGGGTAGTGATGAAAGAGGGTGAGAATACCTCAACATACACAGTATGAACATGTCAAAAAGTGTTCAAGGACAGTGCCCAGGCCCTGAGTTCAAGCCCCAGGACTGAACCCCCCTCCCCCCAAAAAATCCTCTTGCATAGCTAATTGATGATCAAAAACAAAAAGTACAAAACTTTAAAAAAATAAATTCAACTCTAGGCAGGGATAGGGAAGAGGGGCTCAGCCTCCAAAAGTTCCAAAGAAAGGCTTTCTCTTGTTAGAACTGAAACAGCAGGCAAAGGCAAGCTAACCAAAGGCCAATGGAGTCATGCACAAAAGGAGGGGCACTGGGATTATTTTAATTTCCTGAGGTCTCCGGCTAATTAGGCTCTCTACCCAAATGTAATGTGACACAAATTTCAGCAGAATTCACAGAGCAGTTGAAAGTAGATGAAGCCAGGCACGATGGCTCACATCTATAATCCTAGCTACTCAGGAGGCTGAGATCTAAGGATCCTGGTTCAAAGCCAGCTTGAGTAGGAAAATCCATGAGACTTCTTCAATAACAACCAAAAATTCAGAAGTGGAGAGTATGGTTCAAGGGGTTGAACACCAACCTTGAATGAAAAAGCCACACTAGAGCAAAAGGCCTGGAGTTTAAGAGTTTAAGCTCCGGGGTACTAAACAATATGAGACTCTTCTCTCCAATTAACCTTTAGAAAATGGCTCAGGGGTAGGGTGGTAGTCTTGAGCTGAAGAGCTTAGGAACAACACCAAGGCCCAGAGTTCAAGCCCCAGAACCCACAGGAGGGGGGGGGGAGAGAAGAGAAGAGAAGAGAAGAGAAGAGAAGAGAAGAGAAGAGAAGAGAAGAGAAGAGAAGAGAAGAGAAGAGAAGAGGAGGGGAAGGGAGGAGAGGGGAGGGGGGAGGAGAGGGGAGGAGAGGGGAGGAGAAGGGAGGGGAGGGGAGGAGAGGGGAGGAGAGGAGAGGAGAGGAGAGGAGAGGAGAGGAGAGGAGAGGAGAGGAGAGGAGAGGAGAGGAGAGGAGAGGAGAGAAGTCAAGTCACAGGGCCCAAAGGAATTCAGAGAAAGCCCATGGCACTTGCTTCTGTCTCCATCCATACTAATTGGGCACCTCTGATTCCTCAAGGGGAGGCACCCAGAGGAAGCTGGAGTCCACAGAGCACCACAGGCTCTTCCTTACAACACTTCTGACAATCCTGTCACCTGTGCAGGCATGCATACAAGCACAGCTCAAAGGTGGGAGGAGATGGTATCCAGTACAACATCACCTGGACTGACACATGGACAGGAAGACTCAATCTTGCAAACCAAAGACATGCAAATAAATACAAGAATGATACTGCTTATTAAATGAAGAACAAAGACAACAAAACAAAAACGACAATAACATTATAAAGTGGCATGATACTTTTGTTGAGTTATGGCATTGCTCCGAGTTTAGGTAATACGATTACTTCTGCTCACTCCCCTTAGGAGAGATGCAGATAGAGGAAGCTGCATATGGGACTTCAGTCATGTAAGACTTTGGTGATGCAAAAGCTCCAGCAACAGAGAAGCCAGGAGCTCTCTCATCCTATGGACTCCCAGCAGAGCTGAGCAAGAATGGTCACAAAACATTTCCCAGCATGCAGTCAGTCTCAGGTCATAGTGATTCTTAAAAAGGAAGACAGAGCCAGCATGGGTGACTCACACCTACAATCCTAGCTACTCAGGAGGCTGATCTGAGGATTGAGGTTTGAAGCTAGCCAGAGGAAAGTCTGTGATACTCTTACCTCCAATTCATCACCAAAAAGCAAGAAAGGGAGCTATGGCTCAAGTGGTAGAGTGCTAGCCTTGAACAAGAAAGCTCAGAGACAGAGCCCACACCCTTAGTTCAAAAGCCTTAGGACCAACACTATTAAAAACTTAAAAAAAATAAAAATAAAAAAAATAAAAGAGTGTAATCATAGCTACTCAGGAAGCTGACATCTGAGGATCAAGGTCCAAAGCCAGCCCAGGCAGGAAAAGTCCCTGACACTCTTATCTCCAATTAACTACCAGAAAACCAGAAGTGGCATTGAGGTTCAAGGGGTAGGGTAGTTGCCTTAAGCTGAAGAGCTCAGGGATAAGGCCCAGGCCCAGAGTTCAAGTCCCACAACCAACAAAAGAAAAAAGGGGGGCGGGGCAGGAAACCATATGTGGTCAAGAAACTCATTATTACAAATCAGACTATTTCAAGTATTTTTCCCTCCATGACCCAAACTTTCCATAATGAAGCTTTATTGAATTGAACCATAGGTATGATACTGCTAATGGTCAACATTTTTTTGGCTACAAAAATGTTTTGGCTTCAACCTAATATTTTCATAATTAAAGTTTTAGTAACTTCAGTTTTTCACAGCTTTCCTTATTGCACGGACCAGCACTCTTTAATATGAAGAATTTGCGCACGCACATGTGGGCACATGTTCATACTCGGAGCTCTAGCCTTGAGAAAGCCTAAGGATAGTGCTCAGGCCCTGAGTTCAAGCCCCAGGACTGGTATATTAGTACATGCTCAAAAAATACCTATAGAAAGTGTATCACATGCTAAGAGATCTGAGAGGAATCGGGAAAGTTATGTATTTCCACAATACTTAAGAATAGTATGGCTTTTGTTGCCAGAAAAAACATTTAGAAGATTAAAGCATTTAATCTAAGGAAGTAGTAGACCTCCTTAAGACTTTTTTGGGGTTTTTTTTGCCAGTCCTGGGCTTGAACTCAGGGCCTCCTTGGGCTTTCTCAATGCTAGAACTCTACCACTTGAGCAATAGCTTGGCTTTTTCTATATATGTGGTACCAAAGGATTGAACCCAGGGCTTCGTGCATGCTAGGCAAGCACTCCACCACTTGCCCAAATCTCCTGGCCCCCCAAATAGTATTTGCCTATTTACCTAATCTGGCTTAAAATAAAAACAGAAAGGGTGAGCAAATACAGTCAATATATTCAACGTATCTATGTAAAAATGAAACCATGCAAACTGAAGGTGTGGACAGGATTGAGAAAGATGAAGGAGAATAATGGAAGGGGAGACATTGATCAAGATGCATAACTGTGTGCATAACCTGACTTGTTGAACTGAAAACCCTCTGTATGACTACTTAAATATAGCAACTTGGCTTAATAAATAAAAACAGGCTGGGCGAGGTGGCCCATGCCTGTAATCCTAGCTACTCAGAAGGCTGAGACCTGAGGATCCCGGTTTAAAGCCAGTCCGGGCACTAAAGACTGCACAAAAATCTTACCTCCAGGGGCTGGGAGCTTGGCCTAGTGGTTAAAGTGCTTGCCTAGCATGCATGAAGACCCGGGTTCGATTCCTTGGTACCACATATATAGAAAAAAGCTGGAAGTGGTGCTGAGGCTCAAGTGGTAGAGCTCTAGCCTTGAAAAAGTCCAAGGACAGTGCTCAGGCCCTCAGCTCAAGCCCAGGACTGGCAAAAAAAAAAAAAAAATCTTACCTCCAACTAATCACTAGAAAGGGGAAAGTGGCGCTGTGGCCCCAGGGGTAGGGTGGTAGCATTGAGCTGAAGAGCTCAGGGACAGTGCCCAGGCCCAGAAGTTCAAGCATCACGACCCACAACAACAACAACAAGGGAAAAAAAAGTAAGGAGTCCAAGACTGGGCACAGTAGTGTGTACCTATGGTGTCAGAGTGCTGAGATAGGACAATCACTATGGCGCAAAACATAGTAGTTAAGACCTGGTCTAAGAAAAACAAGACATTATAAGATGCAAGCTGGTTGGGCCGGGAATGTGGCCTAGTGGTAAAGTGCTTGCCTAGCATGCACAAAACTCTGGGTTCTAGTCCTTGATACCATATATATACATGGCTTGAAATGGGACTGTGGCTCAAGTGGTAGAGCACTAGACTTGAGCACAGAGAGGTTTAGGAACAGTGCCCAGGCTGAGGTCAAGCCCAAGACTAGCAAAAAAAAAAAAAGAGGCAAGCTGGTGCTAAGTAAAATGTCTTAATGATTATGTAAATCTGAACTGTAAATCTTTACTCAGGAATATATGCCTGGAATGAGTGTGTAAGCTAATGGTAAGGGGGGAGAATGTGGCTTGGTCAAAAGGATCTTTCAAGACCTTGTGACCTACCCTTTCCTTTATAAAGTTCAGGAAAAACAGAAAGGTCACTTTGTTTCATTTCTCCTCCATTAGGTTTAAGAAAACAAAACAAAACAAATCCCTAGCCCTACAAAGTGGCTTGTACTGAACTTTCCTATTTGAATTAGAGTGTAACACAAAAAGAGGTGGGGGGGACAAAAAAGAACAATCAGGCAGAACAGTCAGGTGTGGTGGCAGATGCCTGTAATCCCAGCACTCTAGAGACTAAGGCAGGAGGATTCTGCATTCAAGGCTAATCTAAACTAGACAAGAGACTGCCTCAAAATGAGGGTGGGGGGGAGACAGATCCAGTCGAATGGTATTCCTCTATGGTTCTGACTTGGAATTATTATTTATCTTATTGGGATTTTTGTTTTTGTTGGTTGGTTGAATTTTTTGCTGTTTTGTCCAGGGGCTTAAACTCAGGTCCCAAGTGCTATCCCTGAAGCTTCTGTCTCAAGGCTAGTCCACCACTTTAGCCACAGCTCCACTGCCAGCTTTTGACAGTTAAACTAGAGATAAAGGGACTGATTTTCCTGCCCAGGGCTGGCTTTGAACTGTGATTCTCAGAGTAGCTAAGATACAGGCATGAGCTACTGGCGCCTGACTTTGTTTGGCTAGAGAGAGTCTCTATGCAGTCCTGGCTAGTCTGGAGCCCACAAACCCTCCCATCAGCCTCCTGAGCATGGAGGTCTTCATGCCTAGCTTAGAGTGACTTTTAGGGGAAAGGGTGCAGGTTTTAAATCTGGATGATGCCTCTGAGCTTTTTTTTTTTTGCTCAAAGCTAGCACTCCACCATTTAAGCCATAGCTCCACTTCTGGCTTTTTTTGGTGGTTAATTGGAGATAAGACACCCCAGACTTTCCTCCTCAGATTTTTAGCCTCCCAAGTAGCTAGGATTACAGGAATGAGCCACTGGCGCCTGGCATTTTTTTTTTAATTAAGCCAATTAATTCCTCAGTGAGTCACCTTTCATTTGGATCTGTATTGGTCAATACCGAAGCCACTAGGAATGTGGTCTTTAAACTTAAAGTCTATTAAAACTGTGTGCTCTGTTCCTCAATCACACCAGTCATATTTCAAGCATCCAAAGCTAGATGTGGCTACCACATAACACAGAGGACAAAGAGATCTCAGCATAGGACACTGGATAAGCCTGTGAGATGAGGCAGGTTATTGATGGACCTGGCCCCCCTCCATCCCACCCAAGCTTATGTAGCCTAAGCCAACCATCTTTGCACCATGTACAAGCATATCTCAGCCAGGTCAGGAGAGCAATGTCCTGGGCTCTACAGCCCCAAGACTGCTGTGAAGATAGTCTTCCCATTAGCCCTGATATCTAGGCCAGATGAAACCCTGAAACCCTTCCCCTGAACCACAGTAATTAAGATGTCACAAGCAGACTCTTTTCTCTCAGTGCCATGCTTTCTGCCAGCTCTTGTTCACAGGAGCCCAAATTACTAAGACAGCTTTGGCTGGAAGCACAAGTTAGGTATCTAAAACAACCACATTGGGCTCCCACCTCTGTTTCCACACCTGCACCAGAGACTGGGAACTGGAGCCCAGAATCACTGCAGGGCAACCTGCCTCATTTTGCCCAACTTCAGAGGCCTACTCAAGAACAGAGCCTCAGCCAGGCACTGGTGGCTTAGATCTGAAGATCACGGTTCAAAGCCAGGCCACCATAAGAATGTCTGTGAGGCTTTTATGTCCAATTAACCACCAGAAAACCAGAAGTAGCACTGTGGCTCAAAGTAGAACAGAAGCCTTGAGCTGAAGAGCTCAAGGACAGCAGCACCCAGGTCCAGAGTTCAAGCCCCATGATCGACCAAAAAAAAAAAAAAAGAAAGAAAGAAAGAAAGCAAGAAAGAAAAGAATGGAGCCTTATTCACAACTACATGGGGGTCTCCAGAACCCCCATGTCATTGGAGCCAGACCCACTCCCAGAGGGAGCAGCACATGCCCGTCTTACAGCAGGAAGAAAGGGGCTCTCCAACCTCCTCATCACTCACTGGAAAAAGCCTCACATCCCCATTGAGCTAATGCTTCTCCCAAGCCTCTCCCCGACAAAGAAGCCAGAATATGTATAAGAGCCAGGCCTGGTGAGCCAAGCATAGGGGCCCAATCTTTTATCCTCCACCTTGGAGGCTAAGGAGGAAGGATTAGGGCTGGAGGACAGCTTGGGACTCACAACACCTATACCAAGAAAAAAAAAAAAAAGTCAGGTGCCAGTGACTCATACCTATAATCCTAGATATTCATCCACAAGGCTAAGATCTGAGGCCTGACTGGGTAGGAAAGTCTGTGAGAATCTTATCTCCAGTAAGTCACAAGAAAATGGGAAGTGGAGCTAAGGCTCAAAGTCTTGAGCAAAAGAATTCAAGTTCAGCACACCGGTCCTGCATTGAAGCCCCAACCACAGACAAGACCAAAAAAAAAAAAAAAATCCTATTCACATCTTAACTTTATCTGAGATAGTATATAGCCTAGGTATATACTTGTCTAGCCTTAGCCTCTCAGGTGCTGAGATTAAAGGTGTGTACCACCACACCCAGATTTAAATCTTATTTAAAGCACCACCATTGTAACTAGTTCTATCTATGAGAACTAGATGGGCCAAGCTTCTAGGCACATATTATATGCAGGTTCTATTATTTCCAAATTTGTCTACTTGGTAGTTTATTTTTAACTTCAAAACCAATACAGTTGGTACCCTGGTATCCAAGGAGGACCAGTTCCAGAACCACCCACGTCCCCACCCCATCCCCACAAGCAGCCTTTATAGAACACAGTGCAGAACTTGCATGTATCCTAAGTACATGCTCCCCTACACTCCAAATATCTGTAAATGGCCTATATTATCCAATACAACAGCTATTGTGCTGTACTGTTGAACAAGAGATCAAAGTGTTACCGATTCAACACAAATTGAGTATGATTTAACAAAAATCAAAAAATGTTATACCTTATAGGTTTAACACAAACCCAGTTTTCTTTCAATTATTTTTGGTTCACAGTTGGTTGGATCCATGAGTGAAGAGCCCACAAACACAAAGGACTGAATAATCCTTTCTCAGTCAGCATTCAGATACTCAGGAGCAAGAACTCGAGTTCTCCAGCCTCATTTCAAGCCCTAGAATAGGCGTTTACACCCATACACACTCCCATACACAGCACATTTTAGTAAAAAGGTCACCTTCTATCTTAGCTTGGCTAGAACCATGGATCAGATTGAAGAAGTGAAGCTGGCTAGGCAGGGAGGTCCTGGTCAGCTCAGGGGACCTGGAAGACACACCAGGCAGAGGCCTACTGAGCTTTGCTATGCCTGGGAAGGATGCAGAGTGAGAAAACACCTCTTTGCCCTCAGCCTCAGGCCTTATCCTCGACATGGATCTCAAAACAGGAAGTGGGAGAGGGAGGCAAATGCACAGACCCTACAGCTAGCAGCAGGGAAAGGGGCTCTTGGGCCACATCTAATTCTCCCTCTAGCCCCCAGGTAACGCTGCACACAGCACATCACACAACTCAGCCTGACTTTAATGCTTACTCAGTGCTAGGGCAAACATTTCTCAGGCTGACATTCCATGTAACCTGAGCCTAACCCATTGCTGTTCGTCCTCCACTTTCTCCAGCCCTGTGCTGCTGTATCCACATCTTGCAGGCACACGGCAGCAAACTGGGAGCTTCAACCACTGGCAATCTAGATGCTCAGCACAGGTCTACCAGGAAGATTCTCAACACCATGTTGGAAAGATGGAGAAGCTTAAAGACCCAAGCCTGCCTGAGCTCCCACAAGAGTCATCAACTCTCAGTGTGGAACCCAGACTCTCACAGGCTAGACACTGGGCCCCAATCCACTGCCTTAGTGGCCACAGTGGGTCCCTGAACAAGCCCCATGCCTCATGCAAGCAACGTAATTCCATGATATGGAAGAGGCAAAGGGCAAAGGCTCCTGAAGTCAGAGTAACTGGGCATAAGCCCTGACTCAGCCACTTATTAGCAATTTAGGTAAAGTCTCTATAATTACAATTCTCATGTACATAAATTGATAGGACTGCACACTTAGGAAAATACAGGTAAGTGAACAGGACAATGCAGGTACACTGACGTGCAGAGTAGTAAGTACTCTTCGCTGACTGTGCCAACACTTCTCCCAACACAAAGCCTGACACCTGACACATGAAAATCACAACCTCACCAGATCTTTTTCCTTAAAAGGAAGGCTTAAGGCCCAAGCCCCACAAATCACCCTGGCTCACCACACAAAGCAACAGGACTTGAGGGGCCCACATTTACCCTATATCCACATCCTGCCAACTGGTCACGTGGCAGAGGGGCCTCCCTAGGGCTACGGCAACCAGTTCTTGTCTGATTTCAATAAATGGTTTCTCCAACAATGAAGATGCACTGAACCAATAGCATGGAATCCCGACAAAAGCAGAATCCTGGGGATCTCCAGATCGCTTCTGCATGCTCTCCATCAACCCAAGGGACTGAGAATGTGTATTAGTGGTAAGAGTGCTTGCCTAGCATGCATGAAGCCCTGGGTTCTATTCCTCAGTAGCACATAAACAGAAAAGGACTAGAAGTGATGCTGTGGTTCAAGTAGATAAGAATGCTTGCCTTAAGCAAAAGAAGCTCAAAGACAGTGCTCCCCAGGCCCTGGATTCAAGCCCCAGGACTGGCAAAATGTAAACAAACAAACAAAACTACACAAAGCTAGAAAAAAGGACTCTGAATGTTACCTCCATAAAGAAATGATCATAGCCAGGCGCAGTGGCTCACGCCTGTAACCCTAGCTGCTCAGGAGACTGAGATCTGAGGACTGCAGTTCAAAGCCAGCCAGGGCACCAAGAGTGTGAGACCCTTACCTCCAATTAACCACTAGAAAACTGGAAGTGGCACTGGTGCTCAGGGCATAGGGGGGTAGCCTTGAGCGGAAGAGCTCAGGATGCCCAGGCCCTAGGGCAGGGCTGCAGCCTTGAGCTGAAGAGCTCAGACACAGCACCTAGGCCCAGAGTTCAAGCCCCTTGATGGAAAAAAGAAAAAAATTAATTACAATGTTTAAGTAGCTATACTTAACCTAACAACATTACACATTGTACCTAAGTAACATCACACCCCAAAAAGTATATACAACTATTTTTTTGGCCAGTCCTGGGGCTTGAACTCAGGCACCATGCACTGTCCCTGAGCTTCTCTTGCTCAAGGCTAGCAATCTACCACTTGAGCCACAGCGCCACTTCCAGCCTTTTTCTGTTTATGTGGCGCTGAGGAATTGAAGCCAGGGCCTCGGGCATGCTAGGCAAGCACTCTACCATTAAGCTAAATTCCCAGACCAAGATGTTTGTTCTTTTATCCAGAAACGAGGCTAAGGCTCAGACTGAGGAAGGGGTGAGTTCATCAACAGCCACGGGTAGGTGTGGGTCCCAAATACACTTCTCACAATCCTGCTGTACCCAGGCCACCTTCTTGCCATTCTATTCTTCTTCTACCTTCTTCATCTTACCTCTTTATACATCTAAGCCCCAATACTCACATGGCTTAAAATCAATTGCATGCCATCAAATGAAATAGTAATCCTGAGTCAAAGAAATCTAAATCTGAGGCAGCTTACAAATGCAACATAGTTCAGCAGAAGCTAATCTGCCTCCTTCAGGAAAAAAAAAAGAAAATAGACCAGAAGATAAGCATAGTGCCCAAGGGGAGGAGGGTTAGCTGGGAGAAGTGGCTGTTAGCACAGCAACTGAGTCCCCTCAAAGGCTGTGGTACCAAGCACAAATCCATGCCAAGGCTGGCTACTCACACTCAGAAAATGAGAAATTAAGCCATTTTTCCCCCAAAAGAGTGGCTTGTATTATAACCTGGAACAAAAGCCCTACTTCAAACAGCTTGCTCTGGGCACAGGTGCATGCCCTCCCTAGAAGACCGAGTACACACTCCCCCCAACAGAGGCAAAGGAGTGCCCACACGTGTGTCCCTTCTGAGTCTAATACCATGCTAAGAGGCCATGCCGCTACTATTACCCTGTGCCTGGCTTTACATATATTGACTTACTAAAGCCTGTCCGGAGGAGCTTTTCCTTCATACTTTGGGGTGCTGGGGATAGCACCTGGGACCTCATTCATTAGGCAGGCACCCTTCCTCCAAGCTAGAGCCCCAGCCAGAAATAGCTACAACGGCAAAAGAAAAAGGTGGAATTGGTGCTGTGACAAGTGGTAGAACGTTAGCCTTGAGCAAAAGCAGCTCACAAGACAGGGCCCAGGCCGAGTCCAAGCCTCAGGACTGACAGCAGAGAGAAAAAGGAAGAAGGAAAGAGGAAGGGCAGGGCAGAGCTGTCTTTTTTTTTTTCCTTACTTTTTTTTTTTTTTTTTTTTTTGCCAGTCCTGGGCTTGAGCTCAGGGCCTGAGCCCTGTCCTTGGGCTTTCTCAAGGCTAGAGCACTACCAGTTGAGCCTCAGTACCACTTCTGGCTTTTTTCTATGTTTGTGGTACCGAGGAATCGAACCCGGGTCTTCATGCATGCTAGGCAAGCACTCTATCACTAGGCCAAACTCCCAGCCCCAGAGCTGTATTTTCTATCAAAGTGTATGGCTTTAGTGGAGCGCAGTGGCTCACTCCTGTTATCCTAGCTACTCAGGAGGCTGAGATCTGGGGATCAAGGTTCAAAGCCAGCCCGGGCACAAAAGGACCTGAGAATTTTATCTCCAATTAACCTCTAGAAAAGGGGAAGTGGGGCTTAGCTCAAAGGTAGGGCAGTAGCCATGAGCTGAAGAGCTCAGAGACAAAGCCCAGGATGAATTGAAGCCCCATGACCGCCCTCCCCCACAAAAAAGCTCCTGCTTTAAAGACCAGGTGTAGCCAGGCGCTGGATTACACCTGCAATCCTAGCTACATAGGAGGTTGAGATCTGAGAATAAAGGTTCAAAGCCCGGGTATGAAAGTCTGTGAGACTCTTATTTCCAAATTAACCACCAGAAAACTGAAAATGATGCTGTGGCTCAAAGTGGTAGAATGCTGGAGGGACAGCACCCAGACCCTGAGTTCAAGCCCCATGACCAAAAAAAAAAAAGGACCAGGTGCTGGTGGTTCATGCCTGTAATCCTAGCTACCAGAAGGTTAAGATCTGGGTACTGCAGTTCAAAGCCAGCTGGGCAAGAAAGTGAGTGAGACTCATTTCCAATTAACCACCAGGAAACTGGAAGTAAAAGCTGTGGTTCTAAGTGCTTAGCCTTGAGCAAAAGTGCTCAGGGAAAATGTCCAGGCCCTGGCTGAAGCCCTAAGACTGACCAAAAAGAAAAAAAGTTCCCACACTGGCTCCGTGGCTAGGTTTCAGTTAAGAGAAAACTGCCTTGGGATAAAGAAGAAATGTAAGGTTTTGTCTTAAACTGGATTCTTTGTGAGATGAAAGTAAGACATATCTCAGATTATTCAAGAATTAGCAGAGGGTGCATGTATGTATCTTTTGAGTTTGCTTGTGTTGTTAGTTATTTCAAAGTCATCCTATGTAAGTACATTTTATCCCATTCAAACTAGCCAATCACGAGCAGATCTGTGAGCTCAACCAATCTGAGCCAGAGGGGCAGGGCCTGCTGCGTAAGGATAAACAGGGGGGCGGCCTGCTGGCTCTGTGTGCTGGCTTGCCAGGCTTTTGGGCTGATGCTGGACCCTTTTGCAGAAGTAAATGTTTTGCTGTGAGAATTCTTTACTTCGAAGTCTATTGTTGTGACTCCAATTGCTCTTGGAGAGCATATTTATAACACTATGGTGCAGAGGCCTCCCTTTAGGCAGGAATTTACAGCACTCCTATTTATCAATAGATTCCTTCCTAAAGACAAGAAACCACTGATCGGGCTGGCCAAGGCAGCCAACTCAACCCACCCAGGTCATTTAACACTGGACTGCTCACGTGGCTTTTCCTCAGAACAGGAAAAAGCCAACACAACCAAAGCTTTTCAACCAACAGTCCTCAATAAGGGGCGGCCACTCTGAGTCAACATGCCACAGGCATTCACTTCCGTCACAGGGAGAAGCCAGGCATAAAGGCACTCTGGCACACAGACCTCGTACTGGTCCTACCACCACCCGGCACCCTCTGGCTGTTGGCTAAGACATCACAAACATTTGCACGTGGCTTACATAGTTCCAAATACTTTTATTTCAACAACCTGAATCAAAAATCAAACATAGTCCCAGGCCTCCTCAAACACTTGGGGGGTGGACTTATAGGGACCTCTCAGCCTGTTTCCTCACTATAAAGTGGGGAGTTTGGCCTAGTGGTAGAGTGCTTGCCTAGCATGCATGAAGACCCGGGTTCGATTCCTCGGTACCACATGCATAGAAAAAAGCTGGAAGTGGTGCTGAGGCTCAAGTGGTAGAGCTCCAGCCTTGAGAAAGTCTAAGGACAGTGCTCAGGCCCTGAGCTCAAGCCCAGGACTGGCAAAGAAAAAAAAAGTGGCCAGCCAAATCCTATCAGCAAGAGCTTTGGAGTGGGTCTAGGTCTGCAAGGCATTTTCCATGTGATCACAGACCACAAAACACACTGGTCAAGAATGGTCTGCAGGGCCTGGAGTGTGGTCTAATACTAGACTGCTTGCCTAGCATGCACAAAGCTGTGGGTTCAATTCTTTGGTACCACATAGAAAAGGCTGGAACTGGTGCTGTGGCTCAAGAGGTAGAGATTACACCTTTAATCCCAGCTATTCAGGAAGCTGAAATATGAGGACTGTAATTTGAAGTCAGCCCAGACAGAAAAGTCTACTAGACTCTTATCTCTAACTACTCCAAATAAGGCAAAGTGGAGTGGTGGCTCAAGTGATAGAACACTAGCCTTGAGCAAATTAATCTCAGGGAGAGGGCCCAGGCCCTGAGGTCAAGTCCCAGGACTACCAGCCATTTAAAAAAATGATGTGCTCGGGCAGGATGGTCCCCTAAGATTTTATCACCTGGAGATACCAGGGTCACCTTTGTGTGGTGAATGCATGGTTATGTCTGCACACAAACGGACGCACCAAAAAACATACTTCACTTGGTGACAGCTAAGTTTCCAAATCTGAAGACCAATACTGCTAAGTGACAGGAGCTCACACCTACAGTCCTACTCGGGAGGCCAAGATCTAAGGATCCCAGTCTGGTTCAGAGACAACCTGCAGTCTCTTATCTTCCTTTAAGCAGGAAAAAGGGAAAAGTGGAGGGAGGCTCCAGTGGCAGAACACGAGCCCAGCGAAGCCCTGAGTTCAAGTCCTAGTACTGGCATGCTCATGCACACACACACAAAGAGATCAATCAGATAATGGTTTCAGAGCTGATTTTTTTTTTTTTTTTTGGTCCATCCTGGGGTTTGGATTCTGGGCCTGGGCTCTGTCTCTGAGCTCTTCAGCTCAAGGCTATGGCCCTACCCCTGGGCCTGGGCATTGTCCCTGAGCTCTTCAGCTGCTGCCCTACCCCTGGAGTCACAGTTCCACTATCCTATCCTTATCTCCAGTTATCCTATCCTATCTTATAGGATAACTGGAGACAATTCTCCGGTCTTTAATGCCCTAGGGCTTTAAATTTGATCCTCAGATCTCAGCCTCCTGAGTAGCTAGGATTATAGGGGTGCGCCATCGGCTTCAGAGCTGATGTTAACTAGAGGGTACAGTCAGCTGAAGAAGAGGAAGCTTGAGAGAACAGCTGTAGCGGAAGTTCAGGGTCAAAGCTAGAGATGACAGAGAAACTGCCTCAATAAGCACCTCTGTAAAAACGGAGGACAGAAAAGACTGAGCTGGCATTTTTACCACTCTAGGGTTTCTCCAGACTGGCCTATAATAAGGCTGCAAACCCTGAGCCAGGGCTCCACCTCCCAGGGTCTCTGAAAAAGATCTAGTCCTGGGCTGGGAGTTTGGCCTAGTGGTAGAGTGCTTGCCTAGCATGCACGAAGACCTGGGTTCAATTCCTCAGTACCACATACATAGAAAAAAGCCGGAAGTGGTGCTGTGGCTCAAGTGGTAGAGCTAGAGCCTTGAGAAAGTCCAAGGACAGTGCTCAGGCCCTGAGCTCAAGCCCAGGACTGGAAAAAAAAAAGATCTAGTCCTTCCCTCCAAAGCAAGGTTGGGAGGTTAAGTGAAACACGAGCCATCAACTATCCACGTTAACAAAACCACAAACGCCCACACTTCTCTTGCAATACCCAGTGCCAGGCATGCATACCCTTCCTGTATTACACTTCCATAGGCAGTCAGCCCTCACAATTGCCCCTATATGGGACCAGAGGAACAGTACATCTGGCTGATGTAAGAAGGCAGGAGGAGTGCAATGGGGGTAGGGGGTCAGAGAGTCTCCAGACTAGTTTGCAAAGATGTCCCGCACAGATGAACTGGTGGCAGGAGGTGAAGGTGAGGTGAGCAAGGCTGCCTCTGCCCCAGGATGTGGACTCCACATGTTGCCTTTGCCCTGGTCACAGGCTCTGTCAGAATCAAGATACATGCCCTCTCCTGCTTTTAAGCCTGAAAGATGTAGATGGTAGGTCTCCAGGGCTGTAGGACAGGTGTCCCTGAAGCATCCTGACCAGTTGGTCCTGGAGTCAGGCTACCCCAAGAACGTCTTGGCTCCCCATGTATGTGGAATATTAAAACTCAGGCAAGAACTCCCAGCCTGTCATTCTTACAGCCACCCTGCAAAGCATCCCTCCACAGAATGGAGGTCTCAGGCACTCCAGTTGTGTGCCCAGAGATTGAGCTATGGCGTGCAGACTGGATCTAGTGCCACTGGCAGGTCCCCAGATGAATGACAGCTAATCATTGGCTAACCAGGCTGAAATCTTGCTTCAGTTTAAACAGAATACCAAGGGTCTGCAGACACCACTATCTGCCCAGAAATAGCTGTGTGTCGTCAGTGATAAGTCCAAATCCATGCGCTGGGAAGCTCTGGGGGAAGACGCTCCCCTGACCCACAGCTGTGGTAAACCTCAACGTCTCCTTCTGCCTCCCAATCTTGATCAGCCACCCCTCCTTTTCTGCACCCACAGGAAAGTGGGGGGCCAGGACCCTCATGACTTGGGCTGATGCCCACTAATGTCCATCTCCCTGCCTCCATCTCTTGTCACCTCCCAGTCCTTCCTGTACACCATAGCCAGAGGACTCTTCCTAAAATACCACCACTGCCAGCCTCCTCAAATTGCTACCTACCCTGTCAAAAACGCTGCAGGCTCCATACTGTCACAGACCAAATGCAAACTCCTTAGCTTAGCAACTCAGGCGTCCTGCAACCACGCCCAAGATGGAGCACCTCTGTCCTCTAACTCACTGGCTGACCTGGTCTACACTGACCACTCAGTGCACCACGCCCTCTCCACCCAAGCCACCGAGATCCCAAGCTGGCTGTGGACTGGGAGGTCTGAGAAGGAACCTGAATCACGCTGCTCAGTGAACACACATCAGCCTCTGTCAAGTCTCTTCCAGTGTGATTTCCTTCTGCTGCCGTGGTCCCCTCCCCCTCCTGGGGTAGAGATCAGAGACTGTGGCTTCTATGTATATCCCCCACACTGGGGCAGGCAGAGCAAGACAAGTAATAGCCACAGCTACCATTACTGTGTACCAGGCACTGGGTGGAGCCTAACAAAACCTTCCTCTTTTTCCTGGTCTCCCTCTACACTGTTATCCTCACGCTGTGCATGGAGGAGATGAGGGTCAGGAAAGACGGGGACCTCACTTTTAAGGTCCTGCACCAACTGACGGGCAAAAGTTAATCCACATAAGCTCCACTCCAAAGCCCATCTTCTGTGGGGCAGGCAGTGAAAGAAAGAAAAAGGCATCCTCCTGCCACTCTCCTCACCCCCTTACTCAATGGTTCAGTGAAGACTTCCTCTGGCCAAAACAAGGTGCAGCAGACGAGCCACGCTGTTCCAGCCTGGAAGGCAAGTAAGGTGACTCCAGCAGCACCAACAAGGCTCCCAGAGAACAGCACTGTCCCCCAAGGACACACATTCTCCCTTCAACATACAGCCCAAAGCCTTGCACACTGCAAAGTGGCATCAGCAGGTAATAAGAGGTGGAGACAAGGAGTTCAGCCGGCCCTGCAGTCATGAAATCCAATTCTTTCAGAGTTATACAGGGGCTAATCACATGTCCCTATGCACCTCATCTTATGCAATTATATGCTAGATAATGTTCCAAGCATCTGGCCTGTATTATCTCATTTAACCCTCCTGAGGAGGAAGTGCTCTAAATCTAAGGTGCTACCCTGCCTCCTGCCCAAGCCGAATGTTCCTCACTGGGCTGCCACAGGCACTTCCAAGGAGCACAGCTTCTAGCTCAGTGCTTAGCACATGGTTAGTGCCCACACAGACGTTAAGTCTCCACCTCCTCAGGCTGAAACACGAATCTCCCGTACCAGCGGGGCTGGATGGCTCAGTTTCTAAGGACCCAAGTGACGTACAGAGGAGTTAAGAAGCTGCAAGGCATAGAGATTTCCTTCTTGAAGACTTGTTTCTTAAACATGACATTTGAAATATGATGTAAAAATCAATGTTAGTAAATTCTTTAATAAAAAAAATTAAATTAAAAAGAAGATGATGATGCAAGGCCAGCCACTCGCATCAGTTACTAGACTCCCAAAGCTTTCCACTCCTCCTTCCTAAGCTTCAGCCCTGGGGCTGGACCACGCAAGCTCAAGTCAGAGGGAGAGAGCCAGGCTGGCAGGGCAGCATTATGGGGTTGCACAGCGGTAGGAGAACCTCCTATGTGCAGAGGAGTGGGTTACAAGCCCCCGCACCTATCTGGCACTGCAATGATGGGCATGAGGGCAGGCATCCCTCAAGGCCTAGGGGTGCAGCTGGTCACAGGCCTCTCACAGGCCTCCCCCACACCTGTGTGCTTGCAGTTGCTTTTCTCGCTGAAACTTCAGGGAAGACTGACATGTCTACCCACTGCCAACGGAAGCTGGGAAGGTGTTGGCTCTCATAAACAAGAAAATTATTATATATAAAGGCTTAGTGGAAAAATGCTAGCCTAGCATGCATGAAGCCCTGGGTTCGATTCCTCAGTACCACATACTCCAAAATGGCTGGAAGTGGTGCTGTGGCTTAAGTGACAGGGCACTAACCTTGAGCAAAAAGTGTCCAAGGACAGTGCCCAGGCCCCAAATTCAATCCCCAGGATTAGCAAATTAAGAAAAAAAAAGGGGGGTGGGCTGCATCTGCCTAAGAGTGAGCCTGCATAGCCAGGCAGGCAGATGTCTGAACAGTTGCCCTGCCACTGAGTTCCTGTGCTGTCTGTCCAGTCTTCTGTCCTTTGCCCTTTCCCCAAGAATGTAAAAATATAAGTCTTCTATTAATAGAAAAGGCCTAAGGCATGTCTTATCAGCTCCTTCATCTCAAACTATTGATCTTTGGCTACTTTTCTTCAAGTATTCTACCCAAGAGTCCAGTTGGATTTAAAGAACAGGGCAGTTGAATTGTGTAGTTTATCTACTCAAGGAATCCACCAAGACACATTAGTGCCAACTCTATTATTTAATCTGGTAACAATGTAAGGTGCCTCTCTTGTCAGCTCTGGTGAGACAAAGCTACCTGAGAGCCAGAGACAACTGAGGGGTCTTCTCCCCACTCTTCGCTGCTACAAGCCCCAACATCGAGCACCAGAATAGTAATCCCTAAATGAGAAGCTAAAACTACATTAGGAAAAGTGCTTTGAAATTGTGAAGCACTTAGGGACAGTAGTAACATTATTACCTAAGAGAAGGCAAATAAATTCCATTTGTCTAAGCATTCCTAACAGGGAAGGTGAAACTGACTCCACAAAAGCATGCTCTTGGCCATGCTCTTGGCTGGTGCGTTGGCTCCCGCCTGTAATCCTAGCTACTCAGGAGGCTGAGATCTGAGGATCAAGGTTCAAAGCCAGCCCAGGCCCAGGACCTAAGACTCTATTCCCAATTAATCTCTAGAAAACAGGAAGTGGGGCTTGGCCCAGGGTAGGATGGTAGCCTTGAGGTAAAGAGCTCAGGGACAGTGCCCAGGCCCAGTTCAAACCCCATGACTCACATAAAAAAGAAAGAAAGAAAGGAAGGGAGGGAGGGAAGGGGGGGAAGAACTAACTTGGGATTGGAGTTTGGCCTAGTGGCAGAGTGCTTGCCTGGCATGCACGAAGACCTAGGTTTGATTTCTTGGTACCACATATATAGAAAAAAAGCCGGAAGTGGTGCTGTGGCTCAAGTGGTATAGCTCTAGCCTTGAGAAAGCCCAAGGACAGTGCTCAGGCCCTGAGTTAAAGCCCCAGGACTGGCAAGTAAATCAATCAATCAATAAATAAATAAATAGAAAGAAAGTACTTGGGGGCCAGTGGTCTAGGAACTAAGGGGCTCGCACCTCTAATCCTAGCTACTTAGGAGGCTAAGACCTGAGGATCATGCAGTTTGAAGGGGGAGAAGAGGTGTGAAGACTTATCTCCAATTAGCAACCAAAAAACTAGAATTGAGGCCAGGCACCAAGCTCACACCTGTAATCCTAGCTACTCAGGAGGCTGAGATCTGAGGGCGTGGTTCAAAGCCAGCCAGGGCACTAAAGACTGTGAGATTCTTATCTCCATTTAATCACTAGAAAAAATGGGAAGTGGGGCCATGGCTCAAGGGTAGGGCAGTAGCCTTGAGCCAAGAGCTCAGGGACAACACCTAGGCCTAGGTGGTAGCCTTGGGGAGGGGGGAGGGGGACTCAGGGAGAGCACCCAGGCCCAGAGTTCAAGCTAAGAAGTGAAACTGTGGTAAGAGTGTCAGCCTTGAACAAAGAAAAGAACTAAGGGTCAGCACCCAGACTGTGAGTTCAAGTCCCAATACCAGTACAAAAAAAAGAGAGGCCAGGAGCATGGCCTAATGGTAGAGGGCTCCCTTAGCATGCACAAAGCCCCAGGTTCAATTCCTTTTTAATGCATACATGGAAAAAGCCACAAGTGGCACTGTGGCTCAAGTGGCAGAGTGCTAGCCTTGAGCAAAAAAGTGTCCAAGGACAGTGCCAAGGCCCTGAGTTAAAGCCCCAGGACTGGCAAAAAAAGGACTTAGGACTGTGGGGAATGAGCTATAAACCAGCTGGCTCAATTAACAAACAGACACAACCAGAGACCACAGTAAACTAATTCATTTCCTCTTTTTTTCTTTCCTTTTTTCTTTGAGACAGGATCTCAGTATATCACTATATTACCCAGGCTGGCCTCGAACTTGCAATCCTCCTGCTTGTTCCTTGATGGGAAGAGTATGGCACTGTGCCACTTCAGTCCCAGGTGCTGTTCTAGTCCCTATATATAGAGCCTTGGAAAACAATTCAAAACCCTTGCTCTGTCAAAGAGCTCAAGCCAAGCCAGGCAAGGTGGCTCACACTTAAAATCCTAGCTATTCAGGAGGCTGAGTTCAAGGATCACAGTTCAAAGCTAGCCCAGGCACAAGACACTAAAGACCCAAAGACTCATCTCCAAATAAGCACTAGAAAATGGAAGTGGCTCTGTGGCTCAATGGGTAGGGCGGTAGCCTTGAGCTGAAGAGCTCAGGGACAGCACCTAGGCCCAGATTTCAAAAAAATAAGCTATTGTTCTCACCATACTACTATTCTATTTCACTTTTTTGGGGGAAGGGGGGGCAGCTTGAACTCGGCCTGGGCACTTGTCCCTGAGCTCTTGAGCTCAAGCTATTGCTGTACACACAGAGTCACAGAGCCACTTCCGGTTTTCTAGTGGTGTTAACTGGAGATAGGAGTCTCATGGACTTTTTGTGCTTAGGCTGGCTTTAAACCTCAATCCTCAGATCTCAGCCTCCTGAGTAGCTAGGATGAGTCAACAGCACCCGGGCACTATTTCACTATTAAACAAGAGTTCCTACGCAAAGCATCTAGCACAGAACCCATGGGCCATAAACACCGCACCTTCCTACTGTTGGAGCATCCTATTTATTGTGCTTTTTAAACAGTATCATTATACCTTCAAACAGACCAGCATCTAGACAGCAATGCAGTCTAGAGATGGCCAGATGTGTTCTTACTGACCTGCAGTGGATCTCCCATCCATGCAGCAGTATCTAGAAGATACTGTACCTCCCCCCCCATCATCTTATCCACCTATCAAATGCCCAGCAAACACCTTCAAGACTTGGTGGGTATGAAGTGAGCTCATCAGATGAAGCAGCGTGTCGAGCAGACAGCATCTTCTCCATCCCTTCCTGTCTTTTCAGAATGCCCCAGTGAGAGCCACACTGAGGACGCCGGGAGGCCTTAGGTGTCATGTGCTCTTCCTGGGTCATTCCTGTCACTTTCCATCACATGTCCTTTCATACCTGAAGAGCTGCCCTGGGCAACCCCAACCGGCTGCTCCACTCATCCTCCTCTGCTTTTGCCCTGAGCACACACTTACAAAACTTCAGCCAAAACTGTCACAGAGAAATGATTCTCTGTTCAAGCTGGGGCCTACGCCTAAAACCACTATAGAAATCTTCCAGTATTAATTATTAAAAACTTTGTACTCACTATCCAGAAAGCATCTAAACTAGTCACCCTTGTTCAGCATCCCTTGATTAAACAAGGAACTGGGATTCCTCAAAAACCATCTAGGGCTCAAAGTTCACAAGCAAACATCTGGCAGTCCTGCAAAGGTGCCTGCACAAGGCAGAAATGCAGCAGGTGGCCTATGCTCTCATAGGGCATTCGCCAAAGTCTTTTTGACCTAGTGGGGCTGGAGTCTGCTCTCCCACCTAGATGGCAGACCCTTGTAGAAGGTCCCAAAGTGGACGCTGTGGGGAGACTTGAGTGGGTAAGAGGAACCATCTCAGGCTTGTCTAGTCCCTTCCTTCATTACCAAAACAAAGGCCACTAGCAGCCTGGCCTTCCACTTCTCACCTGATCGGAAACACCTCCATAATCTGCAGTTCCAACCTTCACAAGCTGACAGTTCAGGGGGAAAGGGAGGCTGCGCCTTCTTGGGTGCATCCTGTCCAGGCCATATGTTGTTGGGGCTCTGAGCCTGGTGGCACCCCCAAGGCAGAGGCCTCACAAGAGCAATTGTGCGTTCATCTCGGTGATCCTCACTGCTCAGCTCGCAGGGCAGCTGGGAGGCCCTGCGCGGTGGCTGCTCCGGGCACGCAGATGCCCGCCCTCTCCTCCCCGGCTCGCTCCCTTGCTCGCTCCCAGGCGTCCTCCCCAGAAAGGGCAACTCTGGAGCTTGAGAAGGCACAGCACCCCGACCACCCCCACCCAGCGGGAGCCGCTCCCCTGCTTCCCGGAGGGCGCGCCCTAGGTACAGGGGAGGGAGGGGGCACGAGTCGTGGTCAGGACTGGCCACGGGATGGTGATGGAGGGCAGGGCCAGACTGGGCTGGGCGGACTGACGCAGACTGCGCTCAAAGTGTGACAAGTCCCGGGCCCCCGACGGCGGGGGGCCGAGGGCCGGGAGTTGTCGGCGGGGGAGGGGGACGGCGGAGCAGAACTGTAGACTCAGGACCCCCAAAGGCAGGCAAGGCGGGGGAGCGGGACTAAATCCTAACGGAGGCCACAGAGGAGGGGTCGTCCGAGGTCCAGGCGAGGCCGCGGAGAGGGGAAGGGAGTTTGGAGACCTGGGGGCCTAGCCTGGGCCAGGATGGAAACGGCGGCCTAGCCGGGACCATGGAGACGCAGGAAGAAGACCTAGCTGAACCACCAAGAGGAAGCGGGGGACCACGCCGGGGGGACGGCAGCGGGGTGCAGGGCCTGGCCCAGGAGGTCCAGGGGTCCAGGCTGGGTTCTGGAGGAGACCAGCCTGGATGCGGAAGGGGGAGAGGGGGGCTCCAGCCGGAGGCAGGGGCGGAGGCAGGGGCCGAGGCGGGGGTCAGAGCCCATCCGGACGGCCCGCGGCCCCCCCTGGAACCCGAGCGGTGGCGTCCACCTAGGGTCTGGGACCCCGCCCCTCCCCCACCCTCCCCCTACCCTCCCCCGAGTCCCCCCCTTCCCCAGGCCGGGGGTCGGTGGGGGAAGGGGACGCGAGCTCCAGCAGGGTTGCGGGGCCAGGGCCGCGGGGCCTTTACCATGGTGGTGGTGGCGGCGGCGGTCCCGGTCCCGGCGTCGGTGACTCTCCCCCCCGCAGCAGGGCCCAGCGCTTCCACTTCCCCGGGTGCCCAGGAGTGAACATCCGGGTCAGCGCCCCCCTCCCCCCGCGCCGGGCTGCCGCCACCTTCCTTCTCCGCCCCGGCCGAGCCCGGCCCGCCCCCCACGCCGCCAGCTCCCGGCCAATGAGCGCGCGGGGCTGCGGCGATCGCCAAGTATGGAGCGCGGCTCGGGGGGCGGAGCTCCGAGTGGGGAAGTGGGGCGGAGCCCGAGCTGGGGGCGGGGATCTGGTTGGGGGCGGGGCCTGCGCGGGCGGGCCGGCGCTGCCCGACGCCGCTCGGAGGCCCGGGGGGGATGCAGGGGGCGTGGGCTGGGGCGCAGCGCGGGTCCTAGAGCCCTCCGTCTGCCCCGACTCCCGGCTCGCTACTCCGAGGCGTCCCGAGAGCTCGGAGAAGGTGACTCGTCCGTCCACGCCCCACACGGAGCGTTTGCCTGCCCCGGACCGGAACTGCGATGTGCGGATCGCGGCCTGGCCAGGCCGGGCCCGACCCAGCCCAGCCCCACGGCGAGGGAGACCGCAGCCCGCGGGAGCCCGGCCTGAAGTCTCCGCGAGGCCGCCTGCCGCCGGTGGGGAACTGGAGCTTCTCCCTGCCTCCCGCTCAGGCCTGGGGACCCGGAGAGCCTGGGGCGGGCAGCACGCGTTCGTGGAGTCCGGGCTGTGTCCCAGGCTCAGTGGTAGGAACCAAAGTTGATAAGCCTGGCTCCCTGTGACCAGCTAGTGGTGAGGTGACCCAGGTTACAAAAAAAAAAATTAGAAAACTAAGTTCAGTAAATGCTGCGACTTTTGCATACTCTAAAATCTGATAGAGCATCGGCCCATTGGCCCGATGGGTTTGTCTCCACAGTGACTCAAAAATTTCCTCTCTCTATAACCAACACATTGGCTGAACTTTGTCTAGAACCAGGATTGCAAGTCCTGTTGTTAATGCCTACCTTCCTGGGCTGGCCCACCCTCTGCTTAGACTTTTAAACCAGGTCACTTGGGCAACCTGAATAAAAGACAGGAATTCGGAGCCAGCAGTTTTTTTGTTTTTTTGTTTTTTTTTTTTATCACGGTAGAGTACTTGTCTAACAGGAAGACCTGTGTTTGATTCCTCAGTACTACATACACAGAGAAAGCCAGAAGTGAAACGGTGGCTCAAGTGACAAGCGCACTAGACTTGAGCAAAAAGTGTGCAAGGACAGTGTCCAGGCCCTGAGTTCAAGCCCCACGACTGGCAAAAAAAAAAAGGAATTATGCCCATGGTCCAGCCCCTGGGCTACACATTGGAGCTCTAGGTGGAATCCAAGCTTGCACCTATAGCCATAGCAAATAAGGATGCAGGCAATACCCACAAGAATGGTATAGTCCAGTATTACAGAAGTTCAAAAAGGGAGGGGCATTTAGGAAGTTGTTACTCAGTAAATATTTATTATGCAGCTATGTGATCATGTGATCAAGCTCTCTATCAGGACTAGGGAGTACAACGGAAGCAAAACAATGTATATTGATGTGGAGCTTTGGGAAGCTGAGTATAGAACCTAGTACTTACTGCATGCTAGGCAGGCACTCAGTGTGAAGCTTGAAGGCTGTCCCAGAGAACATCGCTCTCAAGTAAAGATTGTGGGGCTGGGGTTTGCTAGAGTGCTTGCCTAGCATGCAGGAAGGACCCAGGTTCAATTCCTAGGGAAACACATAGAAAAAGCCAGAAGTGGTGGTATGGCTTAAGTGGTAGAGCTCTAGCCTTGAGAAAGCCCAAGGACGAGTGTGCTCAGGCCCAGAGTTCAAGCCCCAGGACTGACAAAAAATAATAAAATAAATATTGTACCCAGTGATTAGAGATGTGGAGAAACCAGGAGGGGTGGGCAAGTAGCCAGGCTAGCAAAGTGGGGCCATATTTTGAAGGATGGTTAAGGAAGAAGACAAGATAAGACAAATGAAGGAAAGGTAGAAAGCAGAGGGACACACACAGACTACAGCAAAGGCAGAAGGAAAGAAACCCCTGATGTCAGACCCCGGCCAATATGACCTACATGACATGGAATGCAGCAACTGTGAGTCAGGCTCAAAAAGGATGGCGGGGCTGCTGTGTTCTGAGTGGACTGTAGGATAGAAATCAGCCAGGTGCCCCTAGCTCACACCTGTAATCCTAAACCTGTAATCCTCAGGGGACTGAGATCTGAGAATCACTACTAGAAGCTAGCTCTGGCAGGAAAAGTCTGTCAAATTCTTCTTTCAGTAGAGCTGTGGCTCAAGTGATAGTGTGCCAACCCTGAACAAAAGCTGTCATCAGCAGCACTGGAATTTGAACCCAGGGCCTTGCAGTTAACCAGGCAGGGAGCTGTACCACTTGAGCCATGCTTCCATGTCCCTGATTGCCCTGATGATGTTCAAGACAATCTAAGCCAGCCCAGCTTGTGATCCTCCTACTTAATTCCTTTGTTGCTAGGGTAACAGGAACTCACTCACTCACCAAGCCACTGAGTAAGATAAATGTCTCAAGGACATTTATGCCCAACCTGGCCTCCAACCTCTCCCCCAAACTGCCCTCCAAGTGACTATGATTACAGGCTTGAGACACCACACTCAACAGAAAGCTACTGCTATATGTCAAGCATTTGTATTCCTTTAAAAAAAATTGACAAGGGCTGGGAATGTGGCTTAGTGATAGAATGGTTGCCTAGCATGCATGAAGCCCTAGATTTGATTCCTTAGTATTACATAAACAGAAAAAGCCAGAAGTGGTGTTCAAGTAATAGAGTGCTAGCCTTGTGCAAAAGAAGCTCAGAAACAGTGCCTAGGCCCTGAGTTCAAGCCCCAGGATTAGCAAAAAAAAAAAAAGTGTTGTCAAAGTGCTTCTTACATATGGATTCTGTTAAGCACTTCACAAATATCAATTTATGGAATCCTCATCTCAAAGCCCAAGATCATGTAGCAAAAACATGAAGGTGATTTAGACCAGGGTAATAGTATGCATGGGAGGCAAAAAACAACTGTGCTCCCTAATGTATTTCTGATACATCCCTGGTAGCATGAGAAGTAGGAAAGGATCCAGAACTGGCTGAGGATTTTAGTGCTTTTTTTTTTTTGTATGGATATTGGGAGTTGATCTCAGAATCTGGTTGTTGTCCCTTAGTTCTCTTCTTCAATCCCGCCCCCCAATTCAAGGCTAGCACTCTACCACTTGAGCCACACCAACTCTCAGATTTGTCTCCCTAGGCTGGCTTTGAATGGTGAGCCTCAGATCCCAGCCTCCCAAGTAGCTAGTATTACAGGCCCAAGCCACTGGCCCCCCAGTTAGTTTTAGTTTGGTCAGCCATAACAGGGGGTTGCGGGGGGAGAAGATGTCCTTGGGGGAATTTGAGATGATTTGGGGAGATTTAAATGGAGATGTGAAGTACCTGAATGTGGAAGTTGGAAGTTGGGGGAACAGGTTGGATCTAGAGATAAACTGGAGAGAACTATCAGCTAAAAATGGCTCACTTAGTGGTACATGCAGAGAAAAGAGGTCTAAAAGATCAGAATCACAAGGAGGGGGAATGGCAGATAGGGAAGGAGAATCAAGAGAAAAGTAGTACCCCTTCCCTAAAACCAAGAAATAAGGGCATGAGGAAAAGTGTTCTGAAGTAGATGACACTTGAAGAAAATGAAATTGTACGGGGCATTGGTGGCTTACCCTGTAATCCTGGCTTCTTAGAAGGCTAAGATCTTAGGACTGCAGTTCAAAGGCATCCTAGACACTAAAGTCCAAGAAACTCTTATCTCCAATTAACCACCAGAAAACCGGAAGTGGCACTGTGGCTCAAGGGGTAGAGCAGTAGCCTTGAGCAGAAGAGCTCAAGGACAACACTCAGGCCAGGCCCAGAGTTCAAGCCCCACAACTGACAAAAAGGAAAAGAAAGAAATTGAGATTGAAAAGAATCTAGGTATAGTAGGTCACACCTGTGTGGGGGCCTGATCGCCGTCTCTGGGGCCGGTTCATCATTTCTGCTCAGTGGCCATTAAAGGGCTTTAACCAGGCATTCCTCGAATACTTCTTGATGTATTTCTGTGTACGTGACTCAACTGAACCCCCCAGCCCGTGCACGTTTTCCTGCACCGGTCCCGCCCAGTATCTAAAAGTTTGCCCTGACCCTTAGTGATAGCACCTTGGCCCTCTTTCTACTTGTCCTTTTTTACTTCCTGATCTCCTCTTTCCCCCACAGTATATAACTAAGTACCGGATGCAATAAAAAGAAATCCACTGCACTTTTATGGCTGACACAGCTCCTGGCTCAGTGTTGTTTTCTCCCTGGTAATTGGGGGAGGGCTGGGTTATCAACACTTGCCATCTCGCTTGGCTCCATGGGACTTCAGGCTGGCCCTGGGTGCCCCGCTCATACCCACGTTGTTGGAGAGCAACACACCTGTAATCCCAGCACTAGGGCAGCTGAGGCAGGAGCATCACAACTTCAAAGCTTGACCCTGTTTCAAACAACAATAACAACAACAACAAAAACAGAACAGGCTGGGTGCTGGTGGCTCAGGCCTGTAATCCTTGCTCCTCAGGAAGCTGAAATATGATAACCATTGTTCAGAGTCAGCACAGACTGAAAAGTCCATGAGACTCTTACCTCCAATTAACCATCAGAAAAATGGTAGTAGGGAGCGAGCACAGTGACTCAACCTGTCATCCTAGCCATGGAGGCTGAGATCTGAGGATCAAGGTTCAATGCCAGCCTGGGCACAAAAGGACCTGAGACTCTCATCTCCAATTAACCTCTAGAAAAGGTGAAATGGGGCTTGCCTCAAGGGTAGGTCGGTAGCCTTGAACTG
Organism: Megascapheus bottae; assembly: GCF_031878675.1. Lineage (NCBI taxonomy): Eukaryota > Metazoa > Chordata > Mammalia > Rodentia > Geomyidae > Megascapheus > Megascapheus bottae. Next base: position 73,310,760 of record NC_143514.1, on the reverse strand, counting down.
AAGAGCTCAAGAACAATGCTCAGGCTGAGTTCAAGCCCCATTACCCACAAAAAAAAAAAAGAAAGAAAGAAAGAAAGAAAATAGAAAACCAGAAGTGGCATTATGGCTCAAAGTGGTAGTGTGCTAGCCTTGAGCTCAAGGACAACACTCAGGCTCTGAGTTCAAGCCCCTGGACAGACAAAAAATATATATACCTATATTGAAAGGAAGTCATGCCAGGAACAGTGGCTTAAGCCTATAATAATCCTAGCTACTCAGGAAACTGAGATCTGAGGATCAAGGTTCAAAGCCAGACTGGGCACAAAAGGACCCAAGACTCTTATCTCCAATTAACCTCTAGAAAATGGAGACTTGGGCTTGGCTCCAGGGTAGGGTGGTAGCCTTGAACTGAAGAGCTCAGGGACAGTGTCCAGGCTAAGTTCAAGCCCTTTGACCCACAAAACTCATGACCCACAAAAAAAAAGAAAGAAAGAAAGAAAGGAAGGAAGGAAGTCCTGTTCAAATTATATTGGCTATAGTTTCTCATTTAATTCAATAATGTCCCATAGGACATTATTCCCTTTATAGATGAGGAAAACTAAAAAATGAGGGGTTAAGTAACTAGTCCTCAAACACAGCAATGCAGGGCAGTCTGGGAACAGAGCCCACATTCAACCCTAATTCTAATCAAGTTACTTCTTTGCTTACAAACCTTTGAAACAAGTTACCTTCTAAGAGGTCTAGAAACAACCAAGTTGGCCCTACCCCTTCTTTTTCACCTCTACTACTCTTGGTCTCCCAACTAGGCTCCTTAACTTGCTTCTAGCCCTATTTCCTCTTAGTTACAACCCACAGGGGGTGAGGGGGGCGTGGGAATCTCCCTAGTGTCCTGCATCAGTTTCTGACAATGTGTTGTGTTTCATAGTTCACATTCCAAAGTCTAAAACTAATTGGTCCAACTCATCACAAATCAGTTCACAGATTGGCTGTCCATAGTCAGAGTCCACCCTCCAGACCAATCACTTACTACTGTCCTCTGGAGGGCTGAAGATGGGCAGGAAGACAGACACCTGTAAGTAGTAGTTTAGTAGTTTCCCCTCCTGTCTTTAAGAGCCCCTAATCCCCTTGAAGTTCCTATTGGAACTTCTACCAGCCATTACTTCCTAAACTGTCCTTCACGTCCCCTCCCATACCATCCTCTATGACTTCAACATATATTAGCATATTATTCTGCCATATTAATCTCTTCCCTTCCGATGATTTTCCTCCTTCACTCCCCAGACACCGGCTTCCCAGGGTTTATAGATTCACTGATTTATTCTTTGTCTCAGAAAAACTATCTGAAAGACTTCAGATCTGATCTTAAGTCCACAAGCATTTCTTCAAACTGCAAACCTTCGACCCTGTTAGATTTTCATTTATCTTCTCTTATTCAACTGAGTAATGATAATTATATTTACTTCCCTGCAAATCCCCTCCCTTTTGAACTAACTTGCCCAGTCCCAGTGAAGCCCAGCTGAATATGAACATTTGGATATTTCTTTTTTTTTTTTTGGCCCCCCCTTCTCTTTCTGGCCCCGCTCGCTCCGGCCGAACATTTGGATATTTCTAGGAAATTAAAAGTGACTGGGTGCGAGTGGCTTACAACTGTCATCCTAGCTGCTCATCTGAGAATCACGTTTCAAAGCCTGTCCAAAGCAAGTAAGTCCCTGATACTCTTATCTCCAATTAAAAACCAGAAAAGGGGAAGTGGTGCTGTGGCTCAAAGTGGTAGAGTGCTAGGCTTGAGTGAAAAAAGCTCAGGGACAGCACTCAGGCCCTAAGTTCAAACTTCACAACTGAAAAAAAAAAAAAAAGACTCAGTAGAAACTTTAAAGATGGAGACTTGAATCATTACTATTCTACAAAAGAAAAACAAAGGAAGGGGAGATGAAATGACTTACCTAAGGTCACACAGATAAATGGATGAATTCATCCTCACCTTTGGTCTTTCTGATTCATCATTCTTAGCACATCCTGGCTCATCATATGGCAATGTACACAGAGAGCAGGTGTCCTAAAGTATTTTCTCAGCTGCAGTGGTATAGCAGGAAGCTCTGAACCCTATCATAGCATCAGCCAGAGAAAGGAGCAATGACCTAAAGGTACTCAAAGGAGTGGATGCCCCAGTCTCTCTGGTCTCCCTGTGCAGCTTGTCAGCTTACACTGACCTGGTTCCACAGCCCTTATCTAAAGGTGGCCCCCCGCAGGCTTTCTGTTGTTCCTTCTGCAATTAAATTCTCCCACCTGGAACTGTGTGGTTAATAAATGCACAACTGACTGGAAGTTTGGCCTAGTGGTAGAATGCTTGCCTAGCATGCACAAAGACCTGGGTTCGATTCCTTAGTACCACATTCAGAGAAAAAAAAAAAAAGCCAGAAATAGTGCTGTGATTCAAGTGGTAGAGCTCTAGCCTTGAGAAAACCCAAGGACAGTGCTCAGGCCCTGAGCCCAAGCCCAGGACTGGCAAAAAAAAATTAAAAATAAAAATAAATAAAATAAATGCACAATTTTATCAGGAGGCTAAGGATTGTGTAGCTTCTAGATCACTTCCAATTAACAGACCTGAGTTTGCTTCCTGCATGGGGTTAGCGGGGGAGAGATATGTTTCTCCAGTTCCTAAACCACTTATTTGCTATACTGGGTTCAAACCCTAGGCCTCACATAAGTGAGACAAGCACATAAGTGAGACACATCCCACAGTTCCTCTGCTTTCTGTGTGTGTGTGTGTGTGTGTGTGTGTGTGTGTGTGTGTGTGTGTGTGTGTTATGGGGCTTAAACTCTGGGCCTAGGCACTGTCCCTGAGCTCTTCAGCTCAAGGCTACCGCTCTACCACTTGAGCCACAGTGACAGTTCTAGTTTTCTAGAGGAGAATTGATGAGTCTCAAGGTCTTTCATGCTTGAGCTGGCTCTGAACCAGATCCTTAGATCTCAGCCTCCAGAGATTACAGGATTATAGGTGTGAGCCACCAGCGTCTAGCTTCTTGTTTTTTAACTAGGATCTTGTTCTTTTGCCTCAGCCTCAGATTTCAATTCTCCTATCTTTACTTCCTAGTAGCTGGGAGTATAGGTATGCATCATCATACCTGACTCACTTAAAAAAAAAAAAAAAAAAAGGGGCCATGGCCTAGTGGTAGAGTTCTTGCCTAGCATGCATGAAGCCGTGGGTTCTACTCCTTGGTACCACATACACAGAGAAAGCTGGAAGTGGTGCTGTGGCTCAAGTGGTAGAGCATTAGCCTTGAGGAAAGTCCAAGGAAAGTGCTCAGGCCCTGAGTTCAAGCCCCAGAACTGACAAAAAAAAAAAAAAAGAGCCAGGTACAGTGGCTCACGCCTGTAATCCTAGTTACTCAGCCCAGGAGGCTGAGATCTGAGGATCATGGTCCAAAGCCAGCCCGGGCACTAAAGACAGTGAGACTCTTATTGTCAATTAACCACCAGAAAACTGGAAGTGGTGCTATGGCTCCAAGGGGAGGATCCTAGCCTTGATCTGGAGAGCTCAGGGACAACATCCAGGCCCAGAGGTAGATTGGTAGCCTTGAGCTGAAGAGCTCAGAGACAGTGCCCAGGCCCAGAAAACAAGCCCCACGACCAAAAAATATAACACTGGATGTGGTGGCTCATGCCTGGAATCCTCAGGAGGCTGAGATCTGAGAATGTTCGGAGCCAGCCCAGGCTTTAAAGACCATAAGACTCTTTTTTTTTTTTTTTTTTTTTTTGCCAGTCCTGGGCTTGAGCTCAGGGCCTGAGCCCTGTCCTTGGACTTTCTCAAGACTAGAGCTCTACCACTTGAGGCTCAGCACCACTTCTGGCTTTTTTCTATGTATGTGGTAGCGAGGAATTGAACCTGGGTCTTCATGCATGCTAGGCAAGCATTTTAACCACTAGGCCAAACTCCTGGCCCCGACCATAAGACTCTTATCTCCAATTAACTTCTAGAAAACCAGAGTGATGCTGTGGCTCAAGGGGTAGAGATGAAGAGCTCAGGGACAGTGCCCAGGACCAGAGTTCAAGCCTCAGGACCAACAAAAAAAAAAAAAAGGAAAAGAAAGAAAAGTCAGGGCTAAGAGCATGGCTCACGTGCTACAGTTCAAAACCCCAATTTCACACACCCAGGACCACTCAAAAAGAAAAGAAAAGTTAGCCAGGCTTAAAAAAAAAAGCTGAGGGATAGTGCCCAGGCCCTGAGTTCAAGCCACATTACCAACCACAACAACAAAGTGGCCAGAAGTGTAGATTAGTGGTAGAGTGCTTGCCTAGCATGCATGAAACCCTAATTTGGATTCCTCCATACCATATACACAGAAAAAGCCAGAAATAATGCTGAGGCTCAAGTGGTAGAGGGCTAGCTTTGGGAAAGCTCAAAAACAGTGTGCAGGTCCTGAGTTCTGAGTTCAAGCCCCAGGACTGAAACACACACACACACACACACACACACACACACACACACACACACACACACACACTTCTTTTAGCCTCCCTGATTCCTGCCTTCGGAATGCTGCAGAATTGTCATTCTCCCTCCAGTTCTTAACCTTTCATTCTCTTCCTCACTTCTGTCCTGACATAGCTCTAAGGTCACACATAACCTCCCCATCAAGACCTTTCTTGTCCCTTTCCCCAGCTGGATTTGGTACTAGTGACTTGTTCCTTCCTGACACACTCCTTTCCAGTGACTTCCTTGACATCACATGACTTTCTTGGTCTTAATTCCACCTGTAGAGGGACTCCTTTTCCTTGTTCTCTGCAGACTAATTTTCTTCTAAATGACATGGCTCCTCTGGACTCTGCGGCAGGTCACGTCCTCTTTTCACTTTGACAGTTTATCTCCTCCAGTCTCTTGGTCCCATCCATGATTAAGGCTTCAATTCCCAGCGGACAAAAATGAGGACCTAAGGGGAGAGCGAGAGAGAGAGGGAGGGGGGGGGAGGCAGGGAGGTGAAAGAAGGAAGAAAGGAATTCTGGGAACTCAGGACTTGGGCACTATCCCTGAGCATTTTTAGTCAAAGCTAGCACTCTACCACTTGAGCTACAGCACCACTTCCAGTGTTTTCCCTCCTGGAATGGAACTCAGGACTTTCTGCATGCTAGGCAATACTCTACTGCTAGGCCACACTCCTGGCCCCAGTGTCTTTTTTTTTGGGGGGGGGGCTGTCCTGGGCCTGAGCTCAGGGCCTGAGCACTGTCCTTGGGCTTTCTCAAGGCTAGAGCTCTACCACTTGAGCCTTAGCACCACTTCCAGCTTTTTTTTCTATGTATGTGGTATCAAGGATTTGAACCCTGGTCTTCATGCATGCTAGGCAAGCACTCTACCACTAGGCCAAACTCCTGGCCCAGCCCCCAGTGTCTTTCTATACACTGACCTGGAATTCCCAACACCCCTGCCTCTACCTCGAGTGCTGGGATTACAGACATGCACTATCATGCACAGTTCAGTAAGTCTACACAAGTGAATGAAGCAGGCTCTTTTGAGGTCTCAGTTCTCATCACCGGAACCTTAAGTAGAACTGAGTACAGGCAAACAAAGCGTGCTGATTTCTCCAGAAGACAGAAGGCTGTGCTTGGTAGCGGAGGCAGGCTTCACTAGACAGTTTAGCTCAACATTTTCTACCCCTCAGCATCTTGAAAGAATGTGTGACCAGAAAGGGGGCAGGGGAGATGTGCATAGACCACTGCAAGCCACTGCTTTTTAACACAGCCCGAGGCTTCCATGTCTGAAGGGTACTTTACTCTGAGGCTATAAACATTGTCTCAGGTGTTTTTGCTTTTTCATTTTCTGATAGATACCTCACAACCATCTGCTAGACCGGAAGTGTTTATATCCCGTCCATTTGGGGGTCTTGATCAGAGCTGTAAGGAATGCCTCTCACATGTGGGCCAGCTGTTGACTTTTATATGCACATCTGGGAGAATTCATATTCAGTATACTAAACTGGCTGGCCAGCTCCCCGCTTCCACTCCCCTCCCACCCTGGGTTGGACTGGACTTTACGAATATCTCAGGCTGAGTGTCTCTGAGTCAGTAATCTCTGCTCTTTCCCAGGACAGCCCCACAAAAGCTGAACATGTCATCTCAGCTAGGGCAGGAAGGGTGAAATAGAAGGATCAAGGTCTAGGTGAAAGCCCAGGAAAAAAAATAAGAAACAATCAGAGGTATGACTCTACTGCCCAACAAGTACAAGGCCCAGAGTTTAAGCCCCAGTATTAGATTTGCCAGGGAAAAATGGCTCCTTCCCCATTGTTATTCTTGGGTGCACATTGTGCCCCCTTCCCTAGAAACCCTGTCCCAGCATTCCTAAAACAGGTAACTGGCTCACCTGGGGACAGCAGGAGGTCCCTGCGGTCACACCCCTCCCTGCCCTCTCCTCTCTCTATATATATCCATCTCCTAGCCCTTGTTTTGCCCCTGGACCCTTTCAGCCTTTCCTTTCCCTTCCCTTCCCTTGCAATCCTGCATTCTTCCATCTTGTGCAGGCCGGCAGTATGTCCCCCATCCCTCCCTATAAATTCTTTTCTGCCTGAACCAGATAGTGGTCTCCTTTCTACTGAAACTTACATCCAGTATAATAAAATGAAATAGTATGTGAATTAATGCACCTTCTATCTGGCAAATATCATGTAACCCTTCTATTAATTACAATAAAAATATATGAAAAATAAAATAAAATAAAATGAAATAAGCCTGGGGCTGGTGGCTCATGCATGTAATCCTAGCTACTTAGGAGGCTAAGATCTGAGGATCACAGTTCAAAGCCAGCCTGAACAAGGAAGTCCATGAGACTCTTATCTCCAATTAACCACCAGAATACCAGACATGGCACTGGGGCTTCAAGTGGTAGAGTTCTAACCTTGAGCTGAAGGGCTCAGGGACAGTGCCCAGGCCCAGAGTGCAAGGCCTACAACTGAAAAAAATAAAATAAAATAAAATAAAACCAACCTCTTCATAAGAGACCTTCCCACTGAAGAAAGTGAAATGGTAAATCTAAGTAGGAACCCCATACAAGTAGGGAGGTTCTATTGGGATTTCAAGGAACAGTGGGGAGGCTAGACTGGGAATGCAGCTTTATCACTAGTGAGCCTGATGTGATTTGATTTCAGGTTTACCTGATCTAAATCCTGCATATTTTCTTACTCCTTCACTTGGCCCCAAACGAAGAGGTGTTTAGATGCTTTAGGCATGGTTGTAATGATGTAAGACACTAAAGTTCTATATAATTTACTCTGTGGCACATCTGTTGCTACATATTTCTGGAAAACTTCTACCACTTCCCACAAGCTAGTGACGTTGTACGTAATAACACCCTGTAATCTCATTTTTATGTGAATATCATTTCCAGGCACTCAAAGTAAGAGTCTTTCTCTGGCTATCGGCCTAAATGTTTATGGATGGAGTAGAAGACTCTTGGGATCATGCTATAAGGAACTTCTTCCTTCCTCCACTCCTTCCCTATTCAACTACTCCAACCATAAACCATGTATTATACATTTCTTACAGGAATAATTGCATATTCTGTATCTATGTGATACTGATACTTGAACTTTAGGGCCTGGTTGCTCTCTCTGAGTTTTTGTGATTAAGGCTAGCATTCTATACTTTGAGCCACAGTGCCACTTCCAGTTGTTGTTGTTTTTAATGCCAGTTCTGAGGCTTGAACTCAGGGCCTATCCTTGGGCTTTCTCAAGGCTAGTGCTCTACCACTTGAGCTACAGCATCACGTCTGGCTTTTTCTGTGTATGTGGTACCAAGAAATTGAACCCTGTGCTTTATGCATGCTAGGCAAGTACTCTACCAGTAGGCCACACACCCAGCCCCCCACTTTCATTTTTGTGGTGGTTAATTGGAGATAAAAGTCTCATAGACTTTCCTGCCCTGGCTACCTTCAAACCACAATCCTCAGATCTCAGCCTCCTGAGTACCTAGGATTATAAATGTGAGCCACCAGCACCCAGCTATACTTGGCTATTATGATTAACTTTGCATGTCTGACTTTTCTACTTCAAATAAGCACAAAGCCTAAATATTTTAAATAGAATTTTGTTGTTATTATTAAGGTGGTGTACAGAGGAGTTACCATCTCATAGGTAGTGATGCTGAGTGACAGTGTCACCCTTTCCTTTACTTTGATCCAGTTCACCCTTCCCATCCTTGCCCACAAGTTCCATAGGTCATTTTCCATTGAACAGCATGATTCAAAGCCTAAATATTTATTGGCTGTATGTACCCTGCTATTCACTTGTCATCTTTTTATAGCTGTAGCGATCAATGAGCTAGTCTTAATTCACTTTGTGCTAGGAGGTTTCTAGAATAAGATTCTATTTCTGCAAATAAGGACTATCAGATTATTTTAAAAGGCATAACAATCTAATTTTTTTCTTTTTTCTTTTTGCTAGTCCTGGGACTTGAACTCATGGCCTAGGCACTGTCCTTGAGGTCTCTGTGCTCAAGGCTTATCCTCTACCAATTGAGCCACAGCATCACTTCTGGCCTTTTCTGTTTATGTGGTACTAAGGAATTGAACCCAGGGCTTCATGTATGCTCTTTTACCACTAAGCCACATTCCCAGCCCAACCTATTAAGAGTAACATTTACAGCTGGGCACTGGTGGCTCATGCCCATAATCCTAGCAACTCAGGAGGCTGAGAACTGAGGATCAAAGTTCAAAGCCAGCCCACCAGGAAAGTTTCTGAGACTTATCTCCAATGAACTACTCTGGAAAAGCTGGAAGTGACACTGTGGCTCAAGTGGTAAGAGTGCTAGCCTTGAGCAAAAGAAGCTCAGGGAAGCCAGGCGCAGTCCTGGCCTGTGATCTGAGGATCACAGTTCAAAGCAAGCCCAGGCACTAAAGACTGTGAAACTCTCATTTCCAATTAACTTCTAGAAAACCAGAAGTGGTATGGTGACTCAAGGGGTATGGCAGTAGCCTTGAGCTGAAGAGCTCAGCGACAACACCCAGACCCAGAGTTTAAGCCCCACACCCGACCAAAAAAAAAACCCACTTTAAAAAGTAAGTGGTGGGGCCGGGAGTTTGGGCGAGTGGTAGAGTGCTTGCCTAGCATGCACCAAGACCCGGGTTCAATTCTTTGGCACCACATACATAGAAAAAAAAAGCCAGAAGTGGTGCGGAAGCTCAAGTGGTAGAACTCTAGCCTTGAGAAAGTCCAAGGACAGTGCTCAGGCCCTGAGCTCAAGCCCAGGACTGGCCAAAAAAAAAAAAAAGTAAGTGGTAAAAGTTTATCGCCCCACCATCAGTGTATAAGAATGCTACAATAAAGGCTGTGGGCCAGGAGATGGTTATGAAAAAATAATCACCAAGGTAATTATTTGCTAAAGGCTTATCCCATGCCAGCTGTATTTATTTGTTGAATTCTGTCATCATATTCCTTGGGCCAAACAGTAAAGGTCCTTTCAACTCTTGGTTTATTTAGTACCTCTTTCAACACCCTGCAATTTTGACTCAAGTTTTATCTGAAAGGAAGGGACTTTCTGGTAGTGTTCAACTTGGAAAGCCAATCCAAATACTTTTTTTTTTTTCTCTCCCAACTGCTTCCTCTCTTCGGCTTCCTCCCTACCCCAGGTGTGGACCACCTCCATAATTTTAACTGCATAGAATCCATCAAAAAGAGATGCTGGGGTCTGGGGATGTGGCTTAATGATAGAAGGCTTGCCTAGTGTGCATGAAGTCCTGAGTTCCAAATCAACGGAGAAAACTGGAAGTGTCACTATAGTTCAAGTGGTAGAGTGCTAGCCTTTGGCAAAAGGAGCTCAGAGACAGTGCCCAGGCCCTGAGTTTAAGCCATAGGACTGGCAAAAAAAGAAAGAATAAAGAAAAGAAATAAATAAAAGGGGAAGCTGGGCTGGATGCTGATAGCTGACGTCTGCAATCCTATTTATCCAGGAAGCTGAAATCTGAGGAGGATGGCTCTTTGAAGCTAACACAATCAGGAAAGTTCATGAGACTCTTATCTCCATTTAACCACCAAAAAGCTGGAAGTGCAGCTGTGGCTCAAGTGGTAGAGCACTAGCCTTGAGCAAAAGAATCTCAGGGACAGTGCCCAGACCTTGAGTTCAAGTCCCAGGACCAACACACACACAAACACACACACACACACACACAAGATGCTGGCCCAGTTGTAGCTTAGAACTCCAAGCACTTCCAGGAAATTGTTTGGGAGTGCAAAAAAAATCATGTTTTAAAAGTACAGAAGGAAAAACCAATAATAACAAGGGTTTGGACTTTTGTTCTGACCTCCTTTGATAATATCGCTCTGGTGATCTCCATAAACAATCGCAAAATCGTGAGATGAAAAAGAACAAGAACGTTCCACCCAGGCAAACTGGAGCTATTTTAGGGACCAAGAAGGCAATGTCATCTGGGGTAAATATGGAACATAAAAATCTGTTCTTTTAATACTCATCCTCCCTTTCTTCTGGTGAGGCAGAACAAAGGCCTGGCAAGTGGGTCGTTTGTGCTGAAAGAAGCTCTGGCCCCTGGGCTCAAGGCTGAGGGAGTGCAGCCAAAAGAAGAAATGATGGTGGTGCACAGATGCTGGGATTATCCCGTTCACATCCTTGGCCTCTGAGACTTGCTGAGACCACGGTAGAGGCCAAGGGTGGAACAAAGCTGATGTTCTCTAGATGGCTTGGCCTGCTAGAGAGGCTGGGATTGGGACGTCAGGGAACTGAGCTTTGATTTCCTGCCCCTTGACCTTGATTCCCAGGCCAATGATGGGGAGGGAAGCATCTCTGGGGCATCACCATCTGGAGCAGATGACCTGTGCTACTCGAATCCTCATGCTAATCTCTTTGAACCCCTGACTCAGCAAGCCCTTGTCCAGAAAAGCAGAATTTAGCTGTTCCCTGCATGAGGAAGCGATGTCAGGCAATACATTTGGTGAGCTCTGGGATCCTTTCCTTTTTGTGCACTTAACCCTTTCCTCTTCTCTTTATTCTCTTTCCTCTCTTTCATGCCACTACTACAGCTTGAACTACTGCAGCACTTTGGAAGTATCCCTGAGTTTTTCACTTCAGGCTGGCACTGTAACACTTGAGCCCCAGTTCCACTTCTGGCTTTCTTGCTGATTAATTGGAAAGAAGAGTCCCAGGTTAGCTTCAAACTCTCATCCTCAGATCTCTGCCTTCTATTAGCTGGGATTACAGGTGTCAACCATCAGAACCTGGCTGAGATGTTAAGTTGTGACATGCCTGTGGAATATACACATGCTTGTGTAAATGAAAGGTGGGGCTGGGAATGTGTCTTGGTGATAAGAGTGCTTGCCTAGCATGCACTGGGTTCCATTCCTCAGTACTACATAAACGGAAAAGGCTAGGAGTAATGCTGTGGCTCAAGTGGTAGAGCACTAGCCTTGAGCAAAAGCAGCTCAAGGACAGTGTCCAGGCCTTGAGTTCAAGCCCCAAGTCTGGGGTGGAGGGGAAGTAAATACATAAATACAATACATACATACATACATACATGCATGTATGCATCTGACGAGATGCAGGATATTTTTCTTCCCATTACTAATCTTCCTATAATTCTGTTTTGCAATTTATAGATTATTTAAAAATTGAAGGCACTCTTTTTTTTTTTTTTTTGCCAGTCATGGGGCTTGACTACAAGGCCTTGGGCTTTCCTGAAGGCTAGCACTCTACCATTTGAACCACAGCACCATTTCCGATTTTTCTATGTATGTGGTACTGAGGAATGAAGCCCAAGTGCTTGCTAGGCAAGCACTCCACCACTAGGCCAAACTCCCGGCCCAAAGACACTCTTTAGGAATCACACAGTTTTTGTGTAAAGCAGGCATTGTTTTAATTTGCTAACTAGATAAATTTCCTTTAGCATATGCTCAAACCTGGGAGATCCATCTGCTTGCAAATCATAGCCTTTCCTGCCCAAGCAAGTACTAGGTATGATTCATACCTACTTCTGTCTATCTGATAATGCTGTGCCCTAATCTAGAGCTCTTCTGCCCAATATGGCAACCATTACCAGCGTGATTCATGTGTGTGCATGTGGGTAGGCATGAGCTAATTCAAGGACTAGGTCCTGTCCTTTAGTTTAGTTTTGTTGTTGTTGTTGTTTTGTTTTGTTTTGACAATCCTGGGGCTTAAACTCGGGGCCTAGGCATTGTCCTTGAGTTTTCTCAAGGCTAATGCTCTATCACTTGAGCCACAGTACCACTTCCAGCTTTTGAGAATGTGGTTCTGAGCAATTGAATCCAGGGCTTTGTGCATGCTAGGCAAGCACGCTACCAGTAGGCCATGCTCCAAACCCTGTCCTTTAGTTCTTTGCTCAAAGCTAGTACTCTACCACTTGAGCCACAGCTTCACTTCTGGCTTTTGGATGGGTAAGTGATGTGAAGAGTCTCCTAGACGACCTTACCTGGGCTGGCTTTATTTATTTATTTAATTTTATTTATTTAATTTTATGTATTTATTTTTGTGGGTTATGGGGCTTGAACTTGGCCTAGACCTGTCCCTGAGCTCTTCAGCTCAAGGCTACCGCCCTATCCTGGAGCCAAGACCCACTTCCTATTTTCTAGAGGTTAATTGGAGATAAAAGTCTCAGATCCTAGGCAAGTACTCTATCACTAAGCCACATTCTCAGTCCCTGGGCTGGTTTTGAGCCATGATCCTCAGATCTTAGCTTCTTGAGTAGCTAGGATTCTAGGAGGGAGCCACTAACAGTCTACCCACCATGACACTGAACTTTTAAAAACAATTCAAATTAAGCATTCAATTCCCCAGTTGCAGGGGTCTTTCTTCAAGTGCTCACTTGCATGTGTAAGTGGTAGTCCTGGTCCCAGGTATGCAACTTTTAGAATTCTACTCAACAAAATATCCCCAGCCCCTTGTTATTAATGAATTGGCTAGACAATGATTTATCTGTCCTAGGATTTTGCTCTATCTATATATCCCATCTTTGTTCTCTTGGAAAACTCAAAGATCAGAGAAAATGATAAGCTATCTAAAAGTGAAAATTGATAAGGAAGAGTGAAGAAAGAACAATATTTGAGTACTGGTTTTGTTTATATGTGTATATAATATTGAACTCAGAATATCATGCTTGCTACCACATACATAGGAAAAAAAAAACAGTATTATGCTTGCTAAAGCAGTTAATGGTAAAGTCAAATGGTAGAGTACCATTTGAGCCACTCAATGAGTCTTTGGGTTTTTTTGCATTGGTTATTTTGGGGATCAGGTCTGTCTTTATGTTTGTCCCTGCCTTGTCTGAGATCCTCCTGTTTGTACTCAAGGAGAACACATATTGCTAGCTTTTATTGAACATTTAGATATGGTGGCATGTGCTATATTGTACTGTGGTTTAGACTCATATATGCTAAGCAAGCACTCTACTGCTTGAACCAAGCCTCAATCTTTCTTCTTTAGTTACTTTTCAGATAGCCCCTCAAGATTTTGGCCTGGAATCCTGATCTTTCCAGTTTCCATCTTCCAAGTAGATGAGATTACAGGCAGGAACCACCACATTCAGCCACTCAGCCATGGCATATGTCTTTTGTGTTCTATTGTTCACACTTGTACTTCCATTGTTTTCCAATAATGTTGGGGCCTGTTTTCTTGCTTTTAGTTTAAGTAGCAAGTCTTATTTTCTAGATGCTCAGACTTGGCCTCCCTGGGTTCTCTGATCTTTCTCACAGCAAGCCCATCTTCCTACATTTTGTTCCAGTCTAATTCAACACAGCCACATATTAAACCTCAAATCTTTGAAGCCTCTTCTCTCTTGGGGAGCTAAATGAATGAGGCATTCACACACAGGTTTATTCACTGCATTGGAAGACAGGGAGGCCAGTTCTAAAACAGATCTTGGCCTACCTAGGCCTGCTTAAGCACTGGACAACTGATCCAGAGGCTGAACTGGATGCCCTCTAGAGGGCTCTGGAGAGCTGAGCACTTTGTGTCCCAGAGGTCCTGGGAGAAGGAGGAATGTTCTGGGGCCATGTCTTCTCCTTGGATTAAATCCAGTCTACACAAGAGCCGCTTGGGGCCTGAGTTGTCTAAGTAAACACTGATTCCTTGACGACTTTCCAAAATCAGAAACACTGTTTGGTTTGAACAGGCTGTGCTCTGTAAACTACTGCTTGACTATCATCGGGGCCCCATGTAAATATTTTAGCTACAGATCGTAAGAACACAATTTGGGTTTGTGTGTGTATATGTTTGTGTGTGTGTGTGTGTGTGTGTGCTTTTTTTAAAAAAAATCTCATCACTTCATTGCTGGTCTCAAAAGATGAATTATGTGTTATTTCTATTTCTTGTTGATGTAAATGATGTTCTTTATTTGTTGGTAGGTGCAGTTCTCACATTGGATTGTAAGTTCCTTTAGGTTTCTCTCCTCTAAGACTGTTGGGGTTTGGAGAGAACAATAAGAAGTCACTTTTTATTGTTCAGGTGAGTAGTCTAGTGGTAGAGTGCTTACCTAGCATGCACGAAGCCCTGGTTGGATTCCTCTGTACCACACACTCAGAAAAAGCCGGAAGTGATGCCGTGGCTCAAGTGGCAGGGTGCTAGCCTTGAGCAAAAAGTGTCCAAGGAGACTGGGAGTTTGGCCTAGTGATAGAGTGCTTGCCTAGCATGCACAAAAATCAGGGTTTGATTCCTCAGTATCACAAACATAGAAAAGAGCTGGAAATGGTGCTGTGGCTCAAGTGGTAAAACTCTAGCCTTGAGAAAATCCAAGTACAGTGTCCAGACCCTGAGTTCAAGCCCCAGGACTGGCAAAAAAAAAAAAAAAAGTCACTTCCTGACTGGATTTGGCTGACATGAAAAATAGACATAAGAACTAAGCTAAGCAGATGTAACTGAATGTGCTATTCGATTGTCAGAAAGCTGATGGAGAGTTTGTTTGAGGTGTCTAAGGGGCTCCTGATTGTGCACCCTAGAATTAAGTGAATTTAGACCTTCCATCCAAAACAACACTGAGCCTCAGGGGACAGCCTGCCCTACAGGAATGAAGGCATGAAGAAACAGAGGGAAATGTGTACTGCCCAACAGAACAATGGAAGAAAGGTACTTTCTGAAATCATTTCCCCTTGCTCTAACAGAATGCCCGAGACTAAGTAATTTATAAAGGAAAGAGTTTGCTTAGGCCCATGGTCAAGAACTCCAAGAGCATGGCCTCGGCTTCTGCTTAGCCGCTGGTTAAGTTCCGTATGGTGGTTCAGTTCATAATGGGTTCCACATGTCAGATCTGGCCACTGGCCCCAATGCACCAGAGAGACTAGTGGTGGTGACAGGCAGAGAAGGGAGACTCTTTGTACTGATTCTGAGGTTTGAACTCAGAGCCTGGATGCAGATTCTAAGCTTTTTCCACCTGAGATAAATCTACGGAGCTCCACCAAAAGCCACAGCTGCTTTTTTAGGTGGTTAATTGGAGAATAAAAGTCTCAGGGGCTTTTCTGCCCAGACTGGTTTATTAATCACATCTTCAGATCTCAGCTTCCTGAGTAGCTAGAGTTATAGGCACGAGCCACCAGTACCTGATGAATCACACATTTTAAAAGTAATATATTGTGGTTATAATAACCAACTCTGGTAGAAACTAAAGAAATCCCTTTATGAATGTACATCACCTATGATCAAAACATCTCTTCAAGGTTTCACTACTTCTCAATACCATTATACAGACAGTTGCATCAGAGGGGCCATCTATGGTGGTTCACACTTATAAGCCTAGTTCCTCAGAGGCAGAGATAAGAAGACTCTGGTACAAAGCCAGTCTGGGATTAGTACAGTGCTAGTCTTTCTGTTTTCTTTTTGGCCAGTCCTGGGCTTGAACTCAGGGCATGGGCACTGTCCCTGAGCTTCTTTTGCTCAAGGCTAGCACTCTACCACTTGAGCCACAGTGCCTCTTCCAGCTTTTTCTGTTTATATGGTGCTGAAGAATTGAAGCCAGGGCTTCATGCATGCAAGGCAAGCACTCTTAGCACTAAGCCACACTCCCAGACTTGTAGAGCTCAGGCTCTGAATTCAAGCCATAGCATTAGCACACAGGTGCATGCATATAGAATAGAGATACTTAAGATCTCAGTCTCCGGAGTAGCTAGATTTACAGGCATGAGCTACTATATCCAGCTTACATTTATTTATTTATTTATTATTTTTGCCAGTCCTGGGGCTTGAACTCAGGGCTTGGGCACTGTCCTTGTACTCTCTTTGTTCAAGGCTACCACTCTACCACTTGAACCACAGCACCACTTCCAGCTTTTTCTGTGTATGTGGTACCGAGGAATCGAACCAGGGCTTTGTGCATGGTAGGCAAGCACTCTACCACTAGGCTATGTTCCCAGCCTCATATTTATTTATTATTTTTTGGTCAGTCATGGGGCTTGAACTCTGGGTCTGGGCATTGTCCCTGAGCTCTTCAGCTCAAGGCTATCGCTCTACCACTTGAGCCTCAGCACCACTTCAGTTTTCTGGTGGTTAATTGGAGGTAAGATTCTTAGAGGTTCAATTCCCAGGCCAGGACTATAGGCAGGAGCCACCAGCACCCAGTTTATTTTTTAAAAATTTTGTCGGTCCTGGAGCTTTGAATAATGGGTCTTGGATACTGTCCTGAGCACTTTTCCACAAAGCTACACTCTGCCACTTGAGCCGAAACACTTCTGGCTTTTTTCTATGGTATAGAGGAATTAAACCAAGGGCTTTGTACATACTAGGCAAGTACTCTACCACTAGGCCACACTCTTGGCCCTACATTTATTACTTTATTACTTTTTTTTTTAGTCAGATGAAAAGAAATCAATAGAATAGGAATGGATATGTAAGTGAATTCAGTCTGGCTTGCATTCAGCTTTCACATAGTCATAAAATGTAATGTTTATCAGGACCCTCTACTTCCAGACTCTTGGGCTTAAGCCATTACAGCTTACCAGCTCCATGAGCCACAGGTAACTTGAAGACAGGATGTCTGCAGAGCCTCACACATGAGTCACAATTTCTAGGCCTCCAGTTCCCCCTCTATAACCTGGGGAGATAGATAGCATGGCCCTGTCTCAGGCTTTGAGGATGCTGTTAACCTATATGCTACCTGTGCCCCATGCCTGATGCTCTCCCGGGGTCCCTGCAATGTGCTATGTCAGACCTCCCTTCCCATGCCTGAGAGGCAGCAAGCACTGGACCAGCTCTGAGTACCAGCTGGCCGACAGTGTTGGAATCCAACACATTCTCAGGCACACCTACCTTCCCCAGTGTCTTCACAGCAGCCTCTGAAGAAATTCTGATGCATTCTACATCTGACTAGCCTTCTAAAACCTTCCAGATCTCTTTTTATCTCTCCTCATTCTAACCGTGGCCTTCTTCCATCTTGGCTGTAGAAGCTTCTGCAGAAAGTAAGACACAAAGGATTCTCTGTTAAGCAAGTATAAAAAAAAAAAGGAGCCCAAGCCAGGCATGGTGGCTCACAACTATAATCCTAGCTACTCAGGGGGTTGAAATCTGAAGATCGCAGTTTAAAGCCAGCCCACCCAGGCACTAAAGTCCATGAGACTCTTATATCCAATTAACCATTACAAAACCAGAAGTAGCACTGTGTCTCAAGGGGTAGGGCAATAGTCTTGAGCTGAAGATCTCAAGGACATGCCCAGGCCCAGAGTCCAAGCCCTACGACAAAAAAAAAAAAAAAAAAAAAAAAAAAAAAAAAAAAAAAAGCCCAGTGGCTTCTGCTACTCAGGAGTTCAAGCCCTAGTTCAAAAAAGAAAAAAAAAAAAAGAGAGGGCTAACACTTCAAAAAGAAATGTACTCATTGGCCAGATGGCAGTGGTTCGTGCCTATAACTCTAGTTACTTAGGAGACAGATCTGAGGATCACAGTTCAAAGCCAGCCCAGGCACAAAAAGTCCCTGAAACACTTATCTCCAATTACCCTCCAGAAAACCAGAAGTGGTACTATGGCTCAAGTGGTAGAGCGCTAGACTTGAGCTGAAGAGCTCAGGGACAATGCTCAGGCTCACAGTTCAAGCTCCATAATCAATGAAAGAAAGAAGGAAAGAAAGAGAAAACAAAAAGAAATGTACTCATTGGGCTGGGAATGTGGCTTAGTGGTAGAGTGCTTGCCTAGCATACATGAAGCTCTGGGTTCAATTCCTCAGTGTCACATACACAGAAAAAGCCCGAAATGGTGCTGTGGCTGTGGTAGAGTGCTGGCCTTGAGCAAAAGAAGCTCAGGGACAATGCCCAGGCCCTGAGTTCAAGACCTAGGACTGGCACAAAAAAAAATAGTAAAAGGAAAAAAAAGTTTTCCTGGGCCGGGAGTTTGGCCTAGTGGTAGAGTGCTTGCCTAGCATGCACAAAGACCCGGGTTTGATTCCTTGGTACCACATACATAGAAAAAAGCTGGAAGTGGTTCTGAGGCTCAGGTGGTAGAGCTCTAGCCTTGAGAAAGTCCAAGGGCAGTGCTCAGGCCCTGAACTCAAGCCCAGGACTCACAAAAAAAAAAGAAAGAAAAAAAAAAGTTTTCCCATTTGTTTTTGTCAGTCAAGAAACTCAGCACAAAATTTACAGTACAACTCTAACATCTGTGCAAAACTTGAAGCCACAGATGTTGTAGCGACTTTAGCTCTACTTTACCTCTTAATTCACTTTTTTTTTCCCTTTACTAGTTTTTGTTTTCCCTAAGCCACAACTTCATCATATACCTTTTGGTTTAAAAAGAAAAATCACCTGGTACACATCTAGTAAATCCTCTTTGGAACAAGATGGAGTGTCTAAATAAGTAAAACACAGATGAATAACATGAACCGAGCACCTGAAGTGATCTCCTATCATCATTCATCTGCAAACATCAAATCAAGTACTTGCAAGTACAAATAAAATTTCAGGGCCAAGGGAAATCCATCTTGTCAGGCAGAAGGAAACAGCAAAGCATGAGGAGAGGAATCTAACATATATTCCATATCTCTTTGTAAACAGGAAACACATAATTGTAACAGCCAGACAGCTGATGGGAGGTGGGGAGGAGGAGGAGGAGGAAAAGGTGGAGGAAGAGCTAGCTATAAAAATGAACTGGGAGAAGCTAGTATTCAGAGCAGACCTGACTGAAGAAACCAGTAATCCTCTAAGCAAGCGGTACAAGAAGTTTAAGCTGTATAGCAGGAAACACTTAAACACAGGAATACATCATAAATCAAGGTGACAGTAATGACTGCTGTTGACTGTAATTGGCTTTGAGCTGTTTCAGCAACAGTGAGAATGAAGGGCCAAGCCTATCCTACTCTCCCCTCTAACTTTCCTAAAAGCCACATGGAATTACATGAAATTGAGTAAGTGCTGCCATCAGTCAGGTCACAAGCAACAGAATTTGACTCCACTTGAAGCCAAAAGGAAAATTCATTAAGAGAATAGAAAGGCTCATAGAAAACAAGAGGAAGTTAGGGGTGGGGAGAAGCGTAGAAAACCCAGCCTGAGGGGGCAAAACTCTGAACACCTGTTGTACAATTTCTGGGCAGGCAGAAGCTATTCCCATTGAGTAGGGGTATAAAACTATGGTCCACCAATGAATTCTGGCCCACTACAGGGCTTCATCCATGCCAGGCAAGCGCTTTACCATTAAGCCACATTCCCAGGCCCTATAAATCTGTTTTTGGTAAAGTCTTATTGACAATATAGCCCTGTCATTTGAGCCACAGCTTCACTTCCAGCTTTTTGGCAGTTACTTGGAGATAAGATAGTTGCGTTTTAGGGGCCAGGAGTTTGGCCTAGTGCTAGAGTGCTTGCCAAGCATGCACAAAGACCAGGGTTCAGTTCCTTGGTACCACATATATAGACAAAAGCCAGAAGTGGTGCTGAGGCTCAAGTGGTAGAGCTCTAGCCTTGAGAAAGTCCAAGGACAGTGCTCAGACCTTGAGCTTAAGCCCAAGATTGGCAAAAAAAAAAAAAGATAAGTTTTGTTTTGTTTTTGAACTTTGAGCTTTCGATCCTAAATAAGCTTGAGCCACTAGGTTCTGCCTGCTCAGTGGTTAAGCCCCTTCTTTATTGAGACAGTAAATCTTGAAATAGAACACAAAAAGCATTTCTGCTTAGCCAGGTGCTGGTGGCTCACATCTGTAATCCTAGCTACTCAGGAGTGAGGTCTGAAGATCACAGTTCAAAGCCAAGCCTGAGATTCTTGTCTCCAATTAACCACCAGAAAACGGGATGTGGCTCAATGTGGTAGAGTGCTAACCTTGAGCTCAAGGACAGCGCCAAGGCCCAGAGTTGAAGTACCACAAGTGAAGGAAAACAAACAAATAGATACACTGGAGGCTAGGAGTTTGGCCTAGTGGTAGAGTGCTTTCCCAGCATGCACAAAGAACCGAGTTCAATTCCTCAGTACCACATACATAGAAAAGCTGGAGGTGGTGCTGTGGCCCAAGCGGTAGAGCGCTAGCCTTGAGAAAGCCCAAGGACAGTGTTCGGGCCCTGAGTTCAAGCCTCAGGAATGGGGAAAAACTAGAAACACTGGAAAAAGGAGAGAACTGAATGTATTGTCCTCATCTTCCCAAGCATAGAAGAATGGGGAGAGAGTGTCTGTAGAAGGAGTTTGAACTCGGTATCTCACTTTTTTTTTCTCTTATTTTGGCAGTCCTAGGGCTTGAACTCAAGACCTGAGCACTGTACTTGGACTTTCTCTAGGCTAGCGCTCTGCCACTTGAGCCTCAGCACCACTTCCGGCTTTTCCAGTGTATGTGGTACCGAGGAATCCAACCCCGGTCTTTGTGCATGCTAGGCAGGCACTCTACCACTAGGCCAAACTCCCAGCCCGGACCTCACATTTACTAGGCAGGCCCTCTGCCTCCAATCCAGTTCCCAAGATCTTTAGATGACTTAAAGCCTTGAGCTGATATCAAATTCGCTCATTTAATTTAGGTATTACTCCTTTAGGCATCACTGATAGTAAACAATTTCTGAAACACACTCATTTCCTCCTCCTCCTCCTCTTCTTCCTCCTCCTCCTTTTTTGCCAATCCTGGGTCTTAAACTCAGGGCCTGGGCACTATCCCTGAGCTTCTCAAGGCTAGCACTCTACCACTTAAGACACAGCACCACTTTCAGCTTGTTCTGTGTATGTAGTACTGAGGGCTTTGGGCATGCTAGGCAAGCACTCTACCACTAGGTCACACTTGGGCCCCCATCTTACTTTTTAAGTAGGTTAGAACTTCGAGACATTGTTTACTAAGCATAATTTTAAGTTTATATTTCCTACTTATATGCCATATGTAAAGGCTATACTTTGGGTTATGTTAATGAACATTTTTCAAAGGTGTAAGAAGTATGTGGTTGTAGAAAGTTGTCAGTATTGCCAGTCAGCTACAATACTTAGTTTAGGCAGACATGTCTCAATTTTTTAATTAGCTAGCTCCTCATATTCCAGTTTGAGAAATCGAAGTTAGTTGCTGTGGAAAAAAAAGTGGAATGATTGCTAAAAATGAAAGTTAAGGGTTACAGGCATAGCTCAGTCATAGATTACTTGCTTAGCTTGCAAGGGGACTTGAACTCAGAGCCATCCACACTCTGCCTTGTTTTTTTTCCTCAAGGCTGGCCTCCTTCAGACTTGCCAGATTATGTCACCCCTTTGGTGCAAGTTCATTTTATCCCCACAGGAGAACCAAAATTTTATCTTTTTTGAAAGGTGGCCCCTTGAATTAACATAAGTGAGATACTTAGAACAGTGCTTGCCACCTAGCATGAACTCAATAAATGTGTTTTTTGTATGTATGTGCACGCACACTCGTGTGTGTGTGTGTGTGTGTGTGTGTGTGTGTGTGTGTGTGTGTGTATGCTACTACCCACATTTGAATTTAGGGCAATACTTGCTTAGCTAGTATTCTAGCACTTGAGCCATGCCTCCAGCCCAGCTTTTGGCTAGTTAATTAGAGATGAAGTCATTTTCTGCCTAGGCTGACTTTGAACCATGATCCTCCAGCGGTCAGCATCCTAAGTAGTTAGGATTAAAGACATGAGCTACCAGCTGCTGGCTCACCCAGCTTAAACGTTAGCTTTTGTAAGCAAAGGATGAATAAAAAAGAGTGCCCACTTTGTAGGTGATGCAGAGAAGGTAAGCAAATGTGTTTAGGTAGCCCAGATTATCAGAGATGTGGCAGCACCTGGGAATCAAGTACGAACACCTTCAAAGCCCCTGTTGCCACCTAGTGCTGGTGGCTCATATCTGTAATCCTAGCTACCCAGGAGACTGAGATCTGAGGATGGCAGTTTAGAGCCAGCCCAGAGAGGAAAGTCTATGAGACTTCTCACCATCAAGAAGCAGCGCTGGGAATGTGACTTATTGGTAGAGTGCTTGCCTAGCATGTATGAAGCCCTGAGTTCAATTTCTCAGTACCACATAAGCAGAAAAAGCTGGAAGTGGCACTGTGGCTCAAGTGGTAGAGTGCTAGCCTTGAGCAACAAGAAGCTGAGGGACAGTGCCTAGCCCCAAATTCAAGCTTCAGAAAGAAAAAGCCAAGGAAGGCCCCAAGACCCTAAGTTTAAGCACCACTACTCAAAGTACATACAAAGACAAAATTTTTGCTTGTCCACAGCCTCTGTGTCTTTCCCTAGCAAGCTTATGTTGTCCATATGCTACAACTCCATTTTTGCATGTAAACTGTGAGATCCACAATACAAGGAACCAAAGCTACCTTGAGTCCCTGCGGAGTGAGTCCAAAACCTGGCATGGGGCAAGTTCAAATACCAGAAGAGAGATCCATGAGGGCACCATGTTCCTGCCCAGGACACCACAGGAAAATTCTACAGAATTGAGTCAGAACTCTCTGCTCCTCTGTCCTCTGATGGTACAAAGTTCCTGAACTCCCAATCCCTACGGTATATCCAGCATACATATGTGGGGGGGAGGGGGCACACATGCATGCACATGCCTGTACATCTGCATGACTCTCTCCTTTCTCCCTCTCTCTCTCTCTCTCTCTCTCTCTCTCTCTCTCTCTCTCTCTCTCTCTCTCTGCCCAGATCCACTGACCTCCCATAACTTAGCTCTCTGTCTTGCTTTATTTTATTTTTCCAAATCAAATTCCAGAAATCCAAGTTTAAAAATAACCAAGCAATGCAATTTCTCTCTACCAAGCCACTTGGCCAAAACAAACCCTCAACAAAGACCCATGGAGAGTCTCCGCTTCACACTTACTCCTTTTCAGCCGCAAAGTCAGCTCTTGTTTTGGAAGTTAGGGAGGAGTAAAAGGAGGCAGGACTCCTGGAGGCCAAGGCCAAGGGGCTCAGGAGCTGGGCAACAGCAGAGCTGGACGGGAAGAGAGGCCTCTGCAGCAGGCACACGCCCTAATGGGAAGACAGCTGCTTGGGCCTGTGGAAGAGCCGTTTGCCTTGGAGTCCTGGCTCTCTGGATAGGGCAAAAGATCAAAGCAGCCCTGGAAAATGGTCTCCATTAGTAATCCAGAATGGTGATCCTTCCCCAGGGGACTCACCAGGCTTTTTACTCAAGCCTGCCTTTCCTTTCCACTTTATTACTTAAGGGAGCTGGTTGGGATATAATAAGAGAATAGCACCCACTTTCTACGTGGTCTGGTTTTTAACCTGTCCTTTGTCTAAAAAAATAAATTAAATGCTTGGGAAAAAAATGTATGATGGGAGGGAGGGAATTCAGGACCAGGGAAAGTTTGGAACACTATCAAATTTCATATTTCCTCCTCTTTTGAATCAGCACTTACTCCCCTCAATGGGATTTTCCTGCAAGTGCTTGTATAACTCCCTTTTCAAACATTTTTTTTTTTTGCTGTTTTTTTCCTTCCCTGTCCCTGGCTAAATTATTCCAAGGGACTGCTTTCCACCTCAAAAGAAAGCAGCGGACAGGAAAAAGTGGTCGTGTGGTCTCTTAGCTCTGGTTCCAAGAGAAGCTTGAGAGACTGGTTCTATTCTGAGCTTCTTGGAGAACAGGATAGGAATCTGGCCCTTTACCGGAGTTCCTGAGATCGTCAGCCAACAGGAAGAAGCTGTTTGTTCCTGATCAAAAGTGGCCAAGGAGCTTGCATCATTATCATTATCATCATCATCATTTTATTGTGTTCATTAATTTATTCATTTTGCCTTGCTGGGGCTTGAGCTCAGGGCCTTATGCTCTCGCTTGGCTGTTTTACTCAAGGCTGGTGTTCTACCATTTAAGTTATACTACTACCTCTGATAGTTAATGGGACATCAGAGTCTTATAGATTCCTGCCTGAACTAGCTTTGAACCTCGATCCCCAGCTCTCAGCCTCTTGAGTGGTTTACGATTACAAGGTGTGAGCCACGTATCTTCTTTTAATCTATCATCTGTCAGCTGGGCATAGTGGCTCCTGTTTATAATGCTAGCTACTCAGGAGACTGACATCAGGAGGATTTGAGTTCAAGGACAACCCTGATAAATAGTTAGGGAGACCCTCATCTTAACAAACTAGGCATGGTAGTATATATCCATAATCCCAGCTGTGTGAGAGGCATAGGTAGGAGAATCTGTGTCTGAGTGTAGCCCAGGCAAAAAAATTATATATAACACAATCAGAAAAATAACCCAAAGAAAAATGGGCCTAGAGAAGTGGTTCAAGTGGGTAAAAGATATGCCTAGCAAATGAAAGGTCCTCAATTCAAACCCTGGGGTGGGAGGGGCTGTCATCAATACCATTAGATGAATAAAATTCCTTAATTCCAATGTCACCAAATTAGAACATGTCCTTCCCTTAGGGATTTGTTCCTTGTGGGTTTTGTGTGAGCTCCACCCTACCCCCAGCAGAGCCTCTGACTCTGTTCTTTTCTCACAAATGACTTTACCTTGCTTGTTTCCGTCTTCATTCCCCCTGGGGCCCACTTTGCACGTGGGTGTGATGGAGGGAGTCATTTTTCTTCCTTTTCCACTGAAGAATGAGCCAATTTTCTCTATTGGTCTTGAACTTCCTGCCTCCTAGTTTCTGCTCTCACCACAGTGGTGATGGATACCACATCTGCAGAGAACTGGTGACCTCTTCCTACTCTTTACCCACGCTTTGGAAAATTCCCATTCATCTTACCTTAGCTGCAGTGCTGGGGCAATCTGAACCTCCCCGCCCCTTGGTGGAAGCTCTGTGCGCATGCGCTGTCCAACTCTTGCTCCCCTCTTTCCCTTTCCTCTTTAGTCTTTAGTCCTTGTGACTTTGCTGGTTAAACTTTCTTCTGAACCCTTAACCAATGAAATGATTTTTCCTTTCTGCCTTGGTTCCTTCCTTGTTTTTGTGCTGGAGCCCAGGCTTGAACTAAAGGCCTGAGGGATGTTCCTTGGCTCCTTTACTCAAGGCTGGTGCTCTACCGCTTGAGCCACAACTGCACTTCTCTCTGCTGACAAATTGGAGATAAGACTCCCATAGATTTTGTTTCTGCTGGGGCTAGCTTTGAACTGGGATACTCAGACCATAGCCTCGGGAACAGCTATGATTACAGACATGTTACTCTGCCAGCTTGCCTTTTTTCCCCCATAGCACTTTTTAAAATTCTTATAAAGGTGATGGGTGCAGAGGGGTTCTAGTTCTGTAAGTCAGGTAATGAGTACACTTGTCTTGGACAGTGCCACTCTTCCCCCTGCTCTCTGTTTTTCTCATCTGCACCCATAAGTTGTCTAGTTCATTTTCAACATAGTGTCTAGTGACTACCACTGCTGCATTGGGTTGTTCATCCCTGCTTTGTTATCCCTCAGAATTTTATCTTTTCGAGATGTTCTCAAGATCTCAGCACCTCTAGGTGAATGGCTTCTTTATCAATAAATCCACTCCTGGACTCATGCCAATGACCATTAAAAAATAAGAGTAGGGGCCAAGAGTTTGGCCTAGTGGTAGAGTGCTTGCCTAGCATGCAGGAAGACCCAGGCTCAATTCCTCGGTACCATATACACAGAAAAAGCCTGAAGTAGTGCTGTGGCTCAAGTGGTAGAGTGCTAGCCTTGAGAAAGCCCAAGAATAGTGCCTAAGCCCTGAGTTTAAGCCCCAGTACCAGCAAAAAATAAAAAAAAAAGACTAGCTGGGCACTGGTGGCTTATGCCTTAATCGTAGTTATTCAAAAGGTTGAGATATGAGGATCATGGTTTGAAGCCAGCCTAAACAGGAAACTTTATGGGACTCTTATCTCTTAATTCATCACCAAAAAGCTGAAGTGACACTGTAGCTCAAAGTGGTATAGCTCTACCTTAAGCACAAAAGCTCATGACAGTGTCTAGGCCCTGAGTTTAAGACCCAGGACTGGCCAGACAAAAGAAGGAAAGAGAGGAAGGTAGGAAGGAAAGAAGGGGAAAAAAAACTACTTTCTTTAGAGCACTTTTATATTTCCAGCAAAATTGAGAAGAAAATATGGGGATGTTCCAGGAATGCACTGCATTCCTTTCCCACAAACATAACTTCCCCATTGTCAACATCTCAAAGAGTGGTATGTGCCGTTCTGCTGCAGTGAATATTCACATGGCTATGTCACAGTGCCCACAATTCATAGAGGATTCTTTTTACCCCTCCGTTCTGGGGCTTAAACTCAGGGACTGGGCCTGGGCCTGGGCACTCTCCTTGAGCTTTCTCAAGACTAGTGCTCTATCACTTGAGCCACAACCCCACTTCAGGCTTTTTCTGTGTATGAAGTAGCAAGGCAGGACTTTGTGGATGCTAGGAGAACACTCAAGCACTAAGTCACACTCCTGGCTCCGTAGGGTTCATTCTTATATTGTATCTTCTGTGGCTTTGATGAATGTCTAAGTACAAAATCTACCACTGCCTGGCACTAGTGGCTCATTCCTGTGATCCTAACTACTCAGCTACTCAGAGGATGAGATCTGAGGATCACTGTTTAAAGCCAGCCCAGGCAGGAAAATCAGAGAAACTCTTATTTGCACTTAACCATCTGAAAACTAGAAGTGGTGCTGTGGCTCACAGGGGTGAAGTGCTAACCTTAAGGAAAAAAAAAAAAAAAGCTCAGGGACAAGGGCCTAGGCCTTGAGTTCAAGTCCCAAGACTGATAGAAAAGAAAAAAAAAATCCCACCACCATGCCATACAGAATATTTCACGCTACTGCTGGGTGTGGTAGCTCACCCCTGTAATCCTATTCAGGAGGCTGAGATCTGAGGATCACAGTTCAAAGCCAGCCCAGGCACTAAAGTTTGAGAGACTCTTATCTCCAATTGACCACTAGAAAACTGGAAGTGGCAATGTAGCTCAAGGGGTAGGGCAGTAGCCTTGAACTGAAAAATTCAGGGACCCAGGCCCATAGTTCAAGCCTCCATGAACCCCCTCCCCCCCCAAAAAAAATCAGCTACTGGCATGCTTGTGACTTCGTCCTGTAACCCTAGCTACTCAGGAGTCTGAGGATTACAATTTGAAGCCAGCCTGGGCAGGAAAATCTGAAAGATTTTTATCTTCAATTAGCCAGCAAAATGCCAGAACTAGAGGAGTAGGAGTAGATGAAATGGTAGAACACCAACCTTGAGGTAAAAAGCCAAGGAAGAACATGAGGCCCTGAGTTCAAGCCTCAGTACTGGCCCAACACAGAAAAAAAAAATCCCTCAAGGCACCCTCCCAGTAACCTTAAAGAGTATTTTCTGGCCAGGCGTGGTGGCTCACTCCTGTAATCCTAGCTACTCAAGAGGATCTGAGGATCACGGTTCAAAGCCAGCCTGGACACTAAAGACCTTGAGACTCTTTATCTCTAAGTAACCATCAGAAAACTGGAAGTGACCCTGTGGCTCCCAGGGTAGAGGCAGCAGCCTTGAGCTGAAGAGATCAGGGACAGCTCCCAGGCCCAGAGTTCAAGCCCCACAACCAAAAGGGGGGGAGGAAGGGGGAGAGTACTTTCTGTAACTATACTTTACACAAAAAACCCACAGCTCAGACTTTCATGAAGAGTTGTCATTCATGGACTAAGCAATGAAAGACATCAGGCTGTCCCACCCCCTAGGCTATCCATTTAAATAGGCTGGCATAGCATATTCCAGCTTGTACAGAGATAAGATTAAAGTCACCAAATGAGTGGCATGTGACTCAAGTGGTACAGCACTAACATTGAGTTGAAGAGCTCTGGACAGGGCTCAAGCCCCACGACTGACAAAAATAAAAATAAAAATAAAAGCCACCAAATAGCCAGATGCGGTGGCTCACACCTTGTAATTCTAGCTACTCAGGAGGCTGAGACCTGAGGATCATGGTTCAAAGCCAGCCCAGGCACTAAAGACCATGAGACTCTCATCTCCAATTAACCACTAGAAAACTGGAAGTGGCTCTGTTGCTCAAAGGGCAGAGCTGAAGAGCTCAGGGGCAGCACCCAGGCCCAGAGTTCAAACCCCATGACCGACAAAAAAAAAAAAAAAGTCACCAAATATCTCTAATTTGTTTCTGGTAATCTTTCCAGAATACCTCCTCTTTCTTCCACCCTGCTACTCCTGTTCATAAATTTCTTGGTAATCCTAGCTTGTAAGCCTACTAAGGGATGAGATCTGAGGATGGTTGTTTGAAGCCAGCTCAGGCAGAAAAGTCCCAGGGAGACTCTTATCTCCAACTAACCACTCAAAAACCAGAAGTGAAGCTGTGGTTCAAAGTGGTAGAGTGCTAATCTTGAGCAAAAGTGCTTTGGGTCAGTGCCCTAGACCCTGAGTTATAGCCTCATGACAGACCAAAAAAAAAAAAAAAAAAAGGTTGCTACAAGTCAAACACAGTAGTTCACATCTGTAGTCTCATTTACTCAGCAGGTAAAGATATGGAGATTATCAGGTCAAAGCCAACCTAGGCAAAAAGATTCAGAGACAACCCTTCTCTCCTACCCATACCCAATCTCAGCTAATAAATCTAGGCAGGTGAAATATACCTGTTATCCTAGGGAGAAACACAAATGGAAGGAATCTGGTCCAAGCTAACCCAGGCAAAAATTCAAGGTCCTATTCCAAAATAAGGACCTGAGATGTGGATCAACCAGTAGTTTCTTTCTAGCAACCACAAGGCCTTGAGTTCAAATCCAAACACCACTAAAAACAAAAAGGTTTCTTCATTGTTATATTGTGGATGTCTCATTTTTCCTCTTGGAGATGGAACCCTTCTAGGCTGAGAAAAGCAATATTTGGCCCTTATATTTGGCATTTCATTGCTTCAATAGGTATATTTTAATCTTTTATTTTTATTATATATATATATTTATCTTTCATTTATTTTTTGCAGTACTAGAGATAGAACCCAGAACCCAGACCTAATGCACTCTAGGCAAGTACTCTATCACTAAGGTCTCCTCCTTCAGCCCAAGTTATATTTTTAAATTCATAAAATCTGCTCTTCACTGGTCTTTCATTATTTTAACATGAACTTGGTTCCCCACAGAAGGTCAGGATTTGATAATTACTTTCATCCTTTTGCAATTATTGGTAAGGAACCAGGTAACAGCACTGACATCTACTATTTAATTGATTTTGATCAGCATTAATTAGTCACAGATGCACACCAGATTCCCATTTAATTAAATACTCTTGGGAACCTAGCGTGGGCTCAGGGGTTCAAACCACATCAAAAAGTAAATGTTCAACTTTCAAAGTTGGGCCCTAGAGACTCAGGCAACCATGGAGAGGAAATTCCAGATGTCCAGAATTTCATTTTTCCTTTTCCAGAAACCTTCTGCTTTGAGATCCTGGGAAATCTCCATCCATCCTTAGTGTTTCTTCTGGCCATTTCCAAGCTACAGTCGATGTGAGTTGCCTCTGTCTCTGAGACTGTCACTTCTGTTTACTGCTGAATCATTTTCTTCCACAGGCAAACACGAGTCACTTCTCCCACACTAAATCAGAGCCTGTGGTTGCTAGCACCCATTCTCAAGCCCTTGCTCCTTTTTCTTTGTTCCTTTTTAGAGAAAAAGTCCAAAAAGTTAGCTGGGGGCTGCTGGCTCAGGCCTGTAATCCTAGCTACTCAAGAGGCTGAGAGCTGAGGTTTGTGATTCAAAGCAGAATCAGGCAAGAAAGTCTGGGAAATTCGAATCTCCAATTAACTACCCAAAAAATATCCCAAAGCCCCCCAAAACAAAAATGGAAGTGGAGCTGTGGCTCAAGTGGTAAGAGTGCTAACCTTGTGCAAAAACAGCTCAGTAAGGGACAGCACATAGGCCCTAAGTTCAAGCCCCAGGACTAGCACAAAAGAGAAAATATTACATGTACTCAGTCTCTCCAAACCAAACCCTGTCATCCTGCCCTCTCTCCAAGCCTGCTGTCTTGGGGTTTTGGTTTTAACCACTACACAGAAAACTTTCCTGTTAGGGTCACAAATAAAACTTTCTTAATGCTAAATGTAGTGGTCAATTCTCCATGTTCATTTATGTGACCTAGTTAATCAAGTTTGCCTGAAATGTTTTCTTAATTTGGCTTCCAGGAAACCAGCCTTTCTTGGTTTTCTTCTCAGCTATGATTGGTCAGTCTCCTTCTCCTCCTCTGACTCATCCTCATCTCTCTAGTTTCTAAATGTTAGAGTGCCACAAAACTCAGTCCTAGCTCTTCCTTTCTCCTCTACCTACATTCCAGCCGGGGGCACTCTGAACAGTTTCTACACTTGGCATTCTGTATCTGTGGGTTCTTCATCCATGGGTTAAATAAGTTCAGATTAAACATACTCAAATAAATAATTGCTCTGTGTACTGAACATGTACAGGCCTTAGAAAAAATTTGTCACAATTTACTGGCATCAGTGGCTCATGCCCTGTAATCCTAGCTACTTGGAAGATTGAAATCTGGGGATCATAGTTAAAAGCCAGACCAGCAAAAAAAAAAAAAAAAAAAAAAGAAGCCTATGAAACTCTTTTCTCCAGTTACCGAAGCAGCCTGAAAGTGGAGCTGTGGCTCAAGTTGTAGAGCCCTAAAGGAGCAAAAAGGAAGCTCAGGCATCATACCCAGGTTCTGAGTTCAAGCTCCAAGGCTAGCAAAAAAACAGAATTTTTTTTTAATCCTCTGGGCCAGGAATTTGGCCTAGTGGTAAGAGTGCTTGCCTAGCATGCATGAAGATCTGAGTTTGATTATTTGGTACCACATACACAGAAAAAGCCAGAAGCGGACTGGGTTTGGCCTAGTGGTAGAATGCTTGCCTAGCATGCACAAAGGTCCGGGTTCAATTCCTTGGTACCATATTCATAGAAAAAGCCGGAAGTGAGCCAGGCATGGTGGCTCATGCCTGTTATCCTAGCTACTCAGGAGGCTGAGATCTGAGGATCAAGGTACAAAGCCAGGCCGGGCACAAAAGGACCTGGAGTCTTATCTCCAGTTGACCTCTAGAAAATGGGAAGTGGAGCTTGGCTCAAGGGTGGGGTGGTAGCCTTGAACTGAAGAGCTCAGGGACTGGGCCCAGGCTGAGTTCAAGCCTCATGACTCCCCACCGCCCCCCCCAAAAAAAAGAAACGAAAAAAGAAAATGCAGAAGTGGTGCTGCACCTCAAGTAGTAGAGCTCTAGTCTTGAGAAAGCCCAAGGACAGTGCTCAGGCCCTGAGTTCAAGTTCTGGGACTGGCAAAAAAAAATCCCCTAAATCACAATCCCCTAAACAATATAGTGTAATGATTTACACAGAATTTTCATTGTAGCTGAGCGTCAGTGGCTCAAGTCTATAATCCTAGCTACTCAGGAGGCTGAGATCTGAGGATCACAGTTCAAAGTCAGCCCAGCACTAAAGTCTGTGAGACTCATCTCCAAGAAACCACAAGAAAACCAGAAGTGGTGCTGTGGCTCAAGTGGTAGAATGCTAGCCTTGAGCTGAAGAGGGCAGGGGCAGTGCCCAGGCCCAGAGTTCAAGCCCTACCGCTGACAAAATAAAATAAAATAAAAAATTTGGCATTGAAGGAAATCCAAAGATTACTGAAAATACATGAGAGCCAGGGCTAATGGCTCACACCTGTAATCCTAGCTACTCATAAGGCTGAGATCTGAGGATCACCATTGCAAGCCAGCCCAGGCAGAAAAGTCCATGAGACTCTAATGTCCAAGCAACCACCCAAAGGCCACAGTCCCCTATGGCTCAAGTGGGTAGAATGCCAGCTTGAATGAGAAAGTTAAGGGATAATGTCCAGACTCTGAGTTCAAACTCCAGTATAGCAAACACAAAGAAAGAAAAGATGAGTAGGTGTCATGCAAATAATGCAGCATTTTATGTAAGAAATGTGGTTTTGGTACTTGAAGGAGAGGCCTATAGCCAATTTCCTATGGATAAGGAGGAATAACTATAAGATCCTTCCCCCACCCCCCGCCCGTGGATACCAGAGCTTTCACTCAGTAAATACAGCTCTTGGACACCTTGTTTGTCTACTGGTACTCTGCCACTTAACCCACATCTCCAGTCTGGCCTTTTGCTGATTATTTTGGAGATGGAGACTCATGGAGATGAAGTCTTTTTTACTGCTGCCCAGGCAGATTTTGAATCTTGATCTTTTGGATCTTAACTTCCAGAGTGGCTAAGATTACAGTGGTGAAACACTGGCAGGTGGCTGAACTCCCCACTCTTTTTTTTTTTTTTGCCAGTCCTGGGCTTGAGCTCAGGGCCTGAGCACTGTCCTTGAACTTTCTCAAGGCTAGAGCTCTACCACTTGAGCCTCAGCACCACTTCCGGCTTTTTTCTATGTATGTGGTACCAAGGAATCGAACCTGGGTCTTCATGCATGCTAGGCAAGCACTTTAACCACTAGGCCAAATTCCCAGCCCTGAACTCCCCATTCTTATCTTCAGCACTGACTGTTGATTTAGCTTGGGATTCTTAGAAGAAATCCAAGGCTGAGGCAAAGCTGACAAAGGGGAAAATAGGAAATGAGGCAGGGAATAAGAAAAAGCAAACACAGGTGATCTATTCTGGAGCTACCCACATTGCCAAGAAGTACATAGCTAAGTTGCTCCTTCTCCCGGCAAGGATGTGCAGAGGCGGGGGGGGGCTCCATGGAGCCTAGATTCCTTCGTGATACATCTTGGGAAAAAGATATCTTTTCTGCCTCTTGGAAGGAGATGGAATTTATCCATTGATTCTGCCTTGTTTTTGTCATTTGGTGGTACAAGTTCAACTCTGCTCTTCTGAACTGTGTTTCCTGGTCTCTTTGGATTCCTTAGGGTAGGCCAGCCTTCCCACCCCTGGTTTAGGAGTTACTGAGCTCGGAAGTGGGGAGTGGAACCACTGAACATTTTCACCCAGGCCCCTGGAGCATTTTTTAAAGTTCCCATTACAAGTTCCCATTATAAGCTGGGAAAGATGGAGGACACCTTGCAATCGCAGCAGGGGCTGCTACTGGCTGTGATGGCCTGGGCTCTGCTTTGAGGAAGTACTTAAGTGGTTGGGGAGGTGGGTCGGGGAGTTGAGGAAACACACATATACTAAAGTAGCATATATACAGGTCTGTTAATAACATCTCCAAAGAGATCTTAGCTCCCATCCAAATGTCTTTCCCCCGGATTTTCCCATATTCGTGTCAGTTCTAGGTTCCTATTTATTGGCAGCCCAAATCTTAGAATTTCACTCTCCTTTTTCTTTGTTTTTCTCATCTCAAAGCCCCACATCCCAGGCACCAGTGGCTCATACCTATAATCCTAGCTAATTAAGGGGCTAAGATCTGAACACTGTGGTATGAAGCCAGCCTGGACAAGAACATGTGTGAAATACTTGTTTCCAATAAACTACCAAAAATGGCTTGAGTGGTACGGTGGTAGCTTTGAGCAAATGTAGTTCAGGAACAGTGCCCAGGCCTTGAGTTCAAGTCCCTGGACCGGCACAAAACAACAAAAGCCCTATATCCAACTACCCAAGTAGCCCATCAGAGCTACCACCCTCTCCGTGTTCATGGGCAATAATTTTCAGGTGTCACTGAGAACACGGAAAGGCAGGAATGCTGAAGTCCCTTAAACAGTGTAATGCTTACTGAAACCTAATATATTCTTCTGCATCCTTCTCTAAGTACCTTATATGAATGCTTTGTAACTAGTTATTGTACTGCATTGTTTAGGAAGTGTGAGCAGGAAAAAAAATACATGCTCAGCACAAAGATAATTTTTTTGTGTGTGGTTCTGGGGCTTTGCACATGCTAGATAAGTGCTTTACCATGGAGCTACATATCTAGCCACCAACTCACTTCTTTCAGTCCATGATTAAAAGTATCAATTGAATCCACATGTATAGAACTTGCAGAGGGCAAACTCTGTAACCAGAACCTGAGCTGTTTTCATTGCTTCCCTTTTTTTTTTTTTTTTTTGGTCAATTGTGGGGCTTGAACTCTGGGCCTGGATGTTGTCCCTGAACTCTTCTGCTCAAAGCTACCCTGTACCTGTAGATGGTCCAGATCCCAGGGTCTTTGCATATGCATATCTGTGTGCCTGCAAGACTCATGTGATCATCTGTATGGATTGCTTCCTTAGTCTCTCTGGACACTTGGTTTCATGTTCCACTGTTTCTTATTGGCCAGAGAAGGCGCCACGGGGGACAAAGGAACTGAAAGACGGGAAAGATGGCCAGCTTTTCTAGAGCTTGCTGGACTAGTTTTGACCAAGAAGGAGTCAATTCAACATGGGAGTAATGCAAGAGTTGACGAGAGTGTGGATCTTTTCTTAGACTTTGAATGCTATTAAGGAGCCAGGTGTTTATTCTTTATAGACCAGGGATAAACTTTTCGTTGAACATATTTTCCAAGTAGGACCTCTGAATCAATGTTTAAAATCTGGGAGGTCTAAACATTATCACTGAGCAAAGCCAGAGAATCTGGTGTTGACAAGGGAGTACTGAGGTTCAGAAAGATACATAACCCTGGGAAGAATTTCCCAAGCCCTTACAGGAAGTGGACAGGATAAGGTGGACTTCCCCGGAGCTAGTGCTTAAGGGTTGGTCATGGGATTTTCAAAACTAAGGCAGCAGCAGCAGAGCTAGATCAGTGTGGTCTCAGTCAGGCCTACTTGACTCAACCTCTAGAGTGCTTGATAACCAATATCAAGGTTAAAGGGGGGGGTGGGGTGGGGGCAGGGGTATGGGCACCACTGCCCTCTGCTGGGGGATTGATTTCCTCTCTTAGGCCTGCAATTGGCTCAAGATCAATGTGTATCAGTCTTAAGATCCTGGATCCCTCTGAGGATTTGAGAAAAGATTCAAATGGAAAGGAACAAAACAGACGCATACCTTTGGGAGTTTGGCCTAGTGGTAGAGTGTTTGCCTAGCATGCACAAAGACCTGGGTTCTAGTCCTCAGTAATATATATATATATATATATATATATATATATATATGGTGCGCAACTATACATATATACACATATATATACATACATACACACATATATATGGTGCACAACTATACATAAGGCTAGGCTTGTAGCTCAGGGGTGCCATGTTTGCCTAGCATTCATGAGGCCCTGGGTTCATCACCTGACCAGCAAGGAAAAAAATTTCCTCACAAATGTTTGTGTAGAGTTTCAGAGATTCCCATCAACCTCTTGATGATGTGACTTTGTCAGTTCAGCATTAATATACTCACCTATTATTTTCAAGACAGAGAGAACAATGAAAAAAACAGCCACTTAACCTATTTTTTACCAAGATTGTTTTTTACCGGTCCCTTGGGTCCCCTGTGTAGACTTTTCTTTTTTTTGGGTGCCAGTGGTTCGTCCTTGTAATTTTAGTTACATAGGAAGCTGAGAGCAAGGTTTAAGGCCAGTCTGAAAAAGGTTGTGGGACTCTTATCTCCAGTTAACTACCAAAAAACCAGAAGTGGAGCTGTGGCTCAAGTGGTAGAGCACAATCCTTCAGCAAAAAAAAAAAACTAAGGGATAATAGCTAGGCCCTCAATTCAGG
This sequence comes from Megascapheus bottae, assembly GCF_031878675.1. NCBI lineage: Eukaryota > Metazoa > Chordata > Mammalia > Rodentia > Geomyidae > Megascapheus > Megascapheus bottae. Next base: position 73,274,980 of record NC_143514.1, on the reverse strand, counting down.
CCCCCAATAGTGGAGATATATATATATATATATATATATATATATATATATATATGTGTGTGTGTGTGTGTGTGTGTGTGTGTCTCTACTTTTTTTTTTTTTTTTTTTTTGCCAATTCTGGGATTTGAACTCAGGCCTGAGTACTGTCTTTGGGCTTTCTCAAAACTAGTACTCTACAACTTGAGCCATAGCACCACTTCCAGATTTTTTTCTATTTATGTAGTACTGAAGAATTGAATTAAAGGCTTCCTGCATATTAGGCAAACACTCTACAAGTAGGCCACAATCCCAGCCCTCAATTTGTTTTCTAGATCTGGTAGCATTGTTTAAGTGATGGAATACAAGGGCAAGGCCTGAGTTCAAAACTCCAGTACCAAATATAAAAATAAATGTTTTTCATTAGTGTAGTGATGTAGTGTGTGTGCATGCCAGCTCTGGGGCTTGAACTCAGGGCGTGAGCACTATCCCTGAGGTTTTTCTGCTCAAGCTAGCATTCTACAATATGAGCCACAGTTCTATTTCCAGGTTGCTTTGTTTGTTTTTGCCATTCCTGCATCTTGAACTCTGGGCTTGGGCACTGTCCCTGAGCTTCTTTTTAGCTCAAGGCTAGCACTCTACCACTTGAGAAATGGCACCACTTTTTATGTAGTGTTGTGGAATGAAACCCAGGGCTTCCAGCATGCTAGGCAAGAACTTTATCCTTAAAGCCTAATTCCTAGTTCCTTCCATCCCCCCAGGGTTTTTTTGGTGGTTAATTGGAGATAAGAGACTTACGGACTTTTTTCCCAGCCTGTCTTTGAACTGGGGTCCTCAGATCTCAGCCTCCTGAGTAGCTAGAATTACAGGGGTGAGCCACTGGTGCCTAGCAAAAGGAATCCCTTTAAACCAAACATTGCATTTCCCTAAAAATTGTTCATATTTACCTCTTCTTTTTTGTTTTTTGCCAGTCCTAGGGCTTGAACTCAGGGCCTGGGCACTGTCCTTTGGGCTTTCTCAAGGCTAGCACTCTACCATTTGAGCTACAGCACTACTTCCGGCCTTTTCTTTTTTCTTTTTTTTTTATTGTAATTAGTAAAAGGGTTACATGATATTTGCCAGATAGAAGGTGCATTAATTCACATACATTGATACCCTTTCACATGTCTTGGTACCCATTTCTCTCCCCCCCCCCCAAGCCCCCCACCCGTCTTGGTTTTCCCCCCTTCCCTATCAAATTTCAAATATCCAAATACAAATAAATTCAATATATCAGATAACAAAGTGAGATACTATTTCCGGCCTTTTCTGTGTATGTGGTACTGAGGAATCAAATCCAGGGCTTTGTGCATGCAAGGCAAGCACTCTATCACTAGGCCCTATGCCTATTTTTAAATTAACTAAACAGAATGGATAAGTAAAATAGCCAGCCACAACATAATTTGGTTCTTATCATTGAAGTGAAAAAAAAATCAAAGGTTAACTTGACTTTGGTAGCCAAGAAGCCATGTAGTGGGTAAATGTGAGATTGTGCCTAGTTTCTAACATATACTCAGGCTATGGTACTTTTCACTAACTCTCGCTCTAAAACTTACATATTTAAATCCAAAGTAATTCAGCAATATTTGTATCAGACTCATACTGTCATACTGTCTCATTCATCATTATCATTATTGCCAGTTCTGGGGCTTGAACTCAGGACCTGGACTGTGTTCCACAGTGCCACTTCCAGCTTTTTCTCTTTCTGTGGTACTGAGGACTGGAACCTAAGGCTTCTTGTATGCTATGCAAGCACTGTACCATTAAGCCACACTCCTAGCCCCAGGAGCTTGTTTTTAATTGCAGAGAAACTATGAAAAAAATCATTGGAATTCAAAGATCTTTATTTGTGCAGGTGTTATGCTGATGTAAAATAATTTGTTCTGTCTTGTTAATGAAGCTGATTTTATAACCTAGTCAACTAAACAATGAGCCTATGGATAACTGATGAAAAAATTAATGTAGGACCTATTTTTCTGTTCATTTTTACATCTGTAACAAGAGTCATGACAAGTACAAAGCATTGCTCAGTTGATGTTCTTGGCTCTCACATGGCCCTATCTTGGTGGCTGGAGGGTCCCAGTGGGACAGAAGATTAACAATAAGAACCAGAGTAGGGTAAGGGTGACTTTACTGTCGGGATGTATTTCCATATATCTTAGAGTTTGCTATGAACCACTAGCCCCCTGATAGATTATTATTATTATTATTATTGCCAGTCCTGGACTTGAGCTCAGGGCCTAAGCACTATCCTTGGACTTTCTCAAGGCTAAAGCTCTACCACTTGAGCCTCAGCACCATTTCCAGTTTTTTTTCTATGTATGTGGTACCGAGGAATCGAACCTGGGTCTTTGTGCATGCTAGGCAAGCACTCTACCACTAGGCCAAACTCCCAGCCCTAGATTATTTTTTTTTTTAAGAAAAATAAGATGCTGGTTCTCTTGTTGTAAAATGTTATCACGAGTCTGTCTTTACCTTGAACCAACTTCTTTGTAAAATTTATGCCAATTAAGAGAATCACTTATCTGGGTTTCGCCTCTGGCTTCCATCTGTAATCCTAGCTACTCAGGAGACTGAGATCTAAGAATCACAGTTTGGAGCAGGAAAGTCCATGTTTCTCTCTCTCTTTCTCTCTGTGTCTCTCCCCCCTTTCCCCCCTCCCCCGCCCTGTCTGCCACTCCTGGAGCTTAAAATCAGGGCCTGGGCACTGTCACTGAGCTACTTTTGCTCAAAGCTAGCACTCTATCACTTGAGTCACAGAATGCCACTTCCAGCTTTTTGTTTAAGAGGTACAGAGGAATGGAACCCAGGGCTTCTTGCCTGCTAGGCAAGTACTCTACTACTAATCCACATTCCCAACCCATATGAAACTCTTATCTCTAGTTACCCACAATAAAACTAGGAGTGGGGAAGTGGCCTGGAGCTGTGGTTCAAGGGGTAGGGCGGTAGCCTGGAGCTGAAGAGCTCAGTGGCAAGCCCAGGCCCAGAGTTCAAGCTCCACAATCAAAAGCAAACAAACAAACAAGACAAAACAAAACAAAAACTAGGAATGGTGCTGTGGCTTAAAGTAGTTGAGCACTAGCCTTGGGTGAAAAAGATTTGACTGTTAGTCTTGCGTTCAAGCTCCAAGATTGACTAAATAAAAGAGAACTCATGAAAATGGTCACGACTTACACTGAGCTCCAGTGAGGATTCAAGCCCTACCTTAGCCAGTTATGTCTGTCACAAGGTTTCCTTATTTTACTATACAAAGTGTTCCACTCTCATCTTGTTCCTGGCCTGCCCCTGTCCTAGAGTCTCATTTTTCCAAGGAGCCATGGTCCTTTTCATACAGAGTGGTATTTATAGGCCAAGATTTTGGCTTGCTCATTGCTTTCAACCCTGTACATATAGATTAGGAAATACATACATACATATATATATATATATTCACATATGCAAACCTGAGTGTGTGTATATCTGCATATTTTTAAATTAAAAAATTTGTTAACATTGATTTTTACATCATATTTCAAATGTCATGTTTAACAAGCAAGTATTCAAGAAGGGAATCTCTATATAAAATCACTGGCACTTAGGTTTTAGAACATAATTAAAATTAAGCTGAGGGTTTGTATGTCATAGATACATATTAATCTATGTAATAAAACATTGTCTATAGAGTATATCATAGATTTTTATGTCTATGTAGTTATGTTTATATCTCCAAGACCATGTCCATAACATTGGGTACCCAAATATTGAGTCTTCGCTCTTGTACTGTTTGGATCTAATATCCACATATTAAGGATACCATGTGCCTTTTGTTCCTTTGGTCTTGACTTATCTCACTCAACATGATTTGCTCTAGCTTCATCCACTTCCCAGCTAATGCCATTATGTTATTTTGTCTGTTGGCTATGTAGAATTCCACACACACATACACACACACACACACACACACACACACACACACATATATATATATCACATTTTTTTGTATTCATTCATCTGCATCTACATATTTTTTAAAATTTTACTGATACTGGGATTTGAGCTCAGAGCGTTATGCTTTCTCAGCTTGTTTGCTCAGCTGGCACTCAACAATTAAGCTATACCTCAAGCATGACTTTTACTGGTTATTTTATTTATTTATTTATTTATTTATTTTTGTTGTTTGTGGGGCTTTGGTTATTTTAAAGAAAGAGTCTTGCAGACTTTGCTACTCAAAATCTGGATTTCAACCTCCTAAGTAGTGAGGATTTAAACATGTGAGCCATTGATAACCCACTTCTATTTTATTTTTGAGACAAGATCTCACTATGTAGCCAATCTGGCCTAGATCTTTCTAGGTAACCCAAACTGGTTTTGAATTTGTGATCTCCAGATCTCCGTCCTCTGAGTCTGGGATTATAGGTATTTACAATCACACCTGGCTTCTATATCTATTTTTAAAATATTTTATTGTAATTAATAGAAGGGTTACATTATATTCACTAGATAGAAGGTACATTACTTCACAAACATTGCTACCCTTTCTCATGTTTTTGTCCCATATATCTATTTTATATCCATCTTATGTTAAAAGTATGAAATCATACTGACATTTTGAACTCCAATCCAGTAGCAGAGAGTTCTTTCAAATGTTCCATCTTTCCATGTTTGTTACTCTAGGGTAAAGACCTTTCAGCACTCTGTGTGTGTGTGTGTGTGTGTGTGTGTGTGTGTGTGTGTGTGTGTGTGTGTGCTAGTTCTGGGATTGGAACTCAGGGCTTGAGCAAAGGTAGTTCTCTACCACTTTGAGCTATAGTGCCACTTCCTTTCTTTTTTTTAATGAGTAATTTGAAATGAGTCTCATGGACTTTCCTATTGGCTGGCTTTGAACCTCAATCCTCAGCTCTCAGCCTCTTGAGTAGCTAGGATTACAGTATGAACCACCAGCCCCAGGCTCTTTAACCATTCTGAAATTTAAGTCTAGGGCTGGAAATGTGTCTTGGTAGTAGAGTGCTTGTCTAGCAAGCATGAAGCCCTGAGTTTGATTCCTCAGTACCACATAAACAGAAAAAGCCAGAAGTGCTTCTGTGGCTCAACTAATAGAATGCTGACCTTGAACAAAAGCAGCTCAGAGAAAGTGCCTAAGCCCTGTGTTCAAGCCCCAGGACTGGCAAAAAATAATAAATTAATAAGAGTTTACAATGAATGTAGTCCTATATATGATGAATATAGTGAATACATATGAATTATAATGATTTTTTTTTTTGTTGGTCACGGCACTTTAACTCTGGGTCTGGGTGCTGTCCCTGAACTCTTCAGCTCAAGTCTAGTACTCTACCACTCTGAACCACAGTTCCACTTCTTGTTTTGAGATGGTTAATTGGAAATAAGAGTTTCCCAGACTTTCATGCTTGGGCTGGCTTTGTGTGTGTGTGTGTGGGGGGGGGGGTCATGGGACTTGAACTCTGTCCTTGAGCTCTTCAGCTCAAGTTTACCACCCTACCCCTGGGCCTGGGCTTTGTTCCTGAGCTCTTTAGCTCAAGGCTACCACCCTACCCCTGGAGCCACAGCTCCACTTTCCCTTCTCTAGTGATTATTGGAGATGATTCTTGGAGTCTTTAGTGCCCAGGCTGGCTTTGAACCAGGATCCTCGATGTCAGCCTCCTTAGTAGCTAGAATACAGGCCTGAGCCACCAGTGCCTGACTAATGAATGATTTAAAAAATAAAAAACAGTATTTCCTTACTTGTGTTGATTTTGTTCTCTAAAGACGATAACGATTTAAACATTTTCATTGATTGATTGATTGATTGTGTGCCTGAGGCTTAAACTCAGGGCCCAGATGCTGTCGTGAACTTTTCTATTCAAGTCTAGCACTCTTACTACTTGAGCCACAGCTCAAGATGGCTAAACTGGAAATAAGAGTTTCATGGACTTAAGCCAGACACTGTGGCTCATGTCTGCAATCCTAGCTACTCAGGAGACTGAGATCTGAGGATCAAGGTTCAATAGTCAGCCTAGGTACAAAAGGACCTGGGACTCTTATCTCCAATTAACCTCTAGAAAATGGAAGTGGAGCTTGGCTAAAGGGTAGGACAGTAGTCTAGAGCTGAAGAGCTCAGGGACAGCGCCCAGGCCGAGTTCAATCCCCATGACCCACACACCAAAAAAAAGTTTTATGGACTTTTCTGCCTGGGATAACTTTGAACTGTAAGCATGAACCATTGGTGCCTAGTTGATTTTTTTCTGCTCAGCTGATACATATTTATCAAGCAAGTGCTGTCAAATAATGCTTTACAGCTTGGAATATAGTAGAGAACAAAATATTATATTAAGGGCTGAGAATGTGGCTTAGTGGTACTTGCCTAGCCTAGGTAACGCCTTGAGTTCTATTCCTCAGTACCATACACACAGAAAAAGCAGGAAGTGGCATTGTGGCTCAAGTGGAAGAGTGCTAGCTTAGAGCATTGTGCTCTAGCTCCGAGCATTGAAAGGCTCAAGGCCACAGCCCAAACCCTGAGTTCAAGACCCAGGATGGGCAAAACCAAAACATTATACTAGGAAAGCAATGATGAGAACATCATAAATAATACAGGCCAGGAAATGAGGAGGCTGAGCTCTGAATGCAGACAGCTTGGCTCCAGGATTCATGCTATTCCATCTGCCTCTGATTGCTTTCATAATGTGCTCTGTACCTCCTACAAAAGTTTACAACTCTCCTGAATCTAATAAAAATGCCTCTGTCCGTCAGTGTCTAAATCGACACAGTGCAGTGCTTTGTACATCTTCCATGTTACCTACCTGCTCAGAGACTCAGTTTCCAAATCTTGGGGAAAATGAAAATAGGACTTTCAAGTATATGAAGTGCTTGGTATTGTGATGTGTCATAGGTATTTAGTGAAGTTAACATTCCGTTTCACTCAAGACTGCTACCAGACAGTATCCCTGAAACAGGAACTGATTTCTAATCAATCCACTCATTCATTCAACAAGATCAGTTTAAGTGATTTAAAGTGATTCAAGTCAGTTCAACAAACACTCACAGCCATATCCACTACCCAAGGCATTGTCTTTTAAGATGAAGAGCTGGGGGCCGGGAATGTGGCTTTCGTGAAGCCCTTAGTTCGATTCCCCAGTACCACATACACAGAAGAAGCCAGAGGTGGCCCTGTGGCTCAAGTGGAAGAGTGCGAGCCTTGAGACAGTGCCCAGTCCCTGAGCTCAGGCCCCAGGACGGAGGGAAAAAAAGGTACCGACTGGATTTGGTCGTTGATGGCTTTGCCATTTGTGGCGGGAACTCCAGGGAATGAATGAGGGAATGAATGAGGAGGCAACACGCGAATAACGAAGTGAAGGAATGAATACATCTCGTGTCTTCCACCTACCCCGCTGGCAAGCAGCTTCAAGGTCAGGGGCGCCAAGCGCCTCCAGGCAACCTGTCACCTTGACGACCCAAACCGGAAGGGACGGGCCCAGCATGTAATCTCGCGAGATCTAGGAAACAGGCCTTCCGGGCCTGCAGGGAAGGCCGGCTCTCGCGAGACTTGCCGGGAGTCAAAGCGCGGGGGCCGGCCGTGAGGAAAAGAGCTGGAGCTGCGGGTGGGGAACATGTCGGAGTCTGACCTCGGCAAGAAGTGGGACCGGTGCTTGGCGGATACGGTCGTGAAGATAGGTAGGGGCTTCTCACCCTCGGCTCGCTGCGTCCGGAGCCGGGGACCCGCTCGGGGTCAGCCTGCGGCCTGCCGCGTCGCCCCTGGCCGACAGGTCACAGGGGTGGTGGGGATCCGGGCCGCGGAGCCCCGAGGGCCCTGGGACGCCGAGGCGGCTGTCGGGGGAGGCGGCTCGGGGTGGCCGGTGACGGGAGAGCCGCCGCCGCAGCCCCCCGGACTCCCACTAGGGATGTCCGCCGCCGCCCCCGGGCCACCCGGGACCCTCCTCGTCCCCGGGCGGGCAGCGTGGCGCCTTCTCTGCAGGTCACTTTGCCCCCCCAAGTTGAAACAGCCACCTCGGTAAGGCGGCCCCTGCCGGGCTGCGCTGTGAGGTGCTGTCATTCTGGACTTGTCACCTCGTCTGTCGGAATCAGGGTAGCCTGGCTCCTGAAATCGGAGACAGTGGTGACCATCTCCAGGGAGAATCGGCCCTGGGAAGGAAGAGCCCGGCTACTTTAAAGTTCTCATCGTAATTTAAGGTTGTCTTTTTTTTTTTTTTCCTAAAACACGTCTTGGGGGTGACGCGACACATTATGAAGTCATTCTATGGTTGCCTGGGGCTCCAGTAAGGAGTGGAGGAGAGAGGAGGAAACTCAATTATTGAGCCTGTTCTAAATGTCTGGGCTGTGTGAGAAACTTACTTACCTGATAAACTGCTTCTCATTAATAATCCCTTTACACGTTGTGGACAGTCAGGTGAAGGAATTTGCCCAGGTCACACTTGCTAGTAAATGACAGTGTGAAGAATTTAACCCAGGTTTACTGGCTCCACGCCCTGTGCTCTTTCTCCTGTATTAAATTTGATTACCTGAATTTGGTATATATCAAGCCTTGCACTTACGGCTTGGGTACTGTTCCTGAACTTATTTGCTCAAGGCCAGTGTTCTGCCAATCGAGCCACAGCTTTTTGGTGGTTAGTACAAGATGAGTTTCATGAACTTTCCTGCCAGGGCTGTCTTTAAACTGTGATCCCCAGATCTTCTCAGTCTCTTGGTAGCTAGGATTACATTTGTGAACCACTGGCACCCAGTCAGAAAACTATTTTATATATATATATATATATATATACATATAGTTTTTAGGATATTTAAAAAAGATATAGGATTATGTCCTTGAATGAAACATAACTGAGAAAGTTGTAAGGTCTATGAATCAGAAATTTTTTCTGATTTATTCATTGCTATACTTTCAGCCTTTAGAAGTGTATAATTGTTGGAGTGAAATCAGTAAATGAAATTAATTTATTGAAGTGGGCACAATAGCTCAGTCCTGTAATTCTAGCTATTCAGGAGGCAGAGACCTGAGGATTGAGGTTCAAAGTTCAAAGTCAGCCCAGGCACTAAAGACTGGGAGACTTTTTTTTTTTTTGGTGGATCTTGGGACTTGAACTCTGGGCCTGGGCACTGTCCCTGAGCTCTTCAGCTCAAGGTTACCACCCTACCCCTTGAGCCAAGCCCCACTTCCCATTTTCTAGAAGTTTATTGGCAATAAGAGTCTCAGGTCCTTTTGTGCCCTGGCTGGCTTTGAACTTTGATCCTCAGATCTCAGCCTCCTGAGTAGCTAGGATGACAGGCCTGAGCCTCCAGCACCAGACCTTCCACCAGCATTTTATTTCATTGGGGGATATAAATTACTGTCAATAGATGTTAATAAAGTAGTGTTAGGAATGTATTAAAGTAATCAAATGAAGAACACTTCTGCATTTAAGCAAGTGGTGGTGTTTGGGTTAAGCATTCGTACCAGAGCCTTACTACAGGAAATTAAAAGGATGAAGAACATTACATTTTATGAATGGCATGTTCCATTAGCTTTATGTGAGTATGTCATTTAATGGGTTTTACTAATTTCATGGATTTATTTAGTTTTTACCAGATTTTTGGAATATTCTGGTTTTCTTTCTTCAGAAAGAAAATACTGCTGGGCGCCAGTGGCTCATGCTTGTAATCCTAGCTACTCAGGAGGCTGAGATCTGAGGATCATGGTTCAAAGCTAACCTAGTCACAAAAGTTCGAGAGACAACGAGAAAACTGGAAGCGGTGCTGTGGTTCAAGTGGTAGGGTGGTAGCCTTGAGCTGAAGAGCTCAAGGACAGTGCCCAGGCCCAGAGTTCAAGCCAGTGACCTACAAAAGAGAGGGGGGGGGGACAACTGTGTTGTTTATTTGAAAGAAAGGACTGTACTGTTTATTATTATTATTATTTTTTTTTTTTTTTTGCCAGTCCTGGGGCTTGAATTCAGGGACTGAGCACTGCCCTTGTGCTTTTTCCAGGCTAGCACTCTACCACTTGAGCCACAATACCACTTCTAGCTTTTTGTATGTATGTGGTACTGAGGAATCAAACCCAGGTCTTTGTGTATGCTAGGCAAGCACTCTACCACTAGGCCAAACCCCAGCTCTGTTTATTTTCTTTATGTATAAGGTAATCTGTCCTGTCGTACCTACAGTCAGGAATAAGTCACTTTTTTTGGGTGGGGGTCGTTTGTGGGACTTGAATCCAAATGTAGCAAGAGGCATTGCTTGAAGCCCACATGTGCTGTGTGCACACACACACATTTTGATTAAAAATTTTGTCTGATTGTGGACATGATAGGGAAACTGAAGGAAGGGATGACAGTTTCCAAAAAAGAAATGTAATGTACTCATTACTTGAAATTGTGAAAGAGGCCATCAGACAAAGACAGAAAAAGAGAGCATGTCAGTGGCATTTGTTTTTTAAAGACTCAGTTCATCTGTTAGACATGCCTAACCACAGAGCCTTGATGGCTCAGCAATGATTGCCTCTTTTTTGTCATTGCTGGTTTTGGGGCTTGAACTCAGGGCCTAATCCCTGTCCCTGAGCTCTTCAGCTCAAGGCTACCACTCTACCCCTGGAGCTACAGCACCTCTGCCGGTTTTCTGTTGGTTAATTTGAGATTAGAGACTCACATACAGGGCTGGATTTTGATCTGTGATCCTTAGATCTCAGACTCCTGAGTAGCTAGGATTACAGGCCTGAGCCACCATGCCTGGCTATGATCGCCTCTTGGTACCTGCTTGGAACTGATTTGGCTCCATTTCATCACAATACCCATCAGGTAGAACTGCAACACTTCAGAGGATTTGGTGTTTATTGGCTCGACTTTGAAGTTAATAAATGTCGTTTGTTTTTTTTTTGGGCCAGTCCTGGACTTGAACTCAGGGCCTGAACACTGTCCTTGGGCTTTCCTTAAGGCTAATGCTCTACCACTTGAACCACAGCACCACTTCCGGCTTTTTCTATGTGTATGGTACCTAGGAATCCAATCTAGGTCTTCATGCATGCTAGGCAAGCACTCTATCACTAGGCCCAACTCCCAGCCTGAAGTTAGTAAATGTTCTGTTGTGTTGGTAACCATATTTGGTTTGTGTTGTCCATTTCTAAATAATGTGGGAAATCGTTCTCCATTTGTGGCAGAAGTATGAATAATTGAACCCTGATCCTGCTGGAGAGGGAGTTTCTGTTAATCTTACTGAATAATGTAATTAGGCACTATACAGAATTTGAAAACATTAGATTTTTGTTCTGGTTGTGGTTTTATGCTTTCCTAAAATGTGGCCTAAAACAGTTTATTAGTAAATATTCTGATTTGCTTTCTTTGGCAAGTGAATTTCAGTATTCACTCTATGTAAAAATGAAAATATTTATGAAAGTTGTTTGGTGCAGTAATATTTTTACTGCGGGCCATTGACCCCCTAGTGAAATAGTAGTACATTTCTAAATTGAATCCTGTTTATTTAAAGGCCGGAGGAAAACAGAAAGCTAATTGAATGCTCATTATTATACCACCAAGTTTAATGCATGCATATATCATCCCTTAACTCAATGAGGAAGTTTATAGATTTTCTCTTTCTTTCTTTCTTTGTGTCTCTCTCGCTCTCTCTCTCTCTCTCTCTCTCTCTCTCTCTCTCTCTCTCTCTCTCTCTCTCTCTTTCTTTCTTTCTTTCTTTGCCAACCCTGGGGCTTGAACTCAGGGTCTGGGCACTGTCACTGTCCTTGAGCTTTCTCAAAGCTACTGTTCTACTACTTGAGTCACAGCAGCACTTGTGGCTTTTTCCATGTATGTGGTACTGAAGAATTGAACCCAGGGCTTTATGCATGCTGGGCAAGCACTCTACCACTAGGCTAAGCTCCCAGCCCAAGAATCTCTCTGTCCTGTCTTTCTTTCCCTCTCTGTCTCGCTCTCCCTCTCCCACTCTCCCTCCCTCCCTCTTTCCCTTACTCTCCCTCTGTCTGTTTCTCTCTCTCCCTCTGTCTGTCTCTTCTGTCTCTACTTTTTTTTGGTCAGTTGCAGTCTTAAACTCTGAGCCTGGGTGCTTTCCCTGAATGTTCAACTCAAGGCTAGAGCTCTACAATTTGAGCCAGATCACCACTTCTGGTTTTCTGGTGTTTAATTGGAGATAAGAATTGCACAGATGTTAGTGCCAGGGCTGGCTTTGAACTGTGATCCCTCAGATCTCAGCATCCTGAGCAGCTAGGATTACAGGTGTGAGCCAATGGGCCCAGCATTGGTCAAAAGGTTTTCTTTACCTCTTTTTTTTTTTTTTTTGCCAGTCCTGGAACATGAACTCAGGGCCTGGGCACTGTCCTTGGGCTTTTTCCAGGCTAGAGCTCTACCATTTGAGCCACAGCACCACGTCTAGTTTTTTCTATGTATGTGGTAACTGAGGAATCAAACCTGGGTCTTTGTGCAGGCTAGGCAAATACTTTACCACTCGGTCAAACTCCAGGCCCCAGTCGAAGGTATTTTTAAGAACAAAGGTGGGGCCAGGTGTCAGCGGGTCACTTCTGTAATTCTAGCTGCCTGGGCTAGCTTTGAACTGCAATCTCAGCTCTCTGCCTCCTGAATAGGTAGAATTACAGGCATGACCCACCAGGGCATGGCTCTAGAATCTTTTTTCTAGCAAGAAAAAGATGTAGAAATTGAGAAGCTATTACCTTTTTTTATGCAGAAGGAACCCCAGGTCTTCTGCTCTGCCACTCACTCCTGGCTTAGTCAATGGTATTATTTTCTATGTATGTGATATGGAGAAATCGAACCCCATCCTTCGTATATGCTAAAAAGCACTGTACCACAACAGTAGGCCAAATTCCTAGCCCCAGTCAAGAGTGCTGTCCCTGAGCTCTTCAGCTCAAAGCTACCACCCTACCCCTGGAGCCACAGCCCCACTTCTCCTTTTCTAGTGATTAATTGGAGATAAGAGTCTCACAGTTTATACTGCTGGGGCTGGCTTTGAACCTTGGTCCGCAGATCTCAGCCTCCTAAGTAGCTAGGATTACAGGTGTGAACCACCATGCCCAGCATTGGTCAAAGGTATTTTTAAGAACAAAGATATGGTCAGGCATTGGTGGGTCACCCCTGTAATCCTAGCTACTCAGGAGACTGAGCTCTGAGGATCTCGGTTCAAAGCCAGCCTGGACTTGAAGGTACAGGAGACTCTTATCTCCAAATAACCACAAGAAAGTGAGAAGTGGTGCTGTGTCTCAGTGAGGTAGATTGATAGCCTTGAGCTGAAGAACTCAGAGACAGTGTCCAGGCCGGAAGTATAAATCCCACAACCAACCAACCAAAAAAAAAAAACCTAAGTTGGGGGACTTACATTACCTAATTTTAAGACTTAAGCTACAAGATAATGTGGTATTGTAGAAGGGATATACACATTAATATTTATATATATGTTATATATATTATTTATTTATTTTTGCCAGTTCTGGGGCTTGAACTCAGGGCCTGAGCACTATCCTTGGACTTTCTCAATGCTAAAGCTCTATCACTTGAGCCACAGCACCGCTTCCAGCTTTTCTATGTATGTGGTACTGAGGAATAGAACCTAGGTCTTTGTGCATGCTAGGCAAGCACTCTACCACTAGGCCACACTCCCAGCCCAATATATTATATATATATCAGTACTATATAATCCAGAAAATAGTCCCATAAGTATATAGTCTATTTATGTTCTGCAAAGGTAATTTAATGGCATAAGAAAAATCTTTTCAAGAAATTGTACTAGAGCCGGTGTTATGGCTCACACCTGTAATCTTAGCTACTCAGGAGGCTGAGATCTGAGGATTGAGTTTCAAAGCCAGCCTGGACACTAAAGAACCTGAGACTCATCTCCAGTTAATGACTAGAAAAGGGGAAGTAGAGCTGTGGCTTAGCCATGGGGCGGTAGCCTTAAGCTGAAGAGCCTCAGGAACAATGCCCAGGCCCAGAGTTCAAGCCCAATGACCCACCCCACAGCCCCTCCCCATAAAAAAAAAAAAAGGGAAAGGAAAGAAAAAGAAAGTGTAATAGAATTAATAGAATTACTGGGTATACATGTAGAGACAAAATGTACCTCACAGAAAGAATCATCGACCTGAACATAAAACCTGGAAGTATTCTTACCACCTGAGCCATGACCCCCCAGGCCAAATCGTATACTTGAAATGGTAGGGTTTATTATTGCACATAAACTATGCCTCAAAAGTTATTTAAATCATATTTGTATTTATATATTAGACAATGAATGAAAAGTGAGCAAAGAACTTTTTAAAAACTTGTTTTTTAAGAAGGATGCTGGACAAGGAGAACTCCAACACTGGATGTAGAAGTGGCAGTGCCGATACTTGGAGAACTGGCCTCAGCATACTAGAGAAAGCCTCCTCTGAACCTTGGGGCCCAGCCAGTCCATGCACAGTGGAGGTGCATGCTGGGACTCTAGAGCTCCCAAAGCACTGTTCACGATGGCATTAGCTGGGCTCTGCCCAGTGCTTGTCACTAGGATGGATTTGTGAATGGTGTTGTCTCTGTTTAGTGACATTTATTATGATAGTGTTAACAAACTATTCCCAGTAGTGTGTGCACCTTGTGACTCCTTTCCAGAAAGTTGAGAACTGGCCAAACAATGTTGTTACAACGCACAAGTAGAGAGTTTCAGGGAGGCTCTTAACACAGGTGTGCTGATTTGTGGAAATACATGGAGAGGTTCATTTTCTGTATGAGGGAAGTGTTTGTAAAAGGCCTGCACCTGTCACAGACAGGGGTGTCACTGTAAGGCGAGGAATCCAGCTGTAGAGCACTGTAATGGATAAGCCCATGCCTTTTGCACACCTGAGTGCTAAACAACAAAATCACACCGACTCTAGGGAAGAACACTGCCTGGTCTGGCCCATCATTATTAACCTCAAGCTTTTCTTTTCTTGCCAGTCCTGGGGCATGAACTCAGGGCTTGAATGCTGTCCTTGGCTTTCTCAAGGCTAGAGCTCTACCACTTGAGCCACAGCACCACTTCCAGCTTTTTTCTACATATATGGTAGGGAGGAATCAAACCTGGGTCTTTGTGCATGCTAGGCAAGCATTCTTCCACTAGGCCAAACTTCTGGCCCTTGATCTTAATTGAAGATAATACACAAATGGGAAATTTCTGCTAAAAAATTACTTTGATCCAGCTGTGTTATGTAGCATGCCAATAAAGTGGATGTTTCTTCAAACTTGCCACCAGCTGTGGAATAAAAAATTCAAGCATTGGCATGAATTAAAGGAAGTTTCTATAGGACAGGTTATCAGGACTTGCTAGGGTAGATGTAATGTCCCATCTTTGTGGCCCTTGGCCAGCCCATTTGAATAGGCTCTGAGAAGGTGTGGAGTGTGGTTTCACATGTCCCTTAGGATCCTTTAGAAGTCAGCAGAAGGTATGGAGGAAAACAAGAGGGAGGGCTGGGCAAATGGATTTTTAAAGTCAGGGATCCAGTCCCCAGCCAGAAGAGAAGCTCTACATTGATATGTTTTATATGTTTGCTTTCTGTGAAAAATTGTATTTGGAAAGTAAATTTTCATTCCTTGGGGGTGAGGGGTAGGGATGGGAAGAGCTAAGAGCACTAATCTATCTCAGAATTCTCACTGTACATTAGAAACTGATCCTGGAGAGGTCTCCTCCTTTAGGAGGATTTCTTTAGACCTCTTTGTTTTGCCTCCTGGGTTTATTCACTCCTCAGGATCTCATGTACTCAGCACATGCCTTGGACATCCACACCACTGGTTGTTACTTAGGGGCGTGGTAGGCTTTAGGTGAGGTTAGGTGCTAGGGATTTCGTCCCTAGCACATCTGAAAGAAGAGGAGAAGGAGGAGATGGAAATGATTATCTGTATGCTCCAGAGACCATCCTTAACTAAAAGATGACAGTTTGTACTCTGTAACTTGAGGGAGTTTCTAGAATATGTATATAAAGTAGGATGCAGTTCAGGAGGCAGGGTCTACATACTACTTGGCTCCTCAAATAGCAACTGATGATTGGATGTGCTGGACTGCTGTAAGAGGTGTCTATAGAGGACAGGTTTTCACTGCTGAGTTGGATGGGTGGAAACAAATTCCTGCTATAAGGATGAAGGAAGTAGGGTAGTCATGTCCTCTAGCTGGAAATCCAGTGTGCAACAGTGGAAGGAAATGAGTTATTGGCCTCTCTGGCCCTCAGTTTCTTCTCTGGGATGCTAATCTGTTCATGGTCCCACCTCAACCCAAGTGTGAAACTAGGGTTTGAACTGAGGGTCTCATAACTTGCTAGGCAGGGGCTCTATGTTTGAATCACACCTCCTTTTTGCTTGCTTGCTTGCTCTTGCTCTTTCCTTCTCCTGCTCCTCTTTTTTTTTTTTGTCAGTCGTGGGGATTGAACTTCAGGTCTGGATTCTGTCCCTGACTCTTCAGCTCAAGGCCAGTACTCTACCACTTGAACCATAGCACCACTTCTGGTTTCCTGGTGGTTAATTAGAGATAAGAGTCTCACAGGGGTGGGGCCCAGTAGTTTGGACTAGTGCTAGAGTGCTTGCCTAGCATGCACAAAGACCCAGGTTCGATTCCTTAGTACTACATACATAGAAAAATCCAGAAGTGGTGCTGTGGCTCAAGTGGTAGAGCTTCTAGCTTTGAGAAAGCCCAAGGACATTGCTCAAGCCCTGCGTTCAAGCCCCAGAATTGGGGGGGGGAAAAAAATCTCATGGACTTTTGAGCCCAGTCTGGCTTAAACTGTGATTCTTAGATCTTAGCCTCCTGAGTAGCTAGGATTTACAGGCATGAACCACCAACCCACCAGCACCTGCCTTTTTAGTCTACCACTAGACCAAAATACTTGAAGCAAGTATTTTAGGTTGAAGCCACTGTACCTGGATGCTTGCTTTTATTTTATTTTTATTTTTTTAAGGTTGGGTTTCACTATACTGCCCAGGCTGGCCTGGGACACATGGGCTTAAGCGATTCTTATGCCTAAACCACCCAAGGGGTGGGATTACAGGTTTTCCTTGCCCCCTCCTCTGTGTTCTATCTCTGGCCTCCATTCAAAGTTCCACCTCTTTTCCACAAGAACTGTACGCATATAATTACCTAGGACTGGGGCACAGCTGGTGAATGACCATGCCCTCTTCACTGGAGTCAAGCCCGTCTGCCGCACTTCTTCCCAGTTTTCAAAGTGAACATTACATGTGCCACTGCTCAGTACCATGCTCAAGGAAAAATTCCCTAGTGCTTTCTACTTAATCAAGGCTGACAAATGATGATCAAGCTAATATGTGTAAAGATGAAATTTCTTAGTGTTTGTTTCCATTAAACTTTTCATTTGAATCAGAGGATGGGTAGATAACTACAGTATTGTATTAAGAGGTGCTTTAACCTTTGTAAGAAGGCAAATCTGGCTACTGACAGGATAAGGAGGAGCTAGAGATGGTGGAGATGTGTAGACTGAAGGAAGTTGCTGGAAAATACCATTTTGAGTAGAAGTTAGGCCTTAGCCAGTATACAGAAATATTTTTTGGCTTGCTTTATTGATTTCTCATTGATGCTAAGTAATGTCAGGCTTTTGTTACCATTGCTGATCAATAACCATGTGGGCTGCATTATTACAAAGTACCCACAGCATAGGGAGATACTTCAGAAAGATAGGGTGTCCTGCTTTGCAGGAAAACCCCTGCCTTGCTGGCCTCCAGGCTTAGCCCTTGGCATAGGACATAGTGATAACTTTGCTGTCAGCCAAGGTTTGAGTGCTGTCCTGCATGTGTATGCTGTAAATCACTTAACTCTGGGATAGAATCATAATAAACCCATAAATGGTGCTACCCAAAATGTCATGTGAGCCTTTAATTGTGTTTATTCCGCCTCTTTCTTTTCCAACCTCTCTTTAGTAACTAATCTTCAAGCTTCTTCTCATTTTCCTACATACTATGCCCACATGGGAATTAGTTATTTTCAGTAAAATGTCCACATCCATGTTTCTTGTTTTATGCATTCTTGCAAGTTGTATGGCTGTCAGGATTCTGAATGTGGAGTCATGTCTGTACACCCTCATTTAAAATGCCCCTTCTGTGAGCCCAGCCTTACTTGAAGCACAGTACACCAGTAATGACTTCCACATTCGCCTGCCCTATCTTCCTTCTGCTGACTGGTTTGCTTGTTCTGATCAGAATACTGGTAATTGATGGTCACCCCAGAAATTTCTACAGATGTTCCAGCCTCTGTCAAGTCTGGATGGCCACAGGAAGGTTAAGGTCTTGTAAAATAGCCACCTTCTTAGTCTGTTTCCTACAGGCCCTGCAGCAATATTGACTTTTGAGAAGCTGACTAGCCAGCTATATTTGCCATCCCCAGATCTTTGGTCTGGCACACTTTCCTGGTTAATTCACATGACTTGGCATCTCGGCCCAGACACCTGGAGTAATCTGTCTTTGCCTCAAAGGATTAAGTAACATACTTTGGAACTGACTTGTAACTTTTTTTTTTCCTCATAAGTTGGGCCCTGAGCATCTTTCATAAATCAGGAATGTTTCTTGGAAATGTAATTCTCACTAAACTCAGTCCCAAGTGTATTTTTCTATAAAAGCACATTCTTGTTTGTTCTGTCATAATGGATGCATTTGATGGTTGTAATTGCATTGATAGAAACAGGATTAAACAGGAAAGCAGTCTTGTTATTGAGAGGTCAATTAGATTTGATCTATTTCAAAGCATAAGTACAGCTCTATTAAACATAAGACAACCCTAGGGAAACCTTTATTGCATTTACAACAGTGGTCTAGAATCCCAAATTTTTAAATTAATATTTATTTTGTCGGTTATGGGACTTGAACTCTGGGCCTAGGCATCATCAGCTCTTCAGCTCAAGGCTACCACCCTACTCCTTGGGCTGCAGTGCCACTTCAGTTTTCTGGTGGTTAATTGGAGATAAGAGTCTCATGGACTGGGGCCGGGAGTTTGGCCTAGTGGTAGAGTGCTTGTCTAGCATGCACGAAGACCTGGGTTCGATTCCTCAGCACCACCCGAAGTGGTGCTGAGGCTCAAGTGGTAGAGCTCTAGTCTTCAGAAAGTCCAGGGACACTGCTCAGGCCCTGAGTTAAAGCCCAGGACTGGGGGGTGGGAATGGGGGAGGGGGAGGGGTCTCATGGACTTTAGTGCCCAGGTTAGCTTTGAGCCATGATCCTCAGAACTCAGAATCCTGAGTAGTTAGGATTACAGGCGAGAGCCACCCGGGATTTAGCCCCGCTGAAATCGCCTATTTTTAACACACACACACACACCCCTCTATACCTGATTTATTCCAATAAACAGATGCTTAACAACAGTGAAATACAGCTGACTGCTCAGAGCAGGGGAATGGGGTTTTGGATTTGGCTGTGGCTCACCCACATTGTGATCCCCTATTCAAGCCAGTAAGTTGTGCTTTTAAGACAGGATTAACTATTGTACATTTGATGCTTTTGGAGTTCTGTCAGGGAAATGACAGAACTTAATATTGAACTAGAGCACTAGAGCCTTAACATTTCCTTAAAACAGGGATGATGTAAAGTTGTGTTCACTGTGTGTCTGAGCAGGTTGAAGTGGACCAGGTTAAATAATTGGCTAGGGGTCAGAAAGCCAGCTGCTCAGGATGACTTGCTCTGGGTCTCAAAGCCTGCTGCTTAAGGCTGGAGCCAGGGTGGCCCCCAGGGTCTTCTTGCTGGTATGTATACTGAAGCTTTTCCACTGGGTTTTGTAAGCTTTGTTTCTTTTTTCTTTATTTTTGGTCAGTCTTGGGGCTTGAACTCTAGGCCTGGACATTGTCCCCGAGTTCTTCAGCTCAAGTCCCTACCCCTGGAGCCACAGTGCCACTTCTGGTTTTCTAGTGGTTAATTGGAAATAAGAGTCTCATTGACTTTAGTGCCCAGGCTGGCTTTGAACTACAATCCTCAGATCTCAGCCTCCAGAGTAGCTAGGATTCATTTAA
Organism: Megascapheus bottae; assembly: GCF_031878675.1. Lineage (NCBI taxonomy): Eukaryota > Metazoa > Chordata > Mammalia > Rodentia > Geomyidae > Megascapheus > Megascapheus bottae. The sequence goes on along the minus strand of NC_143514.1, from coordinate 73,255,044 downwards.
CAATGAAGAAGCTTATGTTACCCAAGACTAATATTTTAAAAGACTTCATAGAAATTCCTGCAACTTCTCATTTACAAATTGGCAGATCATCAGTATGCTATTTAAGCATATTTGATGTGTTATACAGAATAAAATAGAATTGCTGTTAACTCATGAGTTAATTTTTGGATTAAAATTTAGCCCTGGTACAATATGAGTGTGGCTGGTGCAATAGCCCACCTGCATAGTAATTTTGAAGCCCTGAGTTCAAACTCCAGTGCCACCCACCTTAACAAATTCATTAAAATTCCAAAAGTCACAGTAAAAAAAAAAAAAGCAAACTCAGCACATGTATATATAATTAATAATGACTGTATAGCAAATTGTTGGGAGTTGGGTGCCAGTGCCTTCATGCCTATAATCCTAGCTACTCAGGAGACTGAGATCTGAGGATCACCGTTCAAAGCGATGTGTGCAGGAAAAGCTGTCACTCTTATCTCTAACTACTAAGATCACCAGAAGTGGATCTATGGCTCAAGTGGAAGAGCATGCTAGCTTTGAGCACAAAAGCTCAAGGACAGAGTTCAAGCCAAAAAAAAAAGTTGTTGGTAAATTGAAGGGTCTTCTTTTTTTCTGTTTCTGTTTTTCCTTCTGGTTGTGGGGCTTGCACTCTGGGCTTGGGTGCTGTCCCTTTACTCTTCAGCTCAAGGCTAGCACTCTACCCTTGGACCCACAGTGCCACTTTCTGTTTTCTAGCACTGTCCTTGGATTTTCTCAAGGATAGAGCTCTACCACTTGAGCCACAGTACTACTTCCAGCTTTTTCTGTGTATGTGGTAGTGATGTATTGAACCTTTTTTTTTTTTTTTTTTTTGCCAGTCCTGGGCTTGAGCTCAGGGCCTGAGCACTGTCCTTGGACTTTCTCAAGGCTAGGGCTCTACCACTTGAGCCACAGCACACTTCTGGCTTTTTCTATGTATGTGGTACTGAGGAATTGAACCCAGGTCTTTGTGCATGCTAGGCAAGCACTCTACCACTAGGCCAAACTCCCGACAGGGATCATTTCTTTTTGAACGAATTTGTGTCACCTGCTGCTGGTTTCTTACTTTTGTAATCCTAGCTACTCAGGAGGCTGAGATCTGAGGATTGAGGATTGTGGTTCAAAACCAGCCCAGGCACTAAATTCCACGAGACTCTTTTTTTTTTTTTTGCCGGGCTTGGGCTTGTGGCCTGAGCACTGTCCTTGGACTTTCTCAACCCTAGCACTCTACCACTTGAGCTTCAGCACCACTTCTGGCTTTTTGCTATATATGTGGGGTACCGAGGAATCGAACCCAGGTCTTCGTGCATGCTAGGCAAGCACTCTACTACTAGGCCAAACTCCCGCCCCCCACAAACTCTTATCTCCAGTTAATCACCAGAAAACTGGAAGTTGTAGTGTGTCTCAAGCAGTGGAGCACTAGCCTTGAACTGAAAAGCTCAGGGACAATGCCCTGGCCCAGAAGAAGGAGGAGGAGGAGGAGGAGGAGGAGGAGGAGGAGGAGGAGGAGGAGGAAAGAAGAAGAGAAAAAGAATGAAAAATAAAAAGAAAAAGGCTGGGAATGTGGCTTAGTGGTAGGGAACTTGCCTGGCATGCATAAAGTCCTGGGTTTGATTCCTTACTACCACATAAACAGGCCAGAAGTGGCACTGTGGCTCAAGTGGCAGAGTGCTAGTCTTGAGCAAAAGAAACTCAGGGACAGTGCCCAGGCTCTGAGTTCAAGCCCAGGACTGCCAAGAAGGAAAAGGGGAGCGCGTGTGTGTGTGTGTGTGTGTGTGTGTGTGTGTGTGTGTGTGTGTGTGTGTGTGTGTGTGTGTGTGTGTGTGCGCGCGCGCGTGCGCGCACACGCGTGTGTATGAATTTGTGCCAATACTCTTTTTTTTTCCAAAAGAGATGGCTACAGAGAGTGGGCCCTGTGCCTGATGTCAATTCCATATGGTCCTCTGTTGTAGATTTTCTTTACCCTCCTGCCCCTGACAGCTAGACTTTGCCATTAGGAAGACATGGACTTGTAATCAGGCATTTCTTTAGGGGTATTTGTCATTGCAGACAGCATGGATTTCTGAGAACATGCTTGATATAGGGAAGGCAAAGTTATATAAACTGTATTCATAGTTAAATATTTGCTTCCAGGGGAAGGTGAAAAATCCTTTGTACTTTTTCCTTTGGCTTTTTCCTCCAGAAGAGCTTGTCGTGCAACAACAAGAAAAAGTGGCCACAGGCAGTGAAAACTCCTCTTTCCACGTTGGTTTGTTTTTACTGTAAGACAAACCTTTCATGTTTCATTGTTATAAAGTTTAAAACTGGCCTAGAGGTGCCAGTCTTTAGTGGAAACAGCTGCAGAATTGATGTCTCTGGTCAGGTGGGACTTTCTTTGAAGCAACATGTTGCCTGTTAAAAGAGAATTGAGCGTGTGACAACTTGAATCTGTAAAACTAATCAGGGCTCCCATTGTGCATCTGTCTTAAGTAACTGAGATAACTAACTTTAAGTAAAACATTGCAACTAAACATCATCTTTTGAATTACTTCTTTCTTTCTCTGTTCCTTTCTTCTTCTCTTTTGCCAGTCCTGGGGACTGAAATTCAGGGCCAGGCACAGTGCCTTGGATACACAATATGTAACTTTCGGCTTTTTCTGAGTATGTAGTACCGAAGAATTGAACCCAGGGCTTTGTGCATGTTAGGCGAACACTCTACCACTAGGCTATACTCCTGGCCCTGAATTACTCTTTTCTGAAGAGAGTGTCTTGTTGTGTCTTAAAAACATGGAAATAACAAAAACACTCCTAAGACTTGAAGGTATAAGAGTACCATCTAATGAAGAGCACAGGGCACATTTCTTGACTATGGTTGGTATGGATTATAATTTTATGTTGCAGATACATGCCATTAGTAGGTGTGAGTGAGCATATATCTGAACACTAGAGATGATCTTTTTGATTGAGTGAGGCTGTAACCATGGGCTTAGCAGGCTTAGCATCAGTTTTGGTCTCCTACAAGGAAAAGCTGAGCATCAGAGAGCTCTCTGTCCTTGGGGGAAAATAGAAGAGACAAGCATGGAGTCAGAGTAACAAGAAAAATGCTGAAATATTTTCCTTTTGGGCTTTTGATTTTGTTGCCAAAAAAATTGCCTCCAGATGGAGAAGAGCAAAAGCTCTGATTGTAAGCCATTATGTTTTTACTGGCCTGCCTCCTCATCCCGTTGCCTGGTTTGGAATCTGAAAGCCAGTCCAAATCCTTTACCTCATTTTCTAGTACCAATTTACTGACTTACTCATCTTCCAGCTGCAAGGGGCGAGGCAAGTTGCCTTGAAATTGAGCCCTCTGCCATTTTATAAACTGAGCAATAGCAGATCCTTAGCCATGGAGGATCAATAGCATTGGCTCTGGTTTCTGAGTTCTTGAGTCATTCGGACTAAGTAGAACTGTTCCTGTGATGTGTGTAGTAGGAATAATCTGGAAGAGAATGTGAACAAGCCATGTAGGTTTTGTGGAGACTTGTTAACACACTGGTTGCTGAACATTGTGGGCTGTTTGACAGGGAGCACAGTTCGTGTTTTGAGGGCACCTTACTTTACTGCCTCCTTCATTTCTCTTGGGAGGTAGTCGCAGGTAGGATTGGGAGTGGAGGGATAATTCCCGCCAGAGGTCAGTACCCTCCGAGGAATAGGTGCTAAACTTGTGTGGTTGCTGTGGAAACAGTGCTGTAGAAGCCTGGCAGGCTTGAGCCCACCTTTTTTGTTGTTGTTGGTCCTGGGGCTTGAACTCTGTGCCTGGGCGTTGTCCCTGAGCTCTTTAGTTCAAGGCTACTTACTTACCTCTTGAGTCACAGCTCCACTTTCAGTTTTCTAGGAAGTCAATAATTTGAGATAAGAGTTGTATGGTCTTTAGTTCCCAGGCTGGCTTTGAACCTCTATCCTCAGATCTCAGCCTCCTGAGTAGCTAGGAGTACAAGTGTGAGCCATCGGCTTAAGTCCACCTTATTCCCTATAAGTCATATGCATTTGTGCTTGGGCAAGTGTGATTCCGTAGAAGGTGGTTTGATTTAAAAGATTTTTTTTTTTTTTTTTTTTGCCAGTTGTGGGCTTGAGCTCAGGGCCTGAGCACTGTCTTTGGACTTTCTCAAGGTTAGAACTCTACCACAAGAGCCTCAGCACCATTTCTGGCTTTTTCTATGTATGTGGTACTGAGGAATCGAACCCGGGTCCTCATGCCTGCTAGGCAAACACTCTACCACTAGGCCAAACTCCTGGCCCTAATTTAAAAGATTTTTTTAGTGGAAATTATTGGATGGGGATACCTAGTGATTTTCAGATCCCCCCCTTTTTTTGGCCAGTCTGGGAGCTTGAATTCAGGGCGTGAACACTGCACTATACTTGGGATTTTCTCAAGGCTAGCGCTCTGCCACTTGAGCCACAGCACCACTTCTGGCTTAGTCTGTGTATGTGGTACCAAAAAATTGAACCCAGGTTTTTATGCATGCTAGACAAGCACTCTACCAAACTCCCAGCCCCTCAGATACCCCATTTTAAAGTTTGGCATCAAAACATTATGTGAGGGGCTGGGAGCATGGGTTTCTAGTAGAGTGCTTGCTTAGCATGCACGAAGACCCGGTTTCATTTCCTCAGTATTCCTTGAGGAATGTCCAAGGACAGTGCTTAGGCCCTGAGTCCAAGCCCCAGGATTGGCAAAACAAAAGCAGTATGTGATACTTGATGAAGTAATGTTTTATTATTATTTTTTTGCCAGTCCTGGGACATGAACTCAAGGCTTGGGCACTGTCCTTAAGCTTTCTCAAGGCTAGTGCCCTACACCTGGACTGAGGAATTGAACCCAGGGCTTTGTGCATGCTAGGTAAGCACTCACTCTATCACTAGGCTACACGCCAGGTCAAGTAATGAATTTTAAATAAAATTCCTGTTTATATAGGATACACATAACTATGTCATGTAATTAGGGAATATCTTCCCAGAAATTCCTCTTCAGGCTGTTTCATCATAGTGTGAGTGTTAGAGTACCCACACAATCCAAGATGGTGTGCTAATGCACACCTGGAATACTGAGTGTATACTGTTGCCAACTACAAACCTGGACAACATGGTACTGTATTGAATACTACAAATAGTATAACACATGACAAGTAGTTATTTAGTATCTAAATATCTATACACAAAGAAGTACCAGTAAAAATACAGCATGAAAGGTAAAAGGCATATTCCTCTCTAGGGCATTTAGCAAGAATAGAATACAGGACTGTAGGTTGCCCCTGTGGGAGTCTACAAGGTGGGGGTGAGTGTGCTGGTCTGGGTGGTTTGGGGCACCTCTGCAGATTTCATGAACACTGCACACAGGCTACACTGAATTTGTTTATTTTATTGATTTATTCGTTTTGCCATTATTGGAGCTTGAACTCAAGGCCTAGGCACTGTCCTTAGACACTTTTTGCTCAAGATTAGTGCTCCACCACTTGAGCCACGGCGCCACTTACAGCTTTTTCTGTGTATGAGGTTCCGGAGAATTGAATCCAGGGCTTTATGCATGCGAGGCAAACACTTTACCACTTGGCCAGACTCCTGGCCCTGAATTTATTTTTATTCTCTATTAATAAATTAACCTTGCCAGGAGTAGAAGTACAGTCAAATATAAGACTGCCATGTTTCCTGGACACCAGTGGTTCACACTTGTAATCTTAGTTACTTAGGAGGCTTTGAGACTCTTATTGCCAGTGCACCAGCACAAAGTCCAAAGAGGCGGTATAGTTCAAGTGGTCAAGTACTATCTAGCCTTGATCAAAAACCACCTAGGGGGGCGGGGAGTTTGGCCTAGTGGTAGAGTGCTTGCCTAGCATGCATGAAGACCCAGGTTTGATTCCTCGGTACCACATACGTAGCAAAAAGCCAGAAGTGGTGCTGTGGCTCAAGTGGTAGAGCCCTAGCCTTGAGAAAATCCAGGGACAGTGCCCAGGCCCTGAGCCCAAGCCCAGGACTGGCAAAAAAAAAAAACCACCTAGGTCCTGAGTTCAAGCCCCAATACCAGTGTGTGTACGTACACACACAGATAAGATAAATTAATCTTATTTTAACTTTTGGACTCTTGAAATTATACTTAGCTTAAAATACAAACACATTGGCTGGGTACAGTAACTCATGCCAGTAATCCTAGCTACTCAGGAGGCTGAGTCTGAGGATCACAGTTCAAAGCCAGCCTGATATGAAAATCTGTGTGACTCTTATCTCCAATTAACCACTAGGAAACTTGAGAAGTGGGGCTGTGGCTCCAGGGGTAGGGCAGTAGTAGCCTTAAGCTGAAGAGCTTAGAGACAGTGCCCTCGCCTGGAGTTCCAGCCCCATGATGAACAAAAAATAAAATATAAACATTTGTATATAGCTATACTAAAGTTTATTTTTGTTTTGTCAGTGCTGGGATTTGAACTCAGGGCTAGTGCTTACCGGGTAAGTTTTCTATGGCTAAGCCCTACATTCAGCCTCCTAACATTTTTTTTTTTCCTATTCCAGAATACATTTTCTGTTAATAACTCAGGTGAGAACTGAGCATGGTGGCTTACATTTGAAATTCTAGCTACTCAGGAGGTGGAGATTAGAAGGATTGTCTATTGTCTGAGGCCAGCTTGGGCCCGAAGGATTTTTTTGGTTTGTGCCAGTCCTGGGGATTAAACCCAGGGCCTGGGCACTGAGTTTCTTTTGCTCAAGGCTAGCACTCTACCACTAGAGCCAAAGCTTCATTTCCAGCTTTTTCTGTTTATTGGTACTGAAGAATTGAACTCAGGGCTTTGTGCATGCTAGGCAACACTGTACCACTAAGCCCTAGTTAGGCTATCCTCTTATCACTTGAGTCATAGCTCCATAGTTTTTTTTTTTTTTTTTTTTTTGCCAGTCCTGGGCCTTGAGCTCAGGGCCTGAGCACTGTCTTTGGGCTTTCTCGAGGCTAGAACTCTACCACAGCACCACTTCTGGCTTTTTTTCTATGTATGTGGTACCGAAGAATTGAACCTGGGTCTCTGTGCATGTGCTAACACTCTACCACTAGGCCAGACTCCTTGCCTGCTCCATATCTTTTTAATTAGAGATAAGAATCTGTTGGAGATTTCTCTCCTGGACTGGATTTGATCCACTATCATTAGATCTCAGCCTCCTGAGTAGGGAGGATTACAGTTGTGTCTGGCTAGACCAATTTTTTTTTGGGGGGGGGGGTGTCATGGAGGCTTGAACTCTGACCTTAGTGCCATCACCCTACCCCTGAGCCACAGCCCCACTTCTGTTTTCCAATGATTAATTGGAGATAAGAGTCTCATAGCTTTGTATTGCTTGGGCTGGCTTTGAACTGTGATCTTCAGATCTAAGCCTCCTGAGTAACTAGGATTATAGGCGTTAGCCACTGCACCAGGATTAGACCAAACATTTTTGTTGTTGTTGTTGTTGTTGTTGTTTTGTCCTGGGATTTGAACTCAGGGTTTGAGTGCTGTCCTTGGGCTTTCTCAAGGCTAGAGTTCTAATACTTACACTTTGAGCAACAGCACTACTTCCAGCTTTTTTTTTTTTTTTTTTCTATGTATGTGGTACCAAGGAATTGAACCCTGGTCTTTGTGCATGCTAGGCAAGCACTCCACCACTAGGCCAAAATCCCAGCCCAACCAAAAGTTTTTGAGAGCTCATTTCAACCAATAACAACCTGGACATATTGGTACACCTATCATCCTAGTTATGTGGGAAGTATAAATAGGGACACGACACCTTCCAGGCTGACCTTGGCGAAAGGTTAGAGGTATGGGGCAAAGCAGTAGAGCATCTGCCCTGAGTTCAAACCACAGTATTGCCAAAAATATAAAAATGAAAGCTAAGATACGCACGCACGCACGCACGCGTTAACCTAGGCTGCACAAAGTCATACTGGTATGCCTTCTCCACTGGCAGGTCCCCAGGGAAACAAAGCTGAAGCAGTTTCCTCCCCTGATAACAGTACCCCCTGAACCCTGCACCCCCTCAGTTCTTCTCAAGGGAGGGGCATTCTTTCCAGAAACATGCCCAGGGTAGATTGCTTACTTTGTTTCTCTTTTTATCAGAGCTTTTCTTGTAAGCAGATACTGTACCATGAACATTCCTCTGTGTTAATGAAAACCTTTTGGTGTTTGGGGAGGAGGGACCACATGTTTTTGGTCTTTCTGCAGCTGCTTGTTGAGTCTACAGAAGCCTCTGCTGGGTGCTGTGACTTTGCTGGGGTGCTTTCCCTCCCACCCCTTCACACACCCCACTCCTCCATGTGCTTTCCCACCCTGGTCCTGCTTCCTTGCTGTTAAGACATTGAGATGCTATTGGGTCTCTCATTGACTGGTGTTACCTCACACACACAAACTTGTACTTACTAGGGCCACATATGTATGGTACAAGTGAAATCAGAAATCATTGGTGTAAATAGCATTACTACTTTCTATAGACTGATACCAACTGTATTATACATAGATTGTTGGAATCAAAAAATGTAGATTAGAGGCTGGTAATGTGGCTTAGTGGTAGAGTCTAGCATGTACAAATTTCTGGATTCCATTCCTCAGTACCACATACACAGAAAAGGTCAAAAGTGGTACCTATGGCTCAAGTGGTAAAGCATTAGCCTTGAGAAAGCTCAAGGACAGTGCCCAGTCCCCGAATTCAACCTCCAGCACCGGAGTCGGAGGGTGGGGGGGAAGCCAGGCGTGCACTGGCTCATGCTTGTAATCCCAGCTACTCAGGAGGCTGAGAATCAAGGTTCAAAGCCAGCCTGGCCACTAAAAAAGTCAAGTGAGACTCTTATCTCCAATTAACCACCAGAAAACCAGAAGTGGCATTGTGGCTCAAGGAGTAGGGTGGTAGCTTTAAGCTGAAGAGCTCTGGGACAATGCTCAGGCTCAGAGTTCAAGACCCAGGACCACCAAAAAAAAAAAAAGGGGGGGGAAAAATGTAACAGTAGTTCCAGTGTATATCACATTTACAATAACAATTAAAATGTCGATTAGCTTGCTTGTTCATGGTGCAGTTTTCTTTAGCTGACAGGTCACCTTGATTGAGGAGTTGAAGAGTATGTTGAAGTTCTACAGGGCGTTATCCTGAAACCATGTTTAGAAAGAGAAGAACCTCTCTCTGTCTCTCTCTGTCTCTCTGTCTCTCTCTCTCTCTGTCTGTCTGTCTGTCTGTCTCTCTCTCTCTCTCCCCCTCCCTCCCTCCCTCCCTCCCTCCCTCCCTCCCTCTCTCCCTCTCCCTCCCCCTCCCCCTCTCTCCCTCCCTCCCTTCCTTCTGTCTCCTCCTTTCTCCCTCTTTCCTACTTTCCCCCACTCTTTCCTCCTTTCTCCCCCTCTCTTTCTCTCCTTCTTCCCAGATTTACTTTTTTTTTTTTTTTTTTTTTTTACTGCTAGGGAGCAAACCCCAGGGATTCACACAGTAGGCAGGTGCTACTAATTATTCCTACATCCTCAGCCCAGCAAGAAGAAACTTAAAGTTTCATTAGCACAAATTTGAACCCCCTTTTTAAAATCCCAGCATTTAGGTGGTTGAGGCAGGAAAATAAAGTTGAGTCTAGCCTAGACTATATGGTAAGGACCAGGTCTCAATAACAACAACAACAACGACAAAAATCTCACAAAGAAAATGATAAAATGGGGGAAAACAAGATGAGACAAAGGACAAAGAATGACCAATGTAGTATCAATATTCACAAGACAGTATGTTGGAAATGAACTTTACAGCTTGGGAAGGTATGGGGAGAGGGAAAGTAGGAGAAAGACATGGTAATAGGATGCTCAAGAAGTAATGTACTCAGCGGGTGCAGTGGCTCATGCCTGTAATCCTAGCTACTCAGGAGGCTGAGATCTGGGGATCATGGTTCAAAGCGAGCTGGACAATACAAAGCTGCCCAGAGACTCTTATCTAATTAATCACTAGAAAACAGGAAGTGGGATTGTGGCTCAAGGTTAGGGCGATAGCCTTGAGCTGAAGAGCTCAGGGACAGCGCCCAGGCCAGAGTTCAAGCTCCATGACCACCCTGCCCCCTCCCCAAAAAAGATACTCACTGTCTTACAGCTGTACCTGTAACCTATCTATACACCATCCTGACAATAAAATAAAATTAAATGATAATGCAGGTGGTGTATGAACTTAGTAGAAATTGTGAGTTAGCATGTCAAATACCACGGCTTGTCATCTTGATAAAAATGAGAATTTGGTCTTTAAAGCAACACCTACAACAAAAACTAGTCCTTTCTCCACACTTTATGTAAACTTTGTTTTAAAATGAGGTGTTGGTAGGACTGAAGAGCAAGGGTAAAGTACTTGCCTAGCATATAGAAGGCCCTTAGTGGAGGACCCAACGTACTGTGACAGGTAGTGGAGGCAGGTAAGGGATTACTTTCCACATTTGGGGCTTTTGAGTGTTGTTTACACTGTCTACTCACAGTGATGTGTGTGATAGTGCAGCCTTGAAAACTGTTTTGGAACACTCCTTTGTATCTCCTTGCAAATGGTGGTTAGCACTGAAAGCACAGAGTGGCACAAGAAGGTCTGCTGTCATTTTCTTGCTGCTTGGGCCATGGTATTCTTACGTGAGATGGGCAGGCAGAAAGCTCTTTGCCAAAAGTGCAGGAGGGTTTAGAACAGGTTCCTGGCTTGCTCTCTAACCCCTACCCTTGCACCCTATGACTTGTCTAGACAGAATGATAGAGAATGAAGCTCTTATTTCCTTTGTGGGTGGGGGGACCAAAGACAAGTACAAAGCCTGCTCCAATGTGAAAGGTAAGAAGTGGAAAAGTCAGCTGCCAGATTATTGGGGTGTGTGGGCGAGGGGGAATCATCTGTTCACACTTAAGAAATATTAACTTTATCTTTTTGTCAGATTACAATTATGCAACTTAGCATTTCTTCTCTGTTTTTGCAGGTACTGGTTTGGGACTAGGAGTTGTTTTCTCACTTACCTTCTTTAAAAGTAAGTGTCATTGCCACTTTTTAGCCTAATGTCTGTGCTAGGCGCCTCTAGACTGAACCGTGGGGTTCAGTCAACCACTAGAAAATGGGGTGGGTATCTTCATTGTTTCCCCTGGGCACTGAGTCGGTACCCAGTACCTTAAATATGACGTTATTCCAATGATTCATTGTGCACAGGCTGCATGCTTAACTATTTCTAATTAATTATCCTTTTTTTTCCCTAAGGAACTTGAAAATTAGAGCCTTCCTGATAATAAAAACAAGTATGTCAGAAAAACACATACTTCTTGACCAGTTGGCTATTTTAATCAAAGAGCAGGCAGTCTCTTATTTTGCAGAAAAACTTCTAAAGTTTGTGTATTGAGAAGGAACTGAAGGGGTCATTTTGACCTGTTGCCATAAGGACCTGATAAAGGCTCCATGATTAGAGAGCTGTAAACCCCATGATTTGCAATAACCAAAGTATGTAAATATTGAGGACATTCATAACAATGGTTGAGATTCAAGTAGCTTACTGCAAAATTAAGAAATAGTTTAGCTGAGAGGATGGTTAAAAGTGGTAGAGACTAAATTGAAGCACCATTTCCTCAGACTTAGTATGGAGACACTTAATAAGCAGTTGCCAAGTGAAGTTTGCAGCACTGCCTAGTGACTTCTGTGGAAACATACTTAAGGGTCCTCTAATTCCTCCCTATCGCGTCTTTGTTATTTTGTCCACAGGAAGAACGTGGCCATTAGCCTTTGGTTCTGGCATGGGATTTGGGATGGCCTACTCCAACTGTCAGCACGATTTCCAGTCTCCATATCTTCTACATGGAAAATATGTCAAGGTACGTACAGAATCTCTCTTGTAGGAGAAAAACGTTCCTAAGGTCCTAAAAAATTGTTTAGAGTAACATATAGAACTGAGTGCAAAGAATTGAAGCTGCTCATAGAATTGTTTTTGTGCCTGCAGTCATCCACACGTGTCAGCCTGCTGGAATTACATTTTCTGCACAGACCAAGCCAAGTAGTAGAAATATCCTAGAAGCATTTCTAGCTTCAGACCTCAGAGTGTCCTGTAAATGTTGCTCATGTACTGAGGCTAAACCTGAAGACTGCTAGAATGCAATGGTTATTCTTTATTTTGCCCTTTTAAGTGGTTGTGAGACAAGGGCTAGAACCTGGTACCTGATGCTTTGCTCATTGGCTGGTGCTCTACTAACTGAGCCATGCTTCTATACCCCCGCCCCCCTTTAACTGAAGAAGGTAGTGTTAAGTCCTGTGTGATTATGCCGATGTCCTTGGCTATGGGTAGATTTTTTTTTTTTTTGCCAGTCCTGGGCTTGAGCTCAGGGCCTGAGCACTGTTCTTGGACTTTCTCAAGGCTAGAGCTCTACCACTTGAGCCTCAGCATCATTTCCGGCTTTTTTCTATGTATGTGGTACCAAGGAATCGAACCCGGGTCTTCGTACATGCTAGGCAAGCACTCTACCTCTAGGCCAAACTCCCAGCCCTATGGGTAGATTTTTGATGAGGCAAACTAGTTGAAAAAGGACTGCTGAGTGTTGCATTCTTCCTGAACTTTCCATGTGTGGCAGCCTTTCCCTTGCTTGACATTATTGGCTGCCATGGGCTTAAGTGACACTTCAAGGGAGGCTGGTGCTCAGGGACTGAGGTGACATTTGTTGCTCTATTCCTGGGCTTAAGACATTGTAGAACATAGGCCGGGAGAGTCCAAGGACAGTGCTCAAGCCCTGAGCCCAAGCCCAGGACTGGCAAAAAAATAAAAAAATAAATAAAAAATAAAAAATAAAAAAGACATTGTAGAACAGAGTGAGAAAGTGAATTGAGTAATACATTATGTGTGAGTGGTAGAGGCTTGGGCTTGGTCAGGCCTAATCTTTATAGCAGCCCATGAACTCCAGTCACTATATGCATAGTCTATTCTACTCCCAGGTTTCCCTTGAGCTAGAATCTCTACCAGCTGGGCCTGGAGGCCCTGCCACTTGCTTCCTATGGCACCAGGATTATTTTGCTTCGTGCTTCCTTTTCCTGTCCATAAACTGAGGGCAGTAATTTCTCCTATGGGTTGTTGTTGTTGTGGGGTAGGAATGTGGGCATTGTAGCCAGGTTATTGGGCATGTTGACCACCTGCTGTACCCTCAGCTACATTGACAACGCCTCCCTGTAAGGTTGTGGTCAGGACTCGATGTAAAAATGTGTTTAAATTGTAAGGTGCTGTGTGAGTAGAGACATTGGTTATTATAGTTGACCAGCCCCCCCCCCCCCCAAAAAAAAAAGTGATTGACTTGTCTGTCCATTGTTCTATCATAGTAACAAGTAGAGCAGAAAATGTAGCACAAATGCATGCCCTAATTTGGTCAAGAGCTATAGCCACAGGGTCACCAACTCTCAAGAGACATGTCCCACCACAGCTGCACAGCCTCTACTTTAGAATCTGCTGCCCAGCACCCAGTCAGTGTATGTGCTGGAAGCGTGGGTGTGGAGACATTGACACTGGTGACGGTGCTGAGGCAGGGCTGAGGTGAGCAGTGGGGCAGTGTGGGGACAGGAGTGACTGCATGGCACCAGGCTGCTGGGAGTTCACCCCGACTCTTTCCTGGCAAATCCTGAGGAGAACAGAAAGGAGCTCGGAGAGAGCCCTGGGGTCTTTTCTCTGTTGAGTGTGTTTCCATTGTTCTGTGCTGAGTTGTCATGGATAATGGCTCAGAGGTGATTATGTGCATATTATGTATTTAATAGCTGGGAGTTGCTGTGGAAAATATTGTTACATTTTTTTTACAGCCTTGTGCACATTGCTCCAGAATGGCCTTGTAACTTCATTTGAACTTGAGTCTGTGCCGGGATGTTGTCATCTCTACTCTGAGGGGGAGAAAACCACACGCTAGGCTTCACCAGCCTCAGGGTAGCTGCTGTGTCCTAATGAACATCCTAGGGGCTTCAGCTTCTCCCTCCGGCCCTCCAGCCCAGTGTGAGAGGCCTGCTTGTCCTCATTCAGCAGTGAGAAAACTGAATTGCTGAGAGACTTGTGGAGGCGATGTGATTAGGAGGGAGGCGATGTGGTTAGTGGGTTGCTGGGTCAAGGGAGGCTCTGTCCTCGCCTGTGATCTTAGCTGGTTTCAGGAATATGGCTGTGGGGACTGCTTGACCTGCTTGGGAGCCTTTCCCACCCTCTCCCTGGAAACTGGGGAGCTAGGTGGGTAGACGCTGTCCACTGGTGAGGCACTTCACAGCAGGAGGTGCGGTCAGGCTGGGCTCCAGGAGCCTCTCTAACCCGGGTACCCTTGCCTCTCAGGAGCAGGAGCAGTGACTGCACGGAGAAGAGAACACCCTCGCAGGAGGAAGAGTTGAGTTTGTTCCTCAGGAATACTGAAGTGCCCCGGAGCGAGCTGACATCCCTCTGTCATCATGCTGTTGGCTATGTTTTAACTCCAGCACACCATTTGTGTATTTGAAACCAAGTCTGTTTCTCGTTTTGTATTTTATCTCTGGAAATTGTAAGGAGGTGGTCTTCAGAGAAATAAACTAAGCAAAAATGGGAAGCCCGGCATTGCCTTTGTTTCCTTCCTGTCATATCTGAACCTCGGCAGGACCCTGTCGGCACAGACCGGTCACAGTCTCCTCAGCTATTCCCTCCTCTCAGCCCCACTCCTAACTCTCAGTTCCTAGCATGGCTCCAGAGGTCACCAGCTGCTACTGGTGTCTGATGGCAATGGCTAGCACCTGGAGCCTCTATTTCACTGTCTTTCCTCTGGCAGACCTGGCAGGGCAGGCCTGTCACATTGGGCTCACGCAGCTGTGTGCTCCTGAAACACTGATGTTGAGCCCTAACTCTCATGGGGGCTTGGCACAGTCCCAGGGGGTGAGCACCAGCTCAGGGCAGGGGTCGGGTGGATCTCTTGGTGATGGGGAAAGCATGTGGCCTACCTACTCTAATGAAGGCCACATTTCAGAGTAGTTGTATCTGCATGTAGTAGCTGAGGCTTAAAGACTGGGCCGTTTGTGATACCCCTCTTGTGGGTTCAGGCCTGTACCTCAACCAGGGAGGTGTGAGACACAAAAATATTTTACAACTTTTTTTTTTTTTTCTGAGAACGTGTGGAACCTTAGAGTTTGGTCTTTTGTTTCTTTTTTCTGTCTGCCCTAAATAGCCATCACTGCAGAGCTTGGGGCCCACAGCCCTCCATTTTGTGAATGTTAATTATCTTGCACACGCAAGGCCTTGTCTGGGCATCTGGAGGAATAGCTGAAGACACAGACTCCTGCCTTCATTGAGCTTACGATCTGGTGGTGGATGGACACACAGAACTCTAAAGATGGTCACAGAGGAGGGGGAAAGGGGTTATGGATCAGAGCAATGAGAGAAGGAACTGTTAGGTTGGTAGGACCGCCCCTCCGAGGGAAAAGAATGAGAAAGAAGAGGAAGGTAGCTACTGGGAAAGCTTGTGAATCCTAGCTTGGGGTCCATTTGTGGAGCCATAGTGTGGGATAAGGGAGATGAGTGAAGGGGAAAAGGCTGGATTTCTGTAGAATGGTGTGTCACCCCAATTCTGGCACCCTGGTTACACCTCAGTTTTGTTTTTTTGTTTTTTGTTTTGGTTTTTTTGTTGTTTTGCCAGTCCTGGGGCTTGAACTCATTGCCTGAGCATTGTTCTGGGCTTTCTCAAGGCTAGCGCTCTACCCCTTGAGCTACAGCACCACTTCCAGCTTTTTTTCTTGTATTTGGTACCAAGGAATCGAACCTGGGTCTTCGTGCATTAGGCAAGCACTTTACCACTAGGCCAAACTCCCGGCCACACCTCAGTTTTTAACAAGGGTAATTTGCTGGCCTACTGGTTCCTACTTTATTCTTTGCCCCACTCCTCTTTCCAGAAAGATAAGTGTAGACCTGCCAGGACAGCACTGGTGAGGGCCAAAGCTGGACCGAGCTCAGGACTGCATGTCATGGCCATCTCTTGCCCAAGCCACTTGGCCCCTTTTCACTGGCCCACTTCATTCCATAATCAAAGCAACCCATGTAACTGGCAGAAAAAGCACCATAGCCACGAAACCTGATTCATCCTTTCCACTGGTACTCTCCACATTTGCTCTCAGCATTAGTGTCCCCCACTCCATTTTTTCCATCTTCACTCAGGCAGAGATAAGAATAACTGGCTCCTATCTAAAACAAGTGTGCCCACTAATTCTAGGTATGCCGGGGGGGGGGGAATGTGCAGTGCATGAGGCCATTGGAATAGGACCTCTGTGATCAGTTGCTAGTTTTTAGAAAAGTGTCTATTTGGATAGAGCTGGCCGCCCAACACCTTTGAAGTGGTCAGCTCTGAGGGAACAGTTCTTGGCAAAGGCCAGTGGAAGGAAGCCTTGGCTGTTTGTCTTCATCCTAGGATAGGACAGGGTACTTTATATTCCTTTCTCGTACTTCTCATAGATAGCTCAGCTGAAAGCACAATACTCAATCTTGTCTCTACCCCTACCCGCCCTTACCATCTCAACTCGACCTCCAGTAAGTTCCAGCTTTGTTGGCAAAGGCCCACATTCTGTTCTACTTTTAAGTTTCATCAGAAAGAAATTCAAGTCCTTGGGGACCCTGTTCCCTTGTGGGGATGTGGAACTTGGACTTTGCCTCTTGTCTGCCCTTCTGAACCAAGGTCAGAGAAATTCATGTGTTTGGGGAGAGAGAAATGGGAACTCTGTTGAGCACAGGATACTGGGAGAAGCTGTGGCGCCCCAAAAGTGGCCTGCTCTGCCAACATATATAAATACATACAGTCTTGAGCCTGACACTGTATAATTTGGCCCAGAACAATATGTATTTTGAACTCATTTGGGTGAATGACTTTGGCAATTCCGAGTACCCACCAGAGGGAGGCTTTATCAGGCATACTTGCCTTGCGCAGAAGTGGGCCTTTGTTCTGAGAAATGGCCTCAGAATACTCTCTGCTGAGCTGTCTCCTTTACTGAGAGTCATTTCAAAAGACCCAAGAATGCAGTCCTGAAATCCTGCTGTAGGAAATGCAGACACTGGAAATAAGGAGATGACTTAATGTCATTTATGTAGTTTTAGTTCTCTCAGACCTCACTGTTTACATTTTTTTATGTAACCAAGCCATAATTACATTTTACTTGTCATGGTTCAATCTGATTGTATTGTTGGAAGGACTATTTTTGAACCTGTCCAAATAAACTGCAAAGCATTTCCACAAGGATGTACTTCCACAGAGTCTGGGACAGCCTGTGTCCTGAAGAATCCAGAGACACGAATGGTTTCCTGTGGCATGCGTTCTAATTACATCAATGCAAAAGGGTGGAAAGGAGAAAGTGGAAATTCTAAGTACCGAAAGGAATGTTACATTTAGAATAATACGCTCATCTGGAAGCTATCACCACTTGTCCCATTCAAGTGTGCCATGAATACCACTTTGCCTGAGACACCAAAGGCATCAGAGCACACATGGATGAGGTACAGCAAGTGGGCTCGGGAGAGTGTGGGGCAGAGATAACTGTGACAGAAGTGAAGATCCCAGTAGGATGAGAACACTTTGAGACAAGGAGAGGCAGCACCTGCGTCCTAGTACCTGCTCCATCCTTGATTGTCAGCTGGCCACAAACTTCAGATTGCTCATCTGTCAAGGTGGTTGGGTGGTTCCCCTATAGGCTTTGAGGGTCAGATATGTGTTGACACAAGTGTATGAAAAAGGTTCCTAGGGTTATGAATATGGCTTAGTGGTAGAGTGCTTGCCTAGCATGCATGAACCCCTGGGTTTGATTCCTCAGTATCACACAAACAGAAAAGGCTGGAAGTAGTGCTGTAGCTCAAATGGTAGAGTCCTTGAGCAAAAGAAGCTTAGGGACAGTGCTCAAACCCTAAGTTCAAGTCCCAGGACTGACAGTAAAAGGTTCCTGAGCTGGGGGTATATAAAGAGGTACCTGGGGCTGGGAGGGTAGCTCAGTGGCAGAACACTTGACCAACATACACGAAGTCCTAGAGATCCTGTCTCCATCCTCACAAAACATAAGAGGCTTTTGCTGCTTGGATTACAATGAAATGCATGGTATCAGTAGTAGTCAGGAGATGGTTTCAGAAGAGAAAAGTCTACAGGTGCTGGGCTCAAGGATTTGACTTTTGTGGTTGAAATCATAAGTTCCAAGGGAGAGAAGGAACATCTCGTCCATAAGCCTAATAAGACATGGCTGGAAAACACTGTGTTTTCATAGGTAAGTTTTTAAGGTAAGGCCATTGTGGCTTCTCTACTGAAATGAAATCCCCAGCTTAAAAAAAAATAAAATCAAGACATGTAGGGGTTGTAGGCTTGTGGCTTGGTTAGTAGAGCACTAGTAATAAATGAGAGCATCAGATACCCAGTTAGAGTCCTAGTCAGACAAGAGAGAAAGAAAGAAAGTGGGGGGGAGAGAAGAGAAGAGAAGGAAGAAAAGGAAGGCAGAAAAGAAAAAGAGAAAGAAAAGGGAAAAGAGATCAGATTTGGTGGCTGAACCCAGTGCCTTCAAGCTGAAGAAATAGAATGGAAACCCAACAACGCAGAGGGTATCCAGCCAGGTTGTGTACTACTGTTGACTATTCCAGTTCAGAATGATTGGCTTTGATGGTTGGAGCTCACATACGGGTTTTGAGTTTTCAGAGATGCTGTGGGGATGAGATGTCAGGAAAATTTGAGGGAAGTAATGACTGGTAATGGTTTCAGTAGGGAAGAAATTGAGGTAGAGACAAGAGCTTATTATCAACTAACTGTCAATCAAGCTAACTTTCTGTATTTTTTGTCTAGCCAGGAAGCAGCATGGCTGGTTTTGATCAACAGAAGTGAGTATACAATAGTTAAAGCATGTATTGTGTTTGCTACTGATCAAATGCTTCATGTCTTTTGTGATAATTGTTACGGCAATTATTCCTATTTTGGTTTCATAAATGAAGAATGATCTCAAAAGGATAAATTAATTTATCTAAGGAAAAACAGGTAAGAGATAATGTCAGTAGAATTTAAACTGGTGAGAGCCTGGGCTCTTACCACGCTCTATGTTGGTCAAAAGATGGGGCAGCAATGAGCTCAAGTGGCAGGATGCCTGCGTAGCAAGTAGGAGGCCCCAAATCCAAGCCTCGGTATCCAAGGCCCCCCTCCCCTCACCAGAAGAAAAGCTATTTAAGCCAGGCACTGGTAACTCATGCTTTTATCTTCCTACTACTCAGGAGGATGAGATCTGAGGATCAGAGTGTGAAATCAGCCTGTGCAGGAAAGGCTGTGAGAGTCTCATCTCCAAATGATTGCCAAAAAACAAAGCCAGAAGTGGAGCTGAGGCTCCAGTAGTAGATCCCTAGCCTTAAGCAAAAGATAAAGAAGCTTAGGGACAGCGACAAGGCCCTGAGCGAAGGACCAGCACCAAAAGCAAGGAAAAAAAAGAAAAAAAGCTGTTTAAATTGGAAATGGGTTGTTTCAGAGTGGTTTGAGCCTATTTAAGTTCTACTTTCATTAAGTTGATAAGTTGATTAAATCTGAAATCAGCTGTATTTCTTACAACAATTCCTGTTTATATAATCATTAGAAATATAGTTGTCAATCAGCTATTCAGCTCATCAGCTACTTCTGTTAAATCTTGTGAATGTAATAAAGCATGCCATTTTATTAGCCTGTGTATCCTAAAATACTTTTCCAGTAGCTTTCTTAGACAGTTTTACACAGTGAAATAAATTCATCACTAGAAACATTTAATTTTTTACTACTTTTTGTGGTAGTGGAGATTTGAACTCAAAGTCTTGCTCTTGATAGGCTGCTACAATACCACAAGTTTTACTACTAGTATCGTATGCCTTTTCTTTTCTTTTCTTTTCTTTTTTCTTTTTCTAGACCTGGGACTTGAACTCAGGGCTTGGTACTGTCCCTGAGTTTCTATTTTTGTCAGTCATGGAACTTGAGTTCTTGGCCTGGGTTCTGTCCCTGAGCTCTTCAGCTCAAGACTACCACCCTAGCCCTTGAGACACAGCCCCACTTCTTGTTTTCTAGTGATGAATTGGAGGTAAAAGTCTCACGTTCTTTAGTGCCCTGGCCGGCTTGGCTTTGAACCTTGATTTTCAGATCTCAAGCTCTTCTTGAGTAGCTAGGATTATAGATGTGAGCTACCTTGCCTGGCACTAAGCTTCTTTTTTTTTTTTTTTTTTTTTTGCCAGTCCTGGGCTTGAGCTCAGGGCCTGAGCACTGTCCTTGGACTTTCTCAAGGCTAGAGCTCTACCACTTGAGCCTCAGCACCACTTCCGGCTTTTTTCTATGTATGTGGTACCAAGGATTCGAACCCGGGTCTTCATGCATGCTAGGCAAGCACTTTAATCACTAGGCCAAACTCCCGGCCCCACTAAGCTTCTTTTATTCAAAACTAGTACTGTACCACTTTAGCCACAGCACCACTTCCAGCTTTTTCTGTTTATGTGGTACTAGGAGTTTCCTGCATACCAGGGAAGCATTCTACCTACCACTAAGCCACATTCCTAACCAGCCCTTCCATTTTTTTTTTTTGAAGTTGAGAAAGTAAGGATTTTTATTGTCAGTACAAGTGATATAACAAAGACACAAATAAATTACTTTTTCTGACAATTTTAGACTCCAGGGCTTCTCTATGAGGTGAACTCTTTCTGTAAACAAAATACCACCCAAAACACAGCAAGAATCTGGGCCGGTGATGAACACAGCAGGGAGAAATAGAGGATGTGTTTTCCCACAAAGTATGAGGCTCGTTTTGGTGGGAAAATGCTCTTGGAAAAATGAATTGCCTCTCCACATTTTTTAAAAAGTCTTATGCACCTAGCTTGAAAAAAAAGAAATCAAAATGAGGTCATACTAATTGCACATCTACTCAAAGTACACAATACCCTGGTTAATGTCTAGCTACCCCCCCCCACACACACACAAAGAACCAGCATCCATTTATCAAGATCAACATAGTACTAGTACTCTATTTTCTTCCTTAGTTATCCACCAAATGGCATCCAACTGATTTCACTTTAAAGTGACACAGAAGCAGGAAGAACAGGCTGTAGTTTTGTCATGATTCACTAGGGTTGATTAAAAAAAAAGAAAAGGTGCTTCTAGTTCCAGCCTAGAAAGAAGGGGGATCCTGCCAAGGTATGCCTGTTTACTGTCCCAGTTTCAAACAGGACCCCCGCCCCAACAAATCAGGCACCCATGGACACCGCTGGTTGTGTTGATTACAGGGAAAGAATCGAGAGGTGGGTTCAGGAGTTGCTAAACATAATTTACCTAGTAAGACAGGATCAAATCTATTTAGTGATACAAAAAAACAAAAACAAAAAAAACCACATCATGAGATCCTCAAACATTTCTGCTGACATCTAACTTGCATCAGTACTGAATAACTTTTCTACACTAGGACAAAGTTGCACTACTCTTTGCTCAAAAAAAAAAAAACAGAAAAGAAATTACTGCCTGTGTCTAGCTCCAGACTCAGCTGAGCAGGTTTTCTAAGGAGTTCAACTTTTTGTAACTTTGATTTGATATACCAAGTTATAGGAATATTGAAAAAATAATACAAGACAAATTTTATGTTATCCCTTTCCTATTTTCTCATTTTTTCCTTCCTTCCTTCCTTCCTTCCTTCCTTCCTTCCTTCCTTCCTTCCTTCCTCCCTCCCTCCCTCCCTCCCTCCCCCACACCCCCCCTCTCTCCATTTCTGGGGCTTGAAATCAGGGCCTGGGCACTGTCCCTGAACTTTTTTCTGCTCAAGGCTAGCACTCTACCACTTGAGCCATAGCACCAAATCTGGCTTTTTTTGGTGTATGTGGTACTGAGGAACCCAGGGCTTCATGCATGTTAGGGAAGTACTCTACTACTAGGCCACAGTCCCAGCGCCCTCATTTTCTTTATCATGTGCTATACATGCATGCGCATGTGTGAACTATTTCTGAGCCATGGACAGGGCCATTTACTCCAAATACCTCGCTGTGTTTTGTCTAAAATATAAGAATGTTTGTTCTCTTATATCGGTATAATACTATGGTTAAAATGAACAAATTAACATCATATTTAGTCTGTAGTCCAAATTCTGTAAATTGATAAAGTAGTATATTATTTTCCCTAATCTTGGTACTAGGCTTGAACACAGGGCTGCCTCATCCTCTCACTTGGAATTTTATGCTCAACCACTTGAGCGATTTCTTTAGTAAGGTTTGTTGTTGTTGTTGTTTGCTGATTAATTGGAAATAGGAGTCACAGATTTGTCTACCCAAGTTGGCTTTGAGCCAGGTTAATTCGAGATAAGAGTCTCACGGATTTTAGTGCCCTGGATGGCTTTGAGCCAGGATTTCAACCTCCTGAGTAGCTTGGATTACAGACATGAGCCACCATGCCCGCCTTATTTAATTGTTTTTATGTTTAATCATTTTAAATCTTTTTCACTTAATCTAAATAGTATACCAGCTCTCCTTTTTCTGACCTTGACATCTTTTGAAGAGTACAAGCCAAGCTATTCAAGTTCTCAGTTTGGGTTTAGCTGACATTTCCTCTTGAGTGGATTCAGGGGGGTTGTGCTTTTGTCAGAGGTCCTCAGGATGTCATCAGAGTGGCAGGGGACAACCTGGTGTGCATTTGTCTCAGTATTAGTGGTGTTTGCCTCACTCACTGGGATAAGGTGGTGATTGTCAGGTTTTTACACTGTTAAATTTATTGTTTTTCTCCTTGTCCCTGGGCCAGGAGTTTGTCTTAGTGGTAGAGTGCCTGCCTAGCAAGCACAAAGACTAGACCAAACTCGCAGCCCAATTTTTCTGTATTTTTAACCCTCTAAATTAACTTGCTTCTTCAATGGGTGTCTCAGACGCCTCCCCTCCTTTTGGTCAAAAGCTTCCTCAATCCTTGCTATAGAGTATCCTCTGTTGTCAGACCAGCACCCTCAGAACCCTGAGTAATGTGAACAGATCCCTTTATCTCTTGGGCCTCATTGTAAGGTGGTTGTAATGACCTCTGTCTCTTCTGGCCACACTGTACACCCAGGATGCCAGGTACTCTGTCATTGAGGAGGAAGGTGAAATGGTCAGCTATCTAATTTTACTTAATAACACAATCATATGTATAACGAATCATTTTTAAAAGAACTGTCCCTATCTACACTGGAGTACATTATTGTGATCTTACCCAGCTGACTGTGTCCTAGAGAAATTAAAGATCACTTCCCTTCAGACCTCATTTGCTCTCTTCCTTCCTTCCTTCCTTCCTTCCTTCCTTCCTTCCTTCCTTCCTTCCTTCCTTCCTTCCTTCCTTCCTTCCTCTCTCTCTCTCTCTCTCTCTCTCTCTCTCTCTCTCTCTCTCTCTCTCTCTCTCTCTCTCCCTCCCTTCCTCCCTCTCTCTCTCTCTCTCCCTCCCTCTCCCTCTCCCTCTCCCCCCCCCTCCCCCTCTCTCTCTGCCAGTCTTGGGGCTTGAACTCAGGGTACTGAACCTGGGTACTGTCCCTTGAGCTTCTTTCTTCTCAAGGTTAGCGCGCTACCATTTAAGACACAGCTCCACTTCTGAGTTGTTCTGTGTATATGATACTAAGGAATGGACCCCAGGGCTTCATGCATGCTCAACAAGCACTCCACCACTAAGCCACGTTCCCAGCCCAAATAATTTCTTATAACTTTTTTTTGGGTTGTAGGACTTGAACTCAGGGCCTGGGCACTGTCTCTGAGCCTTTTTGTTTGCAAGGCCTGGGCACTGCCCTGACTCTTCAGCTCAAGTCTACCACTCTATCCCTTGGAACCCCAGGGCCACTTCCCGTTTTCTAGTGGTTAATTGGAGATGAGAGTCTCACAGTCTTTAGTGCCGTGGCTGGGTTTTAACCTTGATCCTCAGATATCAGCCTCCTGACTAGCTAGGATTATAGGCATGAGCCAATGGTGCCCAGCTGTGAGATGCCAGAGAAGCTTCTGGTCACTAAGGAAAAGGCAACCACCAAGGATGCTCAGCTGACCTAGACACAGGATCTCATCAACAGCTTCAGCAGCCAGAGTTCCATTCAGAAAACTCTCACATCATGAGATACAGAGCCAGGCATGTCCTTGTGCCTCTCAGAAAACATCTGATTGGCCAGTCTGGGTCAGGGGTCCACTGTGGTCCAATCCCCTTTGTTCAACATGATAGGCTCATATAGAATAACTATGGCTAGTGGGGTGTCCCAGATGTACTTGTACATGTGGTTAGTGGCTCATTCTGGAGCCTACCTGTTTCTTTTGTTTATTTTCCAACTTTTATCTTCCAAAAGGGGGCCTCCCCACCCCTCCACCCCAAGAATTTGTCTTGAGCCCAAAAACTTAAAAAAAAAACCCCAAACTAAGCCAAAACAAAAATCTTTACCCTCTGTGGAATATGAAATCTACACAAAGGACCAACTCTTTGAGAAGGAAAAATGCTTTTCCCACTGGTTGTGGTTATGTGTGGGTTGCTGGGAGCTGAAATTGGAAGAGCTGGAGGCGGGCGGGGGGGGGGGGGAAGAAAAGAAAGAAAAAAAAAAGGCTAGGTGCTGGTAACTCATACCTTTAATCCTAGGTATCAGAAGGCTGAGTTCTGAGGATCGTGGTTCAAAGCCAGCATAGGGAGGTAAGTCCTGTGAGACTCTTACTCCAACATACTACTCCCAAAAAGCCAGAAGTAGAACTCTGGATCAAGCTCTTGCCTTGAATCAAAGAAGCTCAGAGATAGCACCCAAGGCCTGAGTTCAAGGTCTATGACCAACCATAAGAAAAACGGGAGAAAGAACGAAGAGGCAATACTGTAAACAAATTTGTCTAATGTCTAGCCTGAATGATCCTGACAAGGACTGAACGCTGCCCATTGTGAGGAGTGGGAAGTAATGGGGGACAAGTCCGCAAACACCTGGGGTGCTGCAGCTCAAGCTTGTTCCTTTTCAGCCCTCGGTTCCCATCTGGGCATCTAGGCCATGCTGCTGGCTACAGAGCATTTATTTTCTGGAGATGAGGAGACAACCTTCACTGCTCCACTTTATGGACAATGCTGATGTCACACTGGAGTTCCTCTCTACTCCAAAATTCCTAGAATTCAGCTCTTATCTGTGACCCGCTTCCTTCTTCTTTTCCCCACTCTTAATCCTTGATCCCTCTCTTCTTTCCTTCCTTCCTCATCCTTTCTTTCTTTCCTTCTTTCTTTTGCTTGCCTGCTTGCTTTCGCAAGTCCTGGGGCTTGAACACTATCCCTAAGCTACTTTTGCTCATAGCTAGCACTCTACCATGTGCGCCAGAGTGCCACGTCTAGCTTTTTCTATTTATGTGGTACTGAGGAATTGAATCCTGGTCTTTTGCATGCTAGGCAAGCACTCTACCAAAGGGGCCAAAGTCTCAGCCCCTTTCTTTGATTCCTGATCTCCCAACTATACTTAACAAAGGGCATTTAATTCTTTTTTTTAGCTAGTTGCTGGTGGTTCAGACCCGTGGTCCTAGCTACTCAGGAAGTTGTAATCTGAGGGTCGTGGTGTACAGCCAGTCTAGGCAGGAAGGTTTGTGGTACTCTTACATCTAATTAGCCTCCAAAAAGCTGACATGGCATTGTGGCTCAAGTGGTAGAGTGCTAGCCTTGAGCAACAGAGCTCAGGGACAGTACCTAGGCCCTGAGAACCTGCACCAACATAATTTTTCTCCCATCTGGGCCCTTGTTTCTGTTCTCCAGTCCTACCCAGGGCTTTACTTCCTACACTCTCAATAGCCTTGGGGGTGGGGGACACAGCCCAGAGGGTAAACATGCTATAGTGACCACCTGTGCCCACTCAGTAAATTCATTCCTATTTCCCAGATGAAGAAACTGAGGCTCAGAAAGGGTGAGAGCTTTGTGCTAAAGCCTGGAGTCTACCCAGGAATCTGCCTCCTGCACCTTTCCTGTGCTATAAATACTTTTCATTTTATGGAGCACGTGCTATTTTCCAGGAACCATGCCCAGCATTTTACATCCATTTATCTCCTTGAATCCTGGCTCCTTCTCTTCAGAATCTCACCTCCAGTGTTTACCTCTTTGGAGTGTTTTCTGAAGTTT
This sequence comes from Megascapheus bottae, assembly GCF_031878675.1. NCBI lineage: Eukaryota > Metazoa > Chordata > Mammalia > Rodentia > Geomyidae > Megascapheus > Megascapheus bottae. The sequence continues at coordinate 73,229,026 of NC_143514.1, read as the reverse complement.
CTTCTCCCCTGTCCTCCCCCACCCCCCATCATCCATGCACCTTGAGTCTGGGAAAGCCATTTATCAGTTTACTACCTAAGCCGTTGGTCTCCCTGTTCCTAAGTTCTAAAGAATACAACCTTCTTGGAGACTGGGACTTTATTGGTCTGTCCTGTTGTGTCTCCAAAGATATTTGTGAGTGTCTGGCACACAGTAGGTCCTGTAAATATTTGTTATATCAAGGGATGAATCCCAGCAATGACTCTGTGGCAAGTGTACCTCTGCTAATTTCCTTCTCCAGGAATGGGGCAAGGAATCAAACCAAACAGGGAGACTCAGAGCTGGGCTGGCTGCTCCCAGCTCCCATCCGGCCAAGGTGGACACTCACCATCTTCCTTTAGGAGAGAAGGCGGGACTGGGGGCTTAACCAGGAAGGAAGGCCTTTGGCTTGTTTTCACTCTCTTTCTCTGGGAGAGTACAGAGGTTTTGGCCCCCCGTGGAGGCCAGGCTGACAGGATTAGAGGAAACAGCTGGCCCGAGCCAGTGCCCTGTGGGAGGGAGCTCACATTCCCAGGCTTCAGGGAGGGAGCAGCTCCCCGCAGCCCAGTCACATTCCAGGTCGGTCATTTTCCAAAGCCCAGATGTTTGCTAATGAGCTAGGGAAGGGGTTTTTCAGCCCTCCAGCCCCTAGCTCTGGGCCCCACATTAGCTTGGCCCCAAGAGGCTGGCCTAGGGCCAGCAGGCTCTGGCTGCCAGCCCATGCCCTGTGCCAGCCAGGCCTGTCAGGGCAGCTGGAGCTGCACTGCCAGCCAGGTGCATCTCCTGAAGCTTGGAGACTCTGACTTGACAGGTTCTGCCTTTCCCGCTGGGGCCCCACTCCCCTGGGTCCTGTGGGTACAGCATCCCTGCTGAGGCAGCCAGAAGGTGAAGGTGGACTTAGGAGCATGGGCTGTGAGGTCTAGGCCAGCCTTTGTTAGTCACTAGACATGAAGCCTTGGGCATCTAACTACTCTTAGTTACCTTGATTTTCCTTACCTGTATGATGGGGCAATGAGAGGACTGAGATAGATAGGCATTAGATGAGATACAGTGCTTAGTTAATGCCTGCCATAAAACTGCACGTGTTGGCCCTCCAGGTCCCCTCTTCACAGGTGGCCTGGCCAGCTGTGTGGCCTGTCATCATCTCAACTGCAAACTCTGTGCCCCCCTTTTCAGTGTGTGTGTGTGTGTGTGTGTGTGTGTGTGTGTGTGTGTGTGTGTGTGTTTGTGTGTGCCAGTAATGGGACTCAGAACCTGAGTGCTGTCTTCTAGCTTCCTTGCTCAAGACTGGTGCTCTGCCACTTGAACCACATCTCTGTTTCCAGCTTTTTGGTGATACCTTGGAGTCTCATGGACTTTGCCTGTGCTGACTTCGAGCTGCAACCCTGAGTAGCTAGGATCACAGGCACCACCCGCTGGTCCCAGTGGCTCTCTGTGTCCTTGATTAAGTGTTGGGATTATTCCAGAAGCTCCTTGTCACTATCAAGTGCACCAGTTAAGATACCGCCTGATAGCCTGGCTCTGTGTGTGATCTGGCGAGCCCATTAGGCTACCCTGTTAGGCTCCTGCAGCGTGCGGAGTGGGTTTTTAGAAAACAGGTGCTTGGGCCAGGAATGTGGCTCAGGGCTAGAGTGCTTGCCTAGCATGCATGAAGCCCTGGGTTTGATTTCTTGGTACCATATACATTAAAAAACAAAAATTGCTGGAAGTGGTTCAAGTGGTAGAGCATTGGCTTTGAGAAAGCTCAAGGACAGTGCCCATGCCCTGAGTTTAAGCCCAGAACTGGGGGGAGGGGATGAAAGAGAGGGAGGGGGAGAGAGAAACAGAGACAGAGACAGAGACAGAGACAGACAGACGGGGGAGAAAAAAGAAAAGAAAGACGACGTGTTCCTGCCCAGCTAGAGTCCACAGGAAGAACAGCAGTGGCAGGTTTGGTCTGCAAAACAATGAACATTTCCTGAGTGCCTACTGTATACCATGCAGCAAGGCTGGCTTCTGTGGAGAGTGGCATTACCTCCTACTGTGTGTCTTTAGGTGAGCGACTTACCCCTCTGAGCCTGGCTTTTGACAACTCTTAGATGGAGCTGACAGTGGCTGTTTCATACATCTGGTGTGAGAATGGAAACTACTTAGAAAGTCTCTCTGAGCACACAGAGTTATGATAATTGTTATCTATAGATTACTTCATTACACTATATACATCAGACAGCTGCACACACACACACACACACACACACACACACACACACACACACACTCGGAGTGGTGGTCTTGGGAAGGCTTTCCAGTCTGGGGCAGGAGGACAGAGGAGCCCAAGGAGGAGAGAACGTGTACCGAGAGGAGACTCGCTGGGTTTGAGAGTGCCAAGAGGCTGGGGTAGCCTGCACAGGAGCCCCTCGGGTATTGCCCGGCCTTAGGGCTTCACTTGAGCAGGAAGGGCCTCCTCGGGCACGCAGGAAGCGGGTTAATACCCGGCAAGGTGGGGTAAATACATGGACGTTGGTAACTCTGATGTGCTGCAGTCTTCAGGTCCCACAACTGTCCCCGTCGTGCCTCTCGCCGGTACTTTCGGGGAACAAAGCGGAGCTCAGGAAGTCACTGGGTGGATAACCCCCTCCCCGGCCCCGCCCAGCCATCCAGATGGACCCGGACCGGGGCGCTCCGCTCGTCCCAGGGGCCCAGGAAATGAGTCGGTTTTGCAGAGCTCTGATCCGGAGAGGCAGGCTGGGCGCTCGGGTCCCTCTCGGGATGCTTAAACCCAGTGGCCTGGTGGCGATCCGAGGTACCAAGGGCGCCCAGCTGAGCCGGGCCGCGCTCTCGGGAGCAGCTAGGATGGGCGCCGGACGACGCGGAATGGAGCGCGGCCGCGCCCAGAGCAGGTCTACAAAGCCCAGCTCCCACCAGAAAGGGCGCCTCCGGGCATCTTTGTCACCCCAAGGCTTGGCATGACCTGACAGCCCAGTCTTGGAAAAAGTCAGGCGAAAGGGAGGGCGCCTGAGAACCGGCTGGGGCGCCCGGCGCGTGCCCTTTTCTCTTCGGCGCCGGCTAGGCGTCCGGGCCGCCGCACCGCGCCGTCGGGTCGGGCCGCGCCGTGGCCCGGCCAGGCGATCGCGGGCGGACGGCCGCTCCCTTCGGGCGCGCAGGAGGGGCGCTGCGCCCGCCGGGTCCCGGCCCCTCTCCCCGCCCGCCCGCGCTCTCCCGCCCCGCGCTCTCCCGCGCGTCCCTCCCCTCGCTGCCCCCGCCCTCGCTCCCTATTTGGAGCGGAGACTCCCTGACGTCGGAGCCGCTCCTCTCGCCGCTCCCCCGCACCGTGCGCCCGCCCGGGCTGCAGACGGCGCGCCGCACAGTCCAGTCGAGCCTCGCGGGGCCGCCCCGGCTCTGCCTGCCGCCTCGCTCAGCCTCCCGGAGCGCCGGGGCCCGCACCCGGCTCCGAGGACCCGGCGGGTGCGCCGCGCTCCCCGCCGCCGCCGCCCTGAGTGGTAAGTCCCGCCCGGGCCGCGCGCGGGCGCCGAGCCGCTGGAGGCTCCGGCCGTGCCCGCGGAGCGCCGCGCCCCCGGCCGCCAGCTGCGATCGCCTCGCGTCTGGAGTTCGGGGGCTCGGCGGGCGCCTCCGGACGCCGGCTCCGGGGGACGCGGGCGCGGCCACGGGTGGCCCGGGCGTACCGCTGCGTCCGGAGCCCGGCCGCGACCTCGTCCCGGGGTTCCGATCGCGGCCCAGAGACAAAGTGGGGGCGGCCCCAGGGTCCGGCCGCCGGGTCCGCGCGCCCTGCGGCTCCGCCGGGCCTCGCCGCGCCGCCCGGATTCTCGGACGCTCCGGCCTCCCTTCGCCCCATTCTCGAGTCTGCGCCCGCACCACGGTGGCCGCGGCTTTCCCTCGCTCCGTTTCCACCCCACTCTTTCTCGGGTTCTGTCCGGCTGGTTCCTCCTCCGTGTTCCATTTTCCTGGGTTTGCGTCGGTGCCCTCTTGTTTTCCCTCGGTCTTCCTCTCTGGGTGCTGTCTGCCCACCTCCCTGAGCCCCAGCCTCGGTTCCCAGACCCCCGGTGTCCGGGGCTCGCACCCCCAGGTGGGTTTGTGGATAGTTTATCAGGCCTGGCCAAGCCCTTCCCCCCCGCTGCTCGCTCCGGACCTGGCCTAGGTGACCCCCGTGGAGCAGAGGCTGGGACAGGGACGGCCAGCTTTCACCCCCCGCTCGGTTTCTGAAGAGTTTCCACCCTCCCGAGGCCGCTTGCACAACAGGGCCCGGCTGCCGGCCACCTGCCTGCCCGCCGCCCGCTGCCAGGGCGGGGCGATTCAGATTCGAAAGTTTACAAGGCTGGGGAAGGGAGCAGCTGTCTGCTTAGGGCTGCTCAGGAGGCCGGTGGGCATCGAGAAAGAAGGCCACAGTTCTGGGCTTCCTGAGGCCATCAAGCCTGTAACGGGTGACACCCCAGGAAAGCTGCCTGCTGGCCCAGGTTGGGTCCTGGGAGGAGTAACTTGTCCACAAGCCCCCCCCCCCCACCCTTTGTTCCCGCCTCAGGAGACTGCCCCCAGATGCTATGGCTGCCTCTGTGGTTTGCCTGCAGTTGGGGCCAAAGAAGACACAGGCTGCAGCTTTTGCTTGGTGATCCCCCATGGGTCTCTACCCACACTTGTGAGCCCCACCTGTCTCCTGGACCTGTGTGTTGGAGGAGTGGGGAGAGTAGGTGTTCTGCCTTAGCCAAGGATATGGCCTCATTAATTTAAAGTGAAGTTTCAGGCTGAGTTTAGCTCCTTTCCTTCCACCCGCAACCCCAGGGGTCGGAGGCTGTGACTGGCCGGGCAGGCAGGGCTGTTGGTGAGCCTTGGGACTTCTGCTGAGCAGATGTGCAGGCCAGCCCGCAGTGGCTTGTTAGCATGGATGTGTGCTGGAGACTGTTTTGGGTCTGTGGGTAGCAGGGCTAATGGCTCAGCTTGGGGGTCTTGACACCGAGGTGGCCAGGGCTGGAAGGCAGAACTGCCTGGTGGAAGCAGGCTGGCCCAGTTGGCATGAGCATGACCTTGCATATCAGCCGGCTGGACAGCGGGTTCATGCCCTGGCCAGCCCAGCACTAAAAGCAAGTGGGAAGGAAGGAAGGAAGCCGCCCTGTGGTGAGACTGGGGTCGTGGAATCACAGTAGCGGAGGCCAAACTTCCCTAGGGAATCTGGCAAAACAGACATGCCCAGGTCCCGCTGCCCATTTCACATGTGGCAAACATGGCCTTTAGGTGAGGCTGGGTCTGTAACCACTGGACTGTCCTGCCTCCGGGCACATGGTGAGGCAATAGATTGTCTTTGGCTCAATCATATCCTGGGACCCCCAAAGCCCCCTGGAAACCCTGACTGTGAAACCCTGCAGGCTGACCATGGCTGGGCCTGGCCTGAGTGAGTATGGACCTCAGGCCTGGCACTGCCTTGTCCCTACCGAGAGCAGCGTTTTCAGTTGCACCATTCAAGGAAGTCCCTGAACTCATTCCAAGACCTGAGGATTGCCCCACCCTGGTGGATCACTGAGCCTAGGGCTGCGGCCACCGGTGCCACACCCTCTGTGCCACCCCGCATGCGCAGCCCGGCATCCAGGCCACTGTATCTAGAGGAGGTGTCGTTCCTTGACCCCTGTCTTCTGGGTGGGCTCAGCAAGTGGGTGTGTTAGGGGCCACTGCACAGTGTATAAACCCTTCCAGCCATCCTCTCATTTGCTTGAGGTGTCCCTCAAATTGAGTTTCCATGCTTAGTGGCATTCTGAAACACAAGCCTGCCGTGTCACCCTCTCCAGCGGGTCGTCTCCAGGGAGCCAGGAGTGCTCCACGCTAGCACTTAAGTCACAGATCCACTTGTGACTTTTTTTGGGGGTGTTTACTTGGAGATAAGACTCTCATGGACTTTCCTGCCTGAGCTAGCCTTGAACCTGAATCCTCAGATCTCAGCTTTCTGAGTAGCTGATATTAGAGGCACGAGCCACTGGTCCTTCTTGTCTTTAAGAACACTTACAGGGATGGGAATGTGCCTAGGATGCATGAAGCCCTGGGTTTGATTCCTCAGTACCACATACACAGAAAAGGCTGGAAGTGGCACTGTGGCTCAAGTGGTAGACTGCTAGCCTTGAGCCAAAGTAGCTCAGAGACAGTGCCCAGGCCCCGAGTTCAATCTCCAGGACTGGGTGTCTGGGTGGGGGGGTGGGGAGCACCTACAGATGCCTGGATGGTCATACCCTGCTCTGTGCACGCTGGGCCTGAGCATCTGCATTTCTGGAGAGCATCTCACTGGGGCTCTCTGGGTTCTGGTAAGTTTGGAGTGGCCCCAAAGGCCTGTCTGGAAGTCCAGGGCTGTGTCCTTGCTCACCTGACCTCCTTGGCCTTGCTGAGGGACTTTCCTGTTCAACATCCCCAAGAGATACCACAGGGCCTGTCGTGGCTCCCTTCCCAGGCTGTTCTTGTGAGTTTCCAGAGTTGAAATGGGTCTGCTGGTTCTTTTCTGTCTGGTGGTGCAGGGCCCTCGGAGGAGCCCACTACTGCTAAAGGCACCTGGCTAGGCTTCACTCTGGCCATGAGGCTCTAGGATCTGCCACAGCCACATGTTTGACTTTGGAGAATCAGTGGAATTTGAACTCTATTGTGTGGCCTCTTTAAGTTTCAGCTGGGGCAGTAGCTGAACACCAGAGAGCTGATAGGAAGAAGTGAGGGGGTCTCTCACTGTTGCTTGTTTCTTTCTCTAGCAGCCCACCTATAGCTACCTGCTAACAGTACAGGGTCAAATCCTGGCTTCCCTCTCCAGCCTTGTCCCAGATGCTGGCCGTCCTTTCCCATGATCCCCCCTAGGGAAAGAGTGAGCCTCAGTGGGCATTTTCTTCCAGTCATTTCAGTTCTTCCCCAAGGGGAGTGTTTAGGCTTCCTGTTTAGGGTTGGGGAAGAATTCTAAGAGGTAAAGTGTAGGGCCAGGAGTTTGGCCTAGTGGTTAAAGTGCTTGCCTAGCATGCATGAAGACCCAGGTTCGATTCCTCGGTACCACATATAGAAAAAAAAGCCGGAAGTGGCGCTGAGGCTCAAGTGGTAGAGTGCTAGCCTTGAGAAAGTCCAAGGACAGTGCTCAGGCCCTGAGCTCAAGCCCAGGACTGGCAAAAAAAAAAAAAGAGGTAAAGTGTAGGTAAGAGGGCTGGGGCCAACATGAGAGCCATGCTTCTGGTAGGAGTGTTCAGTCTGCTGGAACCTGGGCTGTTGGAGTGGCCTCACTGCCCTGCTTTGAGCTCCTGGCAGGGCAGGGTGCATTCTGTTTACAGGTGGCCTGCCTTTGTTTATATTTCATCCCAAATGTCCACACAGCTGGCCCCAATAAACTGTGCCTGATCTCCAGACCACTGACTGTCCACCTCAAGTGCACCATCACCTCCTCTCCAAGGGTCTCAGCATGGCTTAACTTCAGCCCAAACCTGCTCTGAAGCCTCAGTTCTACTCCTAATCCTACTCCAACTCAGACTCATTCACCCTCCCCTGGGGTCATTACAGGCAGTCAATCTCAAATCCTCTGAGACCCCAGCACCACTCCGTGCCTCAGTGTTGTCCTGGCCCCACCTGGCTTGTTGTTCTCAAGGAGGCACAATGGGGTCAGGTAGGCAGCAGAGATGTCAAGAGGAGCCAGCCTGGCCGCCAGGGAGGGCCCAGGGAGCTCTAGTTTTACATGGGCTTTAGGGCCCTGAGCTCAGGCTGATTTTCTAGGGAGGGCAGAGGACCTCTCAGGGGCAGGAAGTCTCTTGGATACTCAGCTTGCTGTAGAAAGCAGCTAGAAACAAGCTTGTTCTATTTGGTAAGATAGAGTTGTACCAAAATCACAGGTTTTGCCGTGCATCTTGTGGGCCAACTGGAAATGTGTGGGTGAGAGCAGGGATGGGGCAGATGAAGGGGGTGGGGGACTGCCCACCCTCTCTCCCCAGCTTCTCTGTTTCTTGCTGGGCCAGGGGTGGAGGCCACTGCAGAGGGAGATGGGGAGAAGGGTGTGAGATGTGCTGGATGAAAGCTGGGCCGTGGAGTGGGCAGGCTGCCACTGGCCTCTAGCCCTGCCCAGCTAGCCCACCCCGATTTCTCTGCAGGGGCAGGCCAGCCCCAAATCCCTGGACACTCTGGACCCTTGACAGAGCACCTGCTGCTGTCACCCCTACATGCTTTCTGGAGAAGATGGGCCACAAGGGCTTGTTTTATATGGCTAGTCCATCCTCACCCTGGTGCCTGGGCCTGCTTCCTCTACTGCCCTTTGGCCTCACTCATGCCCCTCTGGGGATCACCCGAGTCAGAGCCCCTGACCGAGTTGGAACAACAACAAAAAAACAAGAACAAAACAAGTTCCACTTCCACCTAAGAGCTTTCACTGCTCAAGTCCCCAAGGGGACTCTTGACAAGCTCTCGGGCTGTGAAAACGCGGGCCTAGGTCACCTCTCTCATTTTACAGATGAGGAAACAGGTCTGAGAGCCTAACAGTTACCCAGCATATGTGTGTCCATCACCCAGTATCACTGTCCCAGTGAGGGGTGCCCCATCTTAGGCACCATTCTTACTTCCAAGTCTCTGTGAGCCCCACCCCCAATGCTTGTTTGTTTTTTGAGGTGGAGATGGGGGTGAAACCTGGAGAAAGGTACAGTTGAAGCCCCGAGGGCTGGGTCCCCTCCAGTGACTTCTTGAGACACAGGCTATCCTGCATCGCCATCTTCTGGTCAGTTTTGGTATTGCTCTTCCAGGGCTCAGCTTTAATCATCTCAGATTCCTATGGCCAGGGTGGTCTAGTAGGGCATCTTAGGAGGAAGTATATCCAACTGAATGGCATAAGACTTCACTGTGCCAGGGAGGTTGAGCTGAACTCCCAGGGACAACTAGGCAGTACCTTTCCAGGTAACAGAATGGGGTCATCTACCCAGAGGCTGTGTGGACAGTCAATTGTGAGTGGTGCTGGGTTCACATCCAGATGGCCCTGCTAGTGTCAGGCAGATGTTGCCACACTGAGCTGCATTCTCACTCCCACTTTCTCTACACTCCCCATTCTCCTGGAGGACTCCCAGTATGGGCGGGGCGGGGGGGGAGGTAGGAGCTTGTAACTTTCCCTGCTGGACGTGTCCTGGGGCATTTAGTGCCCTCTTGGTAATTGCTGGCGTTAGCGTCTGCCTTGCTGAGGAAACTGAAACACACAGATACAGTAATTTGCTCAAGGTTATGTGGTAATTTATAAAAGCAGCACATTTCTCCAAGTGTAGCTCATACCTCAGGAGGCTGAGATCTGAGGTTGATGGTTCAAAGCCCTCCTAGGACAGAAACGCCCATGAGTCCTTTATCTCCAGTTAACCAGCAAAAAGTCCAAAGTGGAGGGATGGCTCAAACAGTAGAGGGTCAGCACTGAGAGAAAAAACTAGGCAAGATGGCCAAGCCCAGGGTTGAAGCCCTAATAATGGAAAACTATATATATATATATATATAATAAATGAATGAAGTATCACATTAGTTACTTTATTATTTGTGAGGCTCATTTAATGCCTCCTTTACTGCTGGTGCCAGTGTCGCACCTGTAATCTTAGCTACTCAGGAGGCTGAGATCAGAGGGTCAAGGTTCAAAGCCAGCTTGGGCAGGAAAGCCCATGAGATTGTATTGTAAAGGTGACGAACAGGGAGGTTGCGGTTACATAAAGTAATGAGTTTCTTTTTGAACACTGTTAACCCCCTGCCTCATTTTTTTATTAAAGAATTTATTACCATTGATTTTTACATCATATTTCAAATGACGAGTTTAATAAACAAGTATTCCCTCCCTCATTTTATACTGCTTTGCCCCTCCCTCCAAGTTATGAAGTTTATTTTCAACAGCGTCTAGAGAGTATCACTGCTGTGTTAGCTCGTCCTTTGTGGCTGTTTCCATGAGACTCTTGTTCTAATAAACTACTCAGAAAAAGCCAGAAGTGGTACTGTGGTTCAAGTGGTAGAGTGCTAGCCTTGATTACAGAGAGGCTCAGGGACAGTGCTCAGGTCCTGAGTTTAAGCCCTAGTACCAGCAAACACACACACACACACACACACACACACACACACACACACACACAGAACTACTTCCTTTACCCTCCTCTTTCTTTCTTTCTTTTTTTTTTTTTTTTTTTTTTTGCCAGTCCTGGGCTTGGGGTCAGGGCTTGAGCACTGTCCTTGGACTTTCTCAAGGCTAGAGCTCTACCACTTGAGCCTCAGCACCACTTCCGGCTTTTTTCTATGTATGTGGTACCGAGGAATCGAACCCGAGTCTTCATGCATGCTAGGCGAGCACTCTGCCACTAGGCCAAACTCCCGGTCTACCCTCCTCTTTCTTTTCCTTCTTTCCTTCCTTCCTCAAACCCTCCCTCCCTCCATTTTTTCTTTTTCCCCCACGCGAGAGTGTGTGTGTGTGTGTGTGTGTGTGTGTGTGTGTGTGTGTGCGTGTGCGTGTGTGTGTGCGCGCGCGCGTGCGTGCGCATGTGCTATTACTAAGCTTTTTTTTGCTCAAGGCTAGCACTCTACTACTTGAGCCACAGCTCCACTTCTGGCTTTCGGTGGTTTATTGGAGATAAGAGTCTGAACGATTCTGCCCAGGCTGGTTTCAATCCTCAGATCTCAGCCTCCTGAGTAGCTGGGATTGTGAGCGTGAGTCACCAGTGCCAGGCACCACTCTTCTTTGTACCCATATGACAGCAGGACAGTTTGGAGGTTTGGGGATTCTAAATACCTTATTGCAGGCATACTTGAGTGGGAGAGCTGGCTTTGAACCCAGGGCTGAGTCCATGCTCATAACACCACCACTCGCCCTCACCTGCCCTCTGTGCTCAGTTTCAGGGCTCAGGAGGCTGCGGGCACCATGCTTCGGGTCCTGCTGGGGGCTGTCCTCCCTGCCATCCTGCTGGCTGCGCCCCCGCCCATCAACAAGCTGGCCCTGTTCCCGGACAAAAGCGCCTGGTGTGAAGCCAAGAACATCACTCAGATTGTGGGCCACAGCGGCTGCGAGGCCAAGTCCATCCAGAACAGGTGGGGACCCCCCCCAACCCGTCCTGGGGGGGGGGTGAGCTTAGGGGCCTAGGAGGGAGGAAGATCAGGGCTGCCTCCCCGGTGGTGATGCCCCGTGCCTGCTGCTCCCACAGGGCCTGCCTAGGACAGTGCTTCAGCTACAGCGTGCCCAACACCTTTCCGCAGTCCACAGAGTCCCTGGTGCACTGTGACTCCTGCATGCCAGCCCGGTCCACGTGGGAGATTGTAAGTACGAGGTGGGGGGCAGTCAGGAAGCCTCCCCACCCCTGCCGTGTGCTGGAGAAACGCTGGGGGCCTTCCACGGGCGGGCACACTGTTTGCACTAACTTGTAGTGGACTAGGGATCTTTCTGAAGCTGCTGTGTGCATGTCACTCCGTCCTGAAGTTCTGCCCACAGTTATGGGCTGAGTCCAGAGTTTCTGTTCCCCCTGTGGGGGCCTGCACAGCCTGGGTCACTAGTCTTGCCCACTTTTCTTTTTGTTTTTTTTTTTTTTCTTGCCAGTCCTAAGGCCTGGGCATTGTCCCCGAGCTTCTTTTGCTCCAGGCTAACACTCTACCACTTAAGCCACGGTGCCACTTTTAGCATTTCCTATTTATGTGGTACTGAGGAACTGAAGCCAGGGCCTTGTGCATGCTAGGCAAGCACTCTGCTACTAGCCAAACTCCCTACTTTAGAGCCACATTTTTGGTTTTTTGTTTTTTTAAGTCCTCCTTACCTGTCTTTTCTACTATAGAGCCTTTGCATCTGCTCTTTGTGCTGCTTGGAAAACTTTTTCTCCTCCTCCTCCTCCTCCTCCTCCTCCTCCTCCTCCTCCTCCTCCTCCTCTGTTCATTTCTATTCTTCTGCTTTTGGCTCAAACACCATTTCCCAGAGTTCGTTTTCAGACCCCCTGAGTGAAATCACTGTGCCAGGGGCCCTCAGAGCTCTTTGTGCCTCCTCCTTGAATACTTGTCACTTCTGCAGCCCTCCAGACATATAGGGTGATTCAGCCAGACCAGTTCCTTGAGGGAAAGTGCTCGTTCTCATGCCTCAGAGCTGGATGGAAGGAAGGCAGAAGGCTGGGAGTGGGGCTTCTCTGAGGATGTGATATCTATCTTAGCTCTGATTCAAAGACTGCTCAGGATTTCATATGCCTCATTTGGCAAGTAGTAGGTGGATGGGCTGGAAAAACCCTTCTTTTTTTGGGAGGGGGGTCATAGGCCTTGAACTCATACTGGGCGCTATCCCTGAGCTCTTCAGCTCAAGGCTACCACCCTATGCTTGAGTCAAGCCCCACTTCCCATTTTTCTAGAGGTTAATTGGAGATAAGAGTCTCAGGTCCTTTTGTGCTCGGGCTGGCTTTGAACCTTGATCCTCAGATCTCATCCTTCTGAGTAGTTAGGATTACAGGTGTGAGCTTCTGTGCCCAGCTTGGAAAAATCGTTCTAGGCAGAGGAAGCAGCATGTGCAAAGGCTCTGTGGCAGATGAGTTGTCACAGGTCTGGGGAGTGGTAAAGGTAGGGGGTGGAGACATCAGCCAGGGTGAGCCTGTATTTCCTGGATGGCCTAAGAAAGGAGTCAGGCTCTTTCTCCTTGGAATGCTGAGGGAAGGTCTCTGCCCCCACCCTCCCTGGGCCAGGGTCTGGGAGGGAGGATAAGCAGCGATGACAGGACTGGGGATGGTCTCTGGGGAGTTCCCTGGGCCTCAAGGAACATCCCTGTCCCCTCCCCAGGTGACCTTGGAATGCCCCGGCCATGAGGAGGTGCCAAGGGTGGAGAAGCTGGTGGAGAAGATTGTGCATTGCAGCTGCCAGGCCTGTGGCAAGGAGCCCAGCCATGAGGGGCTGAGCGTGTATGTGCAGGGCGAGGACGGGCCGGGCTCCCCTCCTGGCACCCACCCCCACCCTCACCCCCACCTGGGGGCACAGACCCCAGAGCCCGAGGAGCCTCCTGGAGCCCCCCACACCGAGGATGAGGGGGCTGAGGACTGATGTGCCCCCCAACTCTTCCTCCCCACCCGTCCCCCTGTGGAATGTTGGGTCTCATCCTCTGGGGGCGGGAGCATGGGGAAACGCAGGAGCCCCCCCACCCCCTTGGCACTGGATGGACTTGGAATCTGACTTGGACTTGGAATGCTGCTGGGTTGCCATGGAGACCTGAAGGGGCGGGGCCAGAGCCAGGCTGCCCCAGTTAATATATGCAAGGGGGGGAGGGGAGCCCAGGTCTTGGGGGCTCTTTGGGGAAGGGGGTGCCCTTCCTTGCTGTCTTCTAGAGCTGTACCCTTGGGAGCTGCTGAGGAGTGAGGGGAGACGTTGAGATGGCCAGAGGCCCCCCACAGTTTCCTGGTGGGGCAGGATCCCCGGGGACGTGGGGGCTAAGGGTGGGTACCAGGCTGGCCTTTGCCTTGCAGGAAGGGTGGGCTCCGAGGACCCGCACTGGCAGGAGCAGGCAGCTCCAGCCCTAGTTTCTTCCCCAGCTCCCCTTCCCCATGTCTTCCTGCTAGGACACAGACTTAGGGGCAGGCCGGGGCAGGACCCTGCGGACAGTCTGGGCCTTGCTCTGCCACCAGTGGCTTGTCTGCTGTTGGGTGGGGTGGGGGTGGGGCAAAGGAAGAGCTTTGGTGGCCAGAGGGAGTGGGTGAGCCCTGAGCATCACCGCAGGAAGGCGACCCCTGCCCCCTTCCCCCCTGTAGAGCACCCAGTGTCTCCTACGCCACGTCTCTGGGTTCTAAACCCCTTAGAATACTGCAGAGCCAGCCCTGCTGCCTCTGCTGGTATCTGATGGCAGGGACCCCAAATCGATGACGAATGAGCCTCTTGGACAGGAGGCCCCCGTGTGTCCCCCCACATCTAGCTCCAGATTCCCCGCCCCTCCCAGCTGCACTTTACCCTTAGATGGAGGGTGGGGACAGGGGCAGGTAGGTGGCCAGGGCCCTCTGTCCCTGTCCTCCCTGTGTGGTTCCTTTGTGCCCAGGGTGCTGCCAGCCTACCATCCTGCCCCTTCCTCCCCCCACCCCGGGCTGCCCCATCCACGGCTGTTCTGACAAGAGCTTCCGCAGAGCTTGTGACCAGTAGATGTCTTCTCCACCCACTTGAGTCTCCTCACCAATAAATGCCTTCAATGCCTGCGATTTCTTCCCTGTGGGCCGTCTCCCTCTCCCCCTCCCTGTATCCCCTGACTCCCTTCCCCATGCGTGTGCCCTGCTCACTGGCGTGTGGCCTCCATCCCTTCCCAGTGGTGCCTGTTTCTGTCCACCAGGACTGGAGTTTTGACCCTTGGTTCCCTGGACTTGCCTCCTGCCCTGTCTTCAATCTCAGTGACCCCTGCATTAGTGCTTGTTGGTGGCCCCAGTCTGGCCTGTCGTCCCCCCAGGAGAAGAACAAACAGGAAGCCAAATCCGTTGGTCAGCCCGGTGTCAGTGGCTCACACCTGTAATCCTAGCCAGTTAGGAGGGTGAGATCTGAGGATCACGGTTTGCAGCCAGTGAGACAGAAAAATCCCCGTGAAAGTCTTAGCTCCAATTGACTGCTCCAAAACTGGAGTGGTGCTGTGGTTCAAAGTGTGGTTCAAGGCTGTTATTAGCCTTGAGCACAAAAGCTCAGGGACAGCATCTGGGCCCTGAGTTCAAGCCCCATATCCAACCAAAAATAAATACATAAATAAAAGCCACTGATGGGCCAGGAGTTTTCCCTAGTGGTTGAGTGCTTGCCTAGTAGGCACCAAGACTTGGGTTCCATTCCTCAGTACCACATACATAGAAAAAAGCTGGAAGTAGTGCTGTGGCTCAAGTAGTAGACCACTGGTCTTGAGGGAAAAAAAAGCCCAAGAACTGTGCTCAGGCCCCGAGTTCAAGCCCCAGGATTGGCAAAAATAAAACAAAGCCACTGGTTACAAGGTAGCTGGGTAATATACATAAGATACCATGCTCCACTCTGCCCACACTTAATGGCTTGAGAGGATGGGAGGTGCCAGGGCGCAGCCATTCCCCAGCGTGATGGGGCTTAGAAATGTCAGCAGGATCCCCAAGTCCACAGAAAGGCTTCACTTCTGTCTCCCAGAGGGGAAACTGAGGCTCTGGGAAAGGAGGTGACTTGTATGCGCTCACAGGTGGCTGTCATGTCCTGCTCAGACACTTCGACACAGCTGTGAAAACCCTACAAGTCCTGGGCGCAGGACCTCTGAGCCTGGGGTGTTTGGTCTGAGTATTCCCTCCGTGGCCGAAGAAGCCTTGGTCTAAGCAGGGTCTGAAATTCCTAGCTGTATGCAGAAGGAAGATGGGCAGAGAGGCAGGGGTCAGGCTTGGTCTGAAACAAGGTGACTGCAGAGCAGAAGGAGGTGGAGTGAAAGAGGGGAGGGAGCAAACAGTTGAGGACCAGCAGGGGTGACCAGAGTTCAGAGCTGGGCCACATGGAAGAATCAGTGCTGATTGGATGTAGGAGCTCAGGGGTGAAGCTGGTTTTAAAGAATGACAGATCTCCCCCATCCTCTCTCTGAGAGTTTTATTTTTCCTCCAGTAGGCTCAAACCCAAGCCACCAAGAGAGCCTCAGAGGGCTCTCCACAGGGTACTGGCTGGGCTTACAGGCTTTACAAGGAATTAACAAAGATTCTACTGTGTCAGTACAGGCCTGGATGGCTGGGGAGTTGGGGATAATAATACTAGCTTCCTATCTCCAGCTATCGACTAGCTTTCTTCTCCCTGCCAACCAATCTTGAGCAAGGCAATAAGATCTGTGAGGCTTCATTTTCCTTAGTAATCACCCCAGTTTGCTTCCAAGGTAGGTGATGGCAGTGTGCCATGAGTGAGTTGCACAGAGAGCTTGAGACATGGCCTGACACTGGGGGTTAAACTTAAGGCCTTGGGCTCTTCGCTTGCTTACTCACAGCTGATGTTCTTCTACTTGAGTCATGCCTCCAGCCCAGTTTTTGGCTGGTTCCTTGGAGATGGAGTCTCCAAAACTTTTCTGAGTTAGCTTGACAGCCTGGATCTCCTAGGTCTCAGCCTCCTGAGCAGCACACCCAAAACACTGCTGCCGACTGCGTAATTTTCAGATGGGGTCCTGCACTTTTTCTGAGGGGCTGGCCTTGGACTTGGATCCTCCTACTTGAGGCTTCCACAGAACTGGGATTGCAAACCTGCACCACCACATCCATCGTGGGCAGATATTTATGGAGGGAGCTTGCCATGCTGGACATAGTCTCAGAAAGAAAAATAAATAAATGAATAAACAAACCCCTCAGGGGCAAGGAAGTCTAGGATTTGACCATTTTTCCATCAACATGTCACTTTGAAGCTGATCATGATAATCACAGTTTGGCCACAAGGTGGCACCACTACCCTAGCCCAATCTCAAATTTTATGAATTTATTTTTTGCTGGTCATGGGGCTTGAGCTCTAGGACTGGGCGCTGTCCCTGAACTCTTCAGCTCAAGGCTATTGCCCTACCCCTTGAGCCACAGCCCCGCTTCCCATTTTCTAGTGGTTAATTGGAGTTAAGATTCTCACATTCTTTTGTGCCTGGGCTGGCTTTGAACTGTGATCCTCAGAGCTCAGCCTCCTGAATAGTTAGGATTACGGGCATGAGCTACTACGCCCAGCTTACATTTTTTTAGAGAATAAAAGGAAGCAAAGGACACATTCTATCCCACTATGTGTAATTTTGCAAAGCTACAATTTATCAGGTGCTTCTGTGCTGAGAAGTTTAAATGCTTAGCTCATCCACACCCCCACAGAAGAGCAGGGTTCAAGGTGAAGTGTGGAGGTAAAGTGTTTGCCTATCATGTGCTAGGCTCTGGGTTCAACTCCCAGCCCACAAATAACCCCAGCATTAAATACAATTTATTCTTAAAAAATACAAACAAACAAAAGGCACATGGTCTCCTTGATATGTGGACATTAGATCCAAACAGTACAAGAGTGATGACTCAATAATTGGGTACTCAAGGTCATTGACATGAACTTGGAGATATAAATATAACTATATAGACATACAACTCTGTGGTGGGATATATACTCTATAGATATAATGATATATAGATCAAGTATCTATGACATACAAGCTCTCAGCTTAATTTTAATTTTGTTCTTAAATTTATGTGCCAGTGATTGCATCTAGAGATTCCATTCTTAAATGTTTGTTAAACTTGACATTTGAAATATGATGTAAAAAATCAATGTCATAAATCATGGATACTATGTATCCTCAATAAAACTGATAAAGCTGGAAAAATCAATGTTAATAAAAATCTTTTAATAAAAAAAGAAAAAATGAGAGCTGGACATGGTGGCTCACGCTTGTAATCTTAGCTATTCAGGAGGCTGAGATCTGAGGATCTTGGTTCAAAGCCAGCCTGGGTAATAAAGAATAAGAGACTCTTATCTCCAATTAATCACTAGAAAAAATGGGAAGTGGAGCTGTGGCTCAAGGGGTAGGTCAGTAGCCTTGAGCTGAAGAGCTCAGAGACAGCACTCCAGCCCACAGTTCAAGCCCCATGACCCCCCCAAAAAAATACAAAAGAGAAATAGACTATGTAAGAGGTTTAGCTAGGCAGGCATGGGCGTGCCTGTGATCCCAGACCTAGAAATGGAATGGTGAGTTCTAGGCCAGCTTAGAACCTTCCAGGGGAAGTAGCAGAATCATGTTTAAAAACCCAGGTGATTGGGTGATTGGCTCTCAAATCTGCTGTTACTCTGGGAGTCCATGGGAGGCTGGAGTTTCCCCAGGGCAGAGGAGTTCCTGTCATACAGATGGGAACACTGAGGCAGCCAGCCAGGACAGAGCACTGCCTGGTTAACAGAGGACTGCTTCTCTCCAGTCCCTTCGCAACCCTGTGAAGTGCATGCGGCCTTCTGCTCAGCTTGGGAGCCTGCGTCACTGGCTCTGAGTCCTGAGGGCTGCAGAGCGGAGGATCTAGTTCCGAGGCTCAGTCCAGCCTTGGGGTACTACACCCAGTTCACTGGGCCAGGCGGTGTGGGGAGGGCAGGCCTTCTCTTCCTACTGTCTAGATCCGCCCCTAACTACTTAGAGATGGGGGGGAGGGTGCTGCAGTGCCTGGACCTTCAATCGTGGACTCCCTCTACCTTGGGAATGGGGCAGATCCGAGGTTCAGCTCCTGCTGGTGATCTTGATAGACACCTTTGCCCTCTCTGAGCCCCAGTTTTATGTGTGCTACTTGCCAAGCCATGCCAGAGGAGGAGGAGTTGTGTAACAGAGCAGGCCTGGGTATGTTTTCCTTTCAGTATGAGCCCTCGGATTTTCTTTATATTGATGCACATTTTTTCTATCATTTTACGTTCGTTCTGCATTTATTTACTCATGTATGCATGCACGTATGTGTACCTATCCATACATATACATCTATGGCATTTGTGGGACTTGAACTCAGGGCCTGGGTGCTGTTCCTGAGCTCTTCAGCGCAAGGATAACACTCTACTGCTTGAGCCACAGCGCCACATCCGGTTTCCTGGTGGTTCATCGGAGAAAAGAATCAAAGCCCAGCCTGGCTTTGAACCGCGATCCTCAGATCTCAGCCTCATGAGTAGCTAGGATTACTAGGCGTGAGCCACTGGCGCCTGGCTTGCTTATTTATTTTCTATCTTCTCCCTCCCCTTCCCTTTCTGTGCCAGTCTTGGGGCTTGAACTCAGGACCTCGTGTTCTCCTCCTCCAAGACTAGTACCGCCACCATTTGCGCCACAGCTCCACTTCCGCCTTTTTGCTGGTTATTTGGAGATCAGTCTCACGGGCTTTTTTTTCTTTTTTTGCCCAGGCTGGCTTTGAACCTCAATCCTCAGATGTCAGGATTACAGACAGGAAACACGCCGTGTGTGTGTGTGTGTGTGTGTGTGTGTGTGTGTCACACACACACACACACACACACAAAATCCAGGAATTCTAAACTCACTTGACGGACACAGCAGTTGCAGGCAGGCGCGGTGACCTTTGCCACCAGTGGCCAGACCCCACCGGAGAGCCGCCCCTGGGGCTCGGCAGGTCGCGGCCCCTTCCCTGAGCTCCGCCTGCGCCATCACCACGTGTGGGGTAGGCGGGGAGCGCGGAGGTGTAGGGAGCGTGTGTGCCATCGCCGTGCCCGGCGCAGTCCGGGCGCTCTGATCGTCGTCCCCCAGGCCTGGGGTGCCCGGACCCCGATCCCCCGCGCGGCCGGGCTCGGCTCTCCCCGCCCACGGCGGGGCGGGGCGGGGCGCACGCTCCGCGCTCCGGGACCGCGCGCTGCTGAAACCCCGGCGGCTCCCCAGCGCGCGCCGGGCCCTCGCCGCGCCCCTGGGGCCGGGGACCCCGCCGCCCTCCGCCCCGCCGCGGCCGCCTCTCCCCCCCAGCCCCGCGGCGCTCGCTTGCCGCAGTCGCCCGCAGGTAGGATCGCGCGGGTGGGAGGCCGGCGGGCGGCTCCGCGCGGCGAGGAGGGCGGAGCGCGGCGCCAGGCTGCTCCGCCCGCGGGGCCTCCCCGCGCCGCAGGGGCCGGGCGCATCGAGGGGGACGCGGGTCCTGGGCGCCGGGGCTTTGCACCTGCCTCGGGGCCGCCAAGCTGCCACCCCCCCCACGTGACGGCTTCCGATGGAGCGCGTGCCCACTCGCCCATCCTCGGCTGGGAGCCTCCTGCGCCCCGGGGGCGCCGCCGCACCGCCCGCCCCCACCTTCCCCGGGCTGCGCCCCTAGATGGCCGGCTGGCCCCTGGTCGTGGGCCACCTGCCCCAGGGGCCTGAGCGCCTGCCCAACCCCGTCCTAACTTTCTGCCACCTGCTGTCCGGGTGCCCTCCCCCCCAGCTTCCCCCCCCAGGCGCCCCATGGGTCCCAGCCCCACTCCCGGGGGCGCCCGTGTAACCCCTGCCCACCGCCCTCCGGCCGCCGCCGCGCCCCACGACCTCCGTCTCAGCGCCCACTCCCCTCCAGGGCCGGGCTCAGCCTCGACGTCCACGCTGTCACCTCTGGGTCCTCCCCCCTCCCTCCCAGGCCCCATGGTCCCGGAGCCCGGCCCTGCCAACAACAGCACCCCAACCTGGGGGTCGGGGCCCCCGGCGGCCCCGGGGGGTAGCGGCTGGGTGGCGGCGGCGCTCTGCGTGGTCATCGCGCTGACGGCGGCGGCCAACCTGCTGCTCATCGCGCTCATCTGCACGCAGCCCGCGCTGCGCCACACGTCCAACTTCTTCCTGGTGTCGCTCTTCACGTCCGACCTGATGGTGGGGCTGGTGGTGATGCCGCCCGCCATGCTGAACGCGCTGTACGGGCGCTGGGTGCTGGCGCGCGGCCTCTGCCGGCTGTGGGCCGCCTTCGACGTGATGTGCTGCAGCGCCTCCATCCTCAACCTGTGCCTCATCAGCCTGGACCGCTACCTGCTCATCCTCTCGCCGCTGCGCTACAAGCTGCGCATGACGCCCGCGCGCGCCCTGGGCCTCATCTCGGCCGCCTGGAGCCTGGCCGCCCTCGCCTCCTTCCTGCCCCTGCTGCTGGGCTGGCACGAGCTGGGCCTTCCGCGGCCGCCCACCCCAGGCCAGTGTCGCCTGCTGGCCAGCCTGCCCTTTGTCCTCGTGGCTTCAGGTCTCACCTTCTTCTTGCCCTCGGGTGCCATCTGTTTCACCTACTGCAGGATCCTCCTGGCTGCCCGCAAGCAGGCCGTGCAGGTAGCCTCCCTCACCACCGGCATTGCCGGCCAGGCCTCGGAGACACTGCAGGTACCTGGGGTGCGCTGGGAGATCCGGTTTCTCCTGGTGTGTGTGTGTTGGGGGGGTGAGGAGCTATTGGGGGGCCCTCCGGGGTGTCCATCCTATGACCTCTTGAGCCTCTTGGCAGGGCAGTTCTAACTGGCATCTGTCTTCGGTGCCAGTGCCCAGCTGTCCGTGCAGGGTGTAGGGCCGGGGGCTACGGTGGAGCAGCAACGTAGTGCCGCCCAGACCTCTGCACTTTTCCTCTCCTAGCCCTTCCTGGGCTGGCCCAGGTCCAGCAGGGCCTCACTTAGAAAACATTCCTCTTTCATTTATGGTATGCACTATTCAGGCCTGCTAGTTCTGTCTTCCGGGGAGATATCATCTCCACTGCAACCCCCCGAACCCAAGTCCTGGTCCATGACACCGTTACTTACAGTTTGGGCACACTTACCATGCATATTCTGCACAGGAGCTGGAGATTGCGTGCTTGGAGGTTCGCACAGGCGCTCAATCACTTGAGCTACAACATGCAGCCTTTTGGTTTGTATCATGATTTCAGAATAGGGTCTAACTTTGCTTACGTGGCCTCTAATTCTCCATCCTCCTGCCTCTACCTCCCAACTAGGTGGGGTTATAGTGGCATACACTGCATCAAAACAAAACAAAACAAGACAACAACAACAAAAAAAACCCTACAGCAGGGGCCGGGAATTTGGCCTAGTGGTAGAGTGTTTGCCTAGCATGCAGGAAGACCTGGGTTCGATTCCTCGGTTCCACATACACGGAAAAAGCTGTAAATGGTGATGTGGCTCAAGAGGTAGAGCTTTAACCTTGATAAAGCCCAAGGACAGTACCCATGCCCTGAGTTCAAGTCCCAGGGAGTGGCAAAAATAAAAATAAAAGAGTAGAATTGTTAAGCCAGGCCCTGGTTACTCATGCCTTGTAATTTTAGTTACTGAGATCTAATAATTGCTGTTCCAAGCCACCCTGGGCCGAAAGTCTGTGAAATCCTTATCTTCAATTAACCACCAAAACGTCTAAAGTGGAGCCATGGCCTAAGTGGTAGAGCAACAGCCTCGAGTGGAAAAGCCAAGTGAGAGGTCTGGAGTTTGGCTTAGTGGCAGAGTGCTTGCCTAGCATGTATGAAGACCCGGGTTCAATTCCTTGGTATCACATACATAGAAAATGCTGGAGTTGGCACAGTGGCTCACGCCTGTACTCCTAGCTACTCAGGAGGCTGAGATCTGAGGATCAAGTTTTAAAGCCAGCCTGAGCACTTAAGACGGAGAGATTCTTATCTCCAATTAATCTCTAGAAAAAGGGAAGTAGGGCTGTGGCTCTAGAGGTAGGGCGGTAGCCTTGAGGGACAAGGCCCAGGCCCAGGGGTAGGGCGGTATCCTTGAGCTGAAGAGCTCAGGAACAGTGCCCAGGCCCCATGACACACAAAAAAAGCAAGCAAGCAAGCAAGCAAGCAAGCTGGAACTGGTGCTGTGCCTCAAGTGGTAGGGCACTAACCTTGAAGAAATCCCAAGGACAGAGATCAGGCCCTGAGTTCAAGCTCCAGAACTGGCAAAAAAAAAATGCCAAGTGAATATGAGACCCCAAGTTCAAGCCCTAGGACTGGCACATAGACAAATAAACAAACATACATACACAAACAAACAGTTATGAGTAGCAGTGTTCAAAAGAGGCTTTCTGTGGGTGGAGGGGTGGAGGAGAGCTTGGGGGGGTCATGCTCCCTTTGTGATCCCCTTATTTCATGAACGTACTCCTAGAGCCTAAAACATCTCCATTCCCACACTCAGCCCACATTCTGAGAAACTGGCTGGTCTGTGAGGGAGGTTGGTGAGGCTAGGATCCCATTTCACACAGAGTTGGAACAGCCAATCTCCTGGGTCTTTTGGCTTGATCCTGGGCAGGAGCCTCCCTGGGTGTCCACGGCTGCAGCTCCGTGTGTCAGACACCAAGTCAAGCCGCCTAGTTCACCAAACAGCCACCGAGGCAAGGGTAGTATCTGACAGACGGGGAAGCTTGGAGTCCAGAATTGCATAGCTGATAGCTGAAGATCAAGTTCAGATCTGTGCAGATCTCGCTATGAGTCACAGCATCGCCATAAGGGCTACGACACCACGTCCCTTTAGTTCTCTCACTGTTTTCTGGATCATGATTTTTCTCAGGCTTTCGTGCTCGTGGCTGGCACTCTATTACCTGAGCCACACCTACTCTGTTTACCTAGGAAACTTCCAAGTGCAGGGATTTCACGATTGTCACATCTGTCTGTAAGCTTTTAAGTTGTTATGTAAGTGATGTTTCTCTGGGGGTTCAGATGCTTTGTCGTGAAACTGGACCATCACTGACTTTATTTTCCACAATGCCCACTGGACTTTCCCAGCATCTTCAGGGGCTGGGAGAGATGGTGGGGGGGGGCTGTTGTGTTTAGATCTGGTATGGAGGTAACAGTGTCTCTGTGAGATGGTGTCATGGCAGGGGGGGAGAGAGAGAGAGAGAGGGGGGGGAGAGAGAGAGGGGGGGGAGAGGGAGAGGGAGAGGGAGAGGGAGAGGGAGAGGGAGAGAGAGAGAGAGAGAGAGAGAGAGAGAGAGAGAGAGAGAGAGAGAGAGAGAGAGAGAGGGAGAGAGAGAGTGTGTGTTGGAGGGAAGGGATCAGTCTGGTTGCCCCAGAGGAGTAGGAAAGGCCAGCCACAGGTCCCCACCATCTCCCAGCCTCTCCTGTTTTATGCTTCTGGTCCCTAATCCTCTCCTTGCTGTAATTCATCTTCCTCCCCTTTCTCAGCTCTGTCTGTCCCCATTCTTTCTCTCTGTGACCCTTTACTCTCCCTACTGCTTCTCCTCCTCTTTCTCTTACCCACCCCTTCCTCCCCTCTCTTCCTCCTCTCACCCTCTGCACCCTCTCTCATCCCACTCTACATCAACTTATCTCAATGTGATCCATCTTCTCTCCATCTCTGTCCTCCCTCCTCCTCTTCCTCCTCCTCCTCCTCCTCCTCCTCCTCCTCCTCCTCCTCCTCCTCCTCCTCCTCCTCCTTCGGAGTCTTCCATCACAGAAATATCTATGTGGGGGAGGCCACAGGGTGGCTGTGCAGCGCTGAAAGCCTTGGCTGTTGCTTGGAGGCGGCTGGCTGGGGGGCCACCAGGCCAGAGCAGGAGCTTGGTGTCTGCAGGTCAGAGTTCAAGTCTTGCTTTTTCTCTGTCCTAGTTCTGTGTCCCAGGACCACAGATACCTGGAGATTTTCTGAAGACTTCATTAGAGGGTATACTTGAAGGCTGAGTCACATAGGGGTACACAAAAATGTTTGTTTCTCCCCCTTTCTGTTGGTGGTAAAATATGCAGTTGTGGATGTGCCCCATTTATTTATTTATTTATCTATTTATTTAGCCAGTCCTGGGACTAGAACTCAGGGTCTGGGCATTATCCCTGAGCTTCTTTTTGCTCTACCACTTGAGCCACAGCACCACTTCTGGCTTTTTCTGTTTATGTGGTACTGAGGAATCGAACCTAGGGCTTCATACATGCTAGACAAGCATTCTACCACTAAGCTACATTCCCATCCATATGCCTCCTTTTATTGGGGACAAAGGGTCACCCTGGCTGGCATTGGTGGCATTACCAGTATCAGTGAGCTAAGCTGGCAGCTATGAATCTCAGTGACAGCTAGTACTTACACTGTACCTTCTATGTGTCAGAAACTAGCTTTGCATTTTCTTACTTAATCCTTAATATACTCTAAGGGGTAGATTTTTTTTTTGGTCCTGGGGCTTGAACTCAGGGCATTGTCCCTGGGCTTCTTTTGCCCAAGGCTGGCGTTCTACCATTTGAGCCACAGCTCCACTTCTGACTTTTTATTAATTTCTTGGAGATAAGAGCCTCACAGACTTTCCTGCCTGCTCTGATTTCAAACCTGGATCCTCAGATCTCAGGCTTCTCAGTAGCCGGGATTACAGGTGTAAGCCACTGGGCCCTGGATTAAGTGCATTTGTGCTTCATGGCACGTGCTCTACCACTAAGCTCTATTGTAGCTCCACAAAGTACACCTTAAACATTCAACAGTAAAATAATGGATTCATTGAATTCTCTCCCATCAGCTTCCAGGCACACTCCACACAAACTTCCTTCTGTATGTTTTCTTATTTGTATCAAGACCTAAAGAAACTTAGTGTTTTGTTCTGTGTCCTTTTTGTTAAGTTTTTTTTTTAAAGTTTTGGTAGTGCTAGCTTTGAACCAGGGCTTCCTGTTTGGTTTTTTTTTTGCCAGTCCTGGGCCTTGAACTCAGGGCTTGGGCACTGTCTTTGGGCTTTCTCAAGGCTAGAGCTCTACCACTTGAGCCACAACACACCATTTCTGGCATTCTTCTATGTATGTGGTACCGAGGAATCAAACCCAGGTCCACGTGCATGCTAAGCAAGCACTCTACCGCTAGGCTAAACTCCCGGCCCGGCTTCCTGTTTTGTTCAGCTTGCTTGCTCAGTCAGTGCTCTACCATTTGAGTCACATCTCCAGCCCTACTTTGTGTTGATTATTTTGGAGATAGAGTCTCACCAACTTTTTGCTCCAGGTTGGCCTCAAACCTTGATCCTCTGGATCTCAGGCTCTCGAGTAGCTGGGATTACAAGCATGAACCACTGGCACTCAGTTCTGTTTTACTTTCTTTCCCCTGTGGTGGCAGGCATGGAATCTGGGTCCTGGCACAGGCTAGGCAAGTGCTCTGCCACTGTGCTGCGGCTCTTTGGCCTGGAGTTATTCCTAGGTTTAAGATGAGAGAGATCTGAGATTGCCTTCACCCCTTCTCTGGAGCTGTGGCCCCCAAAAATATCCTCTGAGCTCCCCCTGGCACCCCAGGGCCCAGACCTCTGACAAACAGGAATGCCTCTAAGAACACCTTTATGACTGGAATCTTCTAGAAAGGGTCATCTCCTAGCCCATATTTTCTGTTCCTGTGGATGGCAGCCAGTTGATGGGGTGGCAGCTTTAGGAGAGTCTCTTGGGGAAGCAGGAGTCTCGGTCACAGACACTGCATGCAGTCTACCTGGAGAGGAGAAGAAAGGAGGGGAGGAAAGGGGAGGAGAGAGGCAGACACACACTCTCCCTGCTGACTTGAGTGCAGGCTTGGCGGGATTGTGTCTGTGGGGGTGGAGGGGTGGAGCGAATGCCTCCAGTAGCATGAGGTCCAGGCTTGTGCATGGTGAGTCAGAGCATCCATCTCACTGTCTGTGCTGGTCTGGGGTGGGGGCACGAATATTAGCAGCATGGCAGGATGCCAACATAGTCCACATCACCCTGATTTTCTGCACATATTGCTGAACCAGCACCATGGTGACGAAGCCAAGTGTGTCGGGATCTGAGCATTCCCTTCGAATCCATAGACTCTCAGTGACTCTGTGAGCCACCTGTGGCGTCTCCTATTTACAGATGTGGACATCGAGGCATTCTCAAGTTCAGAGTGACTGACTGAGTGACTGAGTGGCAGAGTCATGGTGTGACGCCAGAAGTCCCAAAAGCCCAGCTATTGCCTCTATACAAATGCCACCCCACTAAGATGGAGAGGAGACAGCCAGGCCTAAGCCCCATCTCTCTCTCAGCTGTTTTGCTGTGAGTTCCCCTTGCTATGTGTTTAGGCAGATTTCATTAGGCTAGATACATGGAGACACAGGAACTACATTCCCCTTTCCATCCCTCCAACCCCTGGGTCCTGTGGGAAGAGAAGGGAATTTCAGCACCTCGGACAGGTACCACCTCTGGGAGCCAAGGCTGCTGGGAGAGGAGGGCTCAGCCAGGAATCGGGTTGTTGGCTGTGACACTGGCATCAGTCGTGGAAAGGCCCTGTCAAATCTTCCCTCTGCTGCCTCCACCCCCTCTCCATCTGCAAGGCTTGCTGCAGAATCTGGGTCCCTTCCTGCCTCCTCGGATCCCACACCTGTCCTGCCTCCCCCTGCTCTCAGGAACAAAACTGTGCTATTGTACAACATAGGGAAGGATTTGGATATTCGGACTCCCTATCCCCCCCATCTAAGCATTTTCCAAGGCTGCACACACCCACTCTGCTTGCCCACATAACCTGAACTTCCTTAAACTGTGGTTGTAGGTGGCTGTCCCTTTCTTACACGGGTGTAGGAACATCGAAACTGGTTTTGACATGGTCTGGGGGAGACCTTTGTACTCCAGAATTCATGGCTTCTTGGAGGCTCTAGGCCTTCTGAAAGCATAACACATTCCCCCTGCCCCATGCATATGCGTGTGTGTGTGTGTGTGTGTGTGTGTGTGTGTGTGTATGTGTGTGTGTGTAATTTTTTTGGCAATATGAGGGTTTAAACTCAGGACTTGATGGTTGCTAGGCAGGCACTCTACCATTCAAGCCTGCCCCCAGCCATTTTTGCTTCAGTTACTTTTCAGATAGGGTCTCACACTTTTGCTGGGGTCCAGCTTTAGACTGTGATTCTTCGGCCTGTACCCCTGAATATCCAGGGTCACTGATGTGTACCACCATGAATAATTACACTTTGAGATAGGGGATGGCTTGCCTTTCCCCCAGGTTGGCCTCAGAAGTCCAGTCCTCCTTTATTTCTGCCTCTCAAGTAGCAGGGGTTACAGGCCTGAACCACCTCACTTGGCTGTACTTTTTGATTTTATAAATATTTTATTTTGTGGGATGAAATTTTTCAAAGTGGTCAAGAAGTGTGACCACCAGCTTGGAGAGGCTTTACGCGTTTGGGAATTGCTGGCTGGCAGTTGGCTCTCCCTCCCCTCCTCACTCTCTCCCTCCTACAGCGTGGAGATGTCTTACCAGTCCATGACAGAACTGAGGCATAAAATGCCAAGGTCACTATCATCCTCAGCAATCCACAAAAGATTTAATTGCACTTGATAGTACTGTGCATAAATCCTCCAAAAATCATTTCTATTTGGTGAAGAATAAGAGTAATTGTGCAGGTCAACCATTACTCCAAAATATAGAGAAAGAAAATCTATTTTCACAGAAGTCATTCAGCCCTGGAGAGCATCAGGTCCTCTTTAGTCAAGTTTAGTCCAAGCGTAACTGATTCCTGAGGTGCTGTGGGCCTCGCAGGTGCTGGCTGAGCTGTGGCCTCCGTGGGATGCTGGCTATATAAACAGCGCTGTTCTCTGACCTCTCCTCTGGGGGTGTTGCTCTGACAGGAGCTCTTTGTAATGTACCCAGTCCAGGTCATGAGTCCGTGTAGGACCAGGGTCAGGGCACAGATCCAGGCTTGAGACTTGAGTCTGAGACTTGAGTGATGGAAGACTCTAGACCACGTGGTAGGCAGCAGGGTGCCATTCAGGCCCATGGCCAGTGCCCAGCTCACTGCTGATGTCCGCTGGGCATCAGGGTGGAGTCTCAGTCTAGGGGCTAAGTCACCGAGTCAGGCTCCATTAATGGATGGTACTAGGTTCAGTCTAGAATTAAGATTACAATTCATTCTTTGGCTAAGGTCAGTGACTCGGGTGGCCTTCTTTTCTACAGGTCCCCAGAACGGTACACCCAGGGGTGGACAGCAGGCGCCTAGCTACCAGACACAGCAAGAAAGCCCTGAAAGCCAGTCTGACCCTGGGCGTTCTGCTCAGCATGTTCTTTGTGACATGGCTGCCCTTCTTTTTGGCCAACATTGCTCAGGTAATACCACAGCCTGGGGTAAGATGTATTCAGGCTGTCTCGGGGTGCCTCAAGCCTCTCCAGGGTGTGGGGAGGGGAGAGGGTGCCTTTCTCCTCTTCCATGCTTTGTGGGGTAGGCTGGGTCCCTGCCCTGGGGTCAGGTGAGACATGCTCTCTCTTGCCCGCCCCCCCCTCCCCAGGCTGTGTGTGACTGCATCTCCCCCGGCCTCTTCGATGTCCTCACTTGGCTGGGGTACTGTAACAGCACCATGAACCCTATCATCTACCCGCTTTTCATGCGGGACTTCAAGCGAGCCCTGGGTCGGTTCCTGCCATGTCCCCACTGGCCTCAGGAGCTCCGGGGCAGTCCCGCCTCCCCTTCCGTGTGGACCTCTCACAGCGGTGCCCGGCCAGGCCTCAGCCTGCAGCAGGTCATGCCACTACCCCTGCCTCCAGACTCGGACTCTGACCCAGACTCAGGTGGCTCCTCAGGCCTGAAGCTCACAGCCCAGCTACTGCTGCCGGGGGAGGCTACCCGGGACCCCCCACCACCTAGCAGGGCCACTGCAGCCGTCAACTTCTTTGATCTTGATCCAGTAGAGCCTGAGCTGCGGCAGCGTCCTCTTGGCACCCCCACCAACTGACCACACTTGGAGCTGACCAGCAAAGAGCAGAGGCTGGAAGCCTTGGCTAACTCTTGGCTAAGGCCAGGAAATTGTAGGTTTCCTGGGAGGGGAGGGAACCCTGAGCCAGTCCCCTTAGCTGGAGATGTGTCTGACTCCACTGTCATGGGAAACTTGGAGTTTGGGGCAGATCAAGGTTGGAGGACTCTGGGTAAGGGGCAGGGGCCCTTGGTTCTGAGTGACAGCAGTGCTGTGCTGGCGTGGCCACGCCCTCCTCTGTGCAGGTGCTGGGCACTCTCACCATCCCTGGGGATTTATACACATGCTCTTCTCACACGGATTGCTAAGCCAGAACCATACAGTATTGAGGTCCCTGAGTGAATGAATGGGGCGTGTACCACTACAGGAGAAGTGCTGGCTGAGATGACCTTTCACCCGGAAGATGGCTGGCTGGGCATTTGGCAGACCTGCTATCCTCTCATAATGTGTGTATGTGTGTGGTGTGCAGAGCACCAATGAGGGATTGGTAGGTGGTCTGTTCTAGTGCTCTAATTCCTGGCCATGAAGCGTTCTAGCTCTGACTTTGGGCCAAGGAAGGGCTCTTTGTTTTCACCTCAGTGCAGGCCCCATATATGCTATGCTGGTGCTCTGCCCCTGATCCCATGTCCCAGCCTCCCAGCACTGTCCTCAACCCCAGTCAGACCCCTACATCTTGACTCTGACTCCCTGGTTGCGTGTGGGTGTGTTCCCGCCACTCAGGGCCTGTTCCAGCTCCCAACCCAGGCACAGGGGCCGACAGCAGTGGTTGATCAACCTCAGGGATGGGTTTACCTCCCTGGATTTCCTTAGACCTAGAAGGAAACAGCTTCTGGGCTCAATGTGGGCCCTGTTGAGGTCAGGGAGGGAAAGGGGGACTGCAGCTAGTTTGAGTCAGCAGAATGGAGTTGGTGAGTCTTGGGCCTGGGGTGGCTGGGCTTGGGCACAGGGGCCTTATCTTCCTGGGCAGGGGGAGAGGGACTCTTGGTTTGTCACTTACCTTCCCTAGATTGCTTTCCAGCCCCAGGATTTCTCTAAAGTCCTGAAGTTCCATCAACTCAGGTCCCCCAGGGGCCTCTGCCCATGGCTGGGTGCTGTCCTCGGTGCTGATCCAACTCAAGTCAGCCCTGGCTGCCGGGGGCGGAAGGGCCATGGTGCTTGGTGGGGCTCCCTCTGCCTCCAGGCTGCTGGAGGGGACTCTCAATAAACTCTAGTTGGAAATGATGTGGTGTGGACTGGATTCTGTGGAGGGAGCAGTGTGGGCTTGGGAAGCAGCTGGGGCATGGGAAGAGATCCTGGGCCCATGTGTCCTGTGCTCAGCTCTGGACTTGGCCCCCAATTTGCTTCCGAGTGGCCTCTGTGTGCTGTGCACAGCAGGAGAAGTTTGGACATGGTGTCCACGTTTACAGAATGAACAAATGCAAATATGCCTGAGCTGCCACCCGACTTCCATGTTCTCCAGCTGGCTTCCTCTCCTCCCAGCTCCGCTAGAGCTTGTGTGCATGGCCTCTTGCCTACCTCCCACTCCCCCAGGTCTGCAAGGGGGCAAGGCCACCACCCATGCAGGGATGCAGCGAGGAGCAAGAAGCAAGACTCCTACGAATGCACACCAGGTGGCTAAGAGCTCAGGCCTGGACTCCCACAGGCCGGCTTTGAGACTTGGCTCTGACACTGACAGGCCAGGAGATCTTCTCCAGGCTATGTAATTTTCCTAAGATAATAATACCAACTCCACAGG
The DNA here is from genome assembly GCF_031878675.1 of Megascapheus bottae. NCBI lineage: Eukaryota > Metazoa > Chordata > Mammalia > Rodentia > Geomyidae > Megascapheus > Megascapheus bottae. The sequence goes on along the minus strand of NC_143514.1, from coordinate 73,198,339 downwards.
ATACTCTTGGCTCATGGTGAATACTCAATGTGTGGTAGTGGTTCTTGTTTTATTTACCTATTTTTGTGCCAGTACTGGGCCTTGAACTGACAACTTGAGTGCTATCCCTGAGATTTTTATTTTATTTTTTTCATAAAACTAGCACTCTACCATTCCAGCCACAGCTCCACTTCTGGCTTTTTAGTGGCTATTGAGTGGAGATAAGAGTCTCATGAACTTTCTTGCCCAGGATGGCTTTGAACTATGGTGCTCTAAGCAGCTAGGATTACAGGTGTGAGTCACTGGTACCTGTCTTGTGTTTATTATTGTTAGGTTATCACCCTTGTGTTTACTACAGGATCCTTTCCATATCATCCACAGTTGCCACCAGGCCCAGTTCCCATTGCAGGGAACACGGACTGGCTCAGCATTTATTATAATTAGAATCCAGGCCCACCGTGCTGCACACATGTTCATATCATGTCTGAACAGCTGTTGCTACTGTCTTTGCACAGTTCACAGCTTCCTCAGCTGAACATGTCCATGCCGACTCAATCTTCTCAGCAGAAGATGCCATCGCTGGCTCCTGGGTCTGCTCTGTAGTGCCCATTGGGGCCTGAGGCTGGAAGGCAGGCTGGGGTGTGGATGGAAGTGCAGGCAGACACCTGGCTCCAGAGGCCAGGAAAAGGAGGTGGCTTGGTGCCTTTAGAGCCAAGAGAGATCCCTGGGGTTCTCGATGAATAGCCAGGCCTGCCTCACCACTGGGACTTGAGGTGTAGGATGTCCAGAGCTGGATTACAGTCTTAAGGTTCACATGGAGCTGCACTGACCTTGAAGCTCTCTGCCCTTGCTTCCCAGGGAGGCCAGTGTGTGTCTTCTTTCGTTTCTTGGCTTTCCAGTTCTTGGTCACCTTTAACTCTCTCTCCTGGGGAAAGGCCCTTGTGGAAACACCCCACTTTTCCAGGGGGGAGAAGCAATCTGCATAGGGACATCTAGGGGACACTCAGGCTCCTCACTGGGCTCAGTCCAGCCCTGGGCAGGACCCCTGAGTCTCATGGGCACAGTCAGGGCAGCCCAGAGGGTTGGAGCCCACGCCATGACTGCAGATATAGGAGTTCTCAGGTGGGCCAGCTGCTTCTGCAGGAAGGGGGGCCCCTCCAGGCGGGTCCAGCTCTGTGGACATCTGGGACTGGCTAGAGTCGGTGGACCTGGTCTCTTGCGGGGGACTTGCTGTTGCCCGACTGGGCTGTTCTTGAAGGAGGCCTCCGGGGGCCAGCAGAAGCCCCTTCTCATCCCAGCCTGGCTTGGTGTGGATGCCCACAGCCTTCAGGATGATATCCATCTGCTTGGCATAGTCCAGGTGACCACTGACCTGCAGGAGGACCAGAGTAAGGGTGTTGTGGTTAGGGGAAGGGCAGGGACGCCAAGCCCAACTCCTGGACCTGAGAATCCTCAGCCAACCACTTACCAGCCCCAAGTCCAATGCTCAAGGCCTCTCCAATTCAAAGAGTGGTGGCAGCACTACTGGAGTTTATTATGAGGAGGAGGGTTCTCTAAAAGGGCGGGTCCTTGGACAGGAAGTACCCTCCTGATGGACAGCAGGAAGCTGTTGTTCTCTGCCTGCCGCCTGCCCCTGTAGCAGAAGGAGCCTATGGCACCCAAATATGGGACTAAGCAGGCTTTCTTCTCCTAACTTACTATCTTCACTGAGAATGAAGGGTCTTCATGGAGGCTGGTTGTAAGGGATCCTAGGAAAGGCTCTATATTGGAAATGAGGCTACAGCCCAGACTGCAAAGAGCTGTGATCATATCCCCCAGCTGCCATCACAACTGGGCCCAAGCAGAGTGTCTTTTGGCCAGTGAGTATGTCCCCCAAAGATTATCTACTGTAAACCCATCCCCCCCACACCATGCACCAAGGTGATAGTTTTGAGAGATGGAACCTTTAAGAGACAGATGGATTAATGCTGGTATCAGGAGAGTGGGTTTGTTATAAAAGTGGGTTCTTCGCTCCCTTACCACCTCTCCTGCTACGGGATGAAGCAGCAGGTGGAAGGCCAGACCCTTGGACTTTGAAACCTCTGGGTGACCAATTTCTGCTCATTGGAAACTCCCCAGACTCAAGTATTCACTTGTAGCAACACAAATAGATCTGTAAGGAAGTAGCACTGTTATGTGGTGCTCCTAAAGAGAATCTTGAGGGGGAAAAGGACTCTTACTTCCCTGTTTCCTCTTTCCTGATGGCTGGAATTCAGACAGGATGGCCAGAGCTGGAGCACCACCTTGGATCAAGAGTTAGCCCCACTGGCGGGCAAAACAAGCAGCCAGACAGACTATGGGCTCCTGACCCATCTAAGCCATCCGAGCAGCTCTCTACTGCCTTTCTTGGCTTCTTTAATGCAACACTCAAGGGTGTTGAATGTTTCAGACACTTGGCATTGCTCTGGAACATGGTCTTAAGTAAAGTAAGGGTGAAGAACCTAGAAGCTGCTTTGCGCCAGTGGCTCACACCTATAATCCTAGTTACTGAGGACACTGAGATCTGAGGATGGAAGTTCAAAGCCATCCTGGACAGGAGAGTCTGTGAGACTCTTAGTTCCAATTAATTACCAAAAAAGAAAACAGGTTGGGCGTGGTGGCTCACGCCTGGAACTCTAGCCACTTAGGAGGCTGAGATCTGAGGATCATGGTTCAAAGCCATCCTGGCCATGAAAAAAAGTCCATGAGATTTTTATCTCCAATTAACTGCCAGAAAACAGGAAGTGGCACTGTGGCTCAAGGCACTAGCCTTGGTCAAAAAGTGTCCCAGTGCCCAGGCCTGGAGTCGAGCCCCAGGACTGGCAAAAAACAACAACAAAAACCAAAATACTGCAGCAACAACAACAACAACAAACAATCCTCAGCTGGGTATTGGTGGCTCACATCTATAATCCTAGCTACTCAGGATGCTGAAATCTGAGGATTGAGGTTTGAAGTCAGCCTGGCAGAAAAGCACCCGAGACTCTACTTTTTTTTTTTTTTTTTGCCAGTTCTGGGGCTTGCACTCAGGGCCTGAGCACTCTCCTTGGACTCTCCTCAAGGCTAGCGCTCTACCACTTGAGCCACAGCACCACTTCCAGCTTTTTCCCGTGTATGTGGTACCTAGGAATTGAACCCAGGGCTTCATGCATGCTAGGTGAGCCCTCTACCACTAGGCCCTGTTCCCGGCCCAAGACTTATCTCCAATTACCTACTCAAAAGTTGCAAGTGGCGCTAGGCAAAAGTAGTAGAATGTTAGCCTTGAGCATAGGCACTCAGGAACAGCACACAGGCACTGAGTTTATGCCCCATGACCAACAATAAAAACAAGATAAAACAAAACAAAAAAACCCTTAGAAGTGCCCCTCGCTCAGAGAATAAAACCCTTCGTCTTGTGTCTTGCTGGGGTGCAACTGCAATGCCCATAGCCTGTAATAATGAGCAGTACGGGACACACAGTAGGTCAATCATAGATTCTAACCACTAGCTTTACTGGATAAACTCCTTTCATGGTTGCTGGCTGCTAACAATGGATGAAGAAACTGAGCCACAGGGAACAAGGCAGTCCTTAAGGGCAGACAGCTGGAACATGTCACAGCTAGGGGGCGCCACAGTCTTTGGACACTGGTGCCCACCTCTGGTCACTATGCAAATTCAGATCCAGGTAAGCAGGAATGGGCTGGTACTTCCTTTTTCCTGTGTGTGTGTGTGTGTGTGTGTGTGTGTGTGTGTGTGTGTGTGTATGCTTGAACTGAGGGTCTCATGCTCCTCTTTAGCTTTCTCTTTCCCCCCTACCTAAGACTGGTGCTCCACCACTTGAGTCACAGCTTCACTTCTGGCTTTTTTGCTAGTTCATTGAGACCAAGAGTCTCTTGGTCTTTTCTGCCCAGGCTGGCTTTGAACTTCCATCCTCAGACCTCCATCAAGTCTCTCTTGAATAGCTAGGAGTATAGGCATGGGCTGCTGGAGCGTGGAGACATGCTGAGTTCTAGTTCCAGATGGCATCTCCTCCGGATGTGGTTCTTCCCAGGGGACCCCAGAAGCCGTACCCATTGGGCCCTGGTGTGGCAGAACTTCCTCCCCATCCCCCCCACCTGCTCTCTGCAATTCTGAGGATGAAAGGTCAGGAATGCCTCCTGACCTCGGTCTGCATTCACAACAGTGATGACCTCAGTGGCTGGGTGGGTGTGGGGGGTGGCGGCCTGTGGTCTGCTCAGGACAGAGCACCTAGGTTTCCTGGCAGCCCCAAGATCTCCAGGAGCCCAGCTGCTCCAGCAGCGTGTCTGAGGGAAACTGGGGTGCCATACCGAAGCAATGCTAATTACCTCTAATCACCCGGTGGAGGGAAGTGAGCCGTAGGCCTTGGCTTTGCAATAAATGCGATAAAGTACTATTATTAGATGGGAACCCGGGAGCTGCTTGCTTGGAGGAGCTCGGCTGAGGCGGGAGAGAGGCTGCCTGGCTCAGAGGCACAGAGGTGAGGGTGGTGGCAGCATTGGAAGAGGAGGGGAGGAGGAGGGCTCAGTGAGGGCCTACTGTGTGCAAACGTCTTACTTGGGCTTTCCTGGGAGTGAAGTGGTTTCTGTCTTTTCATTGAAAAAGGCAAAGGTTGCCAATCAGGATCCACAGCCAGCACAGCACACCAGTGGTTCAGGTCAGGGTTCTTCTTTTTTGTTTTTTTTTTTTTTTCCAGTCCTGAGGAGCACTGTCCTTGGGCTTTCTCAAGGCTAGAGCTCTACCACTTGAGCCTCAGCACCACTTGCAGCTTTTCCTGTGTATGTGGTACTGAGGAATTGAACCCGGGTCTTTGTGTGTGCTAGGCAGGCACTCTACCACTCCCACTCCCATTTTTTCTTCTTTTTTTGGTGGGTCATGGGGCTTGAACTTGGCCTGGGCGCTGTCCCCGGGCTCTTTAGCTCAAGGCTACCTTCCTATCCTTGAGCCAAGCCCCACTTCCCATTTTCTACAGGTTAATTTTAGGTAAGAGTCTCAGGTTCTTTGAACCTTGATCCTCAGATCTCAGTCTCCTGAGTAGTTAGGATTACAGGCATGAGCCGCCGTGCCCGGCTCAGGTCAGGATTCTAAACTAGGTATCTATAGGCCCAAAGCTGGCCCTAGAGATGGGTGCCCAGTCTATGGGAGTGCTCCATCCCATGGCACTGCTGCTCTGGGGTGGAGGGGATCATGCAAGGGACTTGGGCATTCAAAGGAATCTCCTTCCTTCCTTCCTTCCTTCCTTCCTTCCTTCCTTCCTTCCTTTCTTTCTTCCTTCTTTCCTTCCTTCCTTCCTCCCTCCCTCCCTTCCTTCCTTTCTTCTTTCCTTCCTTCCTTTCTTCCTTCTTTTTTTCATTCTTGGCCGGTCTTGGGTTTGAACTCAGGGCTTGGGCACTTTCCCTAACCCTCTTTGTGCTTAAGGGTAGTTCTTTACCACTTGAGCCATAGCACCACTTCCAGCTTTTTCCGAGTAACTATTTTGGAGACAGGAGTCTCATGGACTTTCTGCTCCAGGCTGGCTTTGAACCATGATCCTCAGACCTCAGCCTTCTGAGCAGCTAGGATTACAGGTGTGAGCCACTGGTGTCTGGCCAAAGGAACTTTCCTAAGAAAGAACTTCTATCTGTTTCCTTCATCCTTGATTCCTTTTTATTTACATTCTTTTGGCATCACTGAGGTCTCAGTGTTCACAGGTGTATAACAGGAATTTAATGCCTGGGATGGGATCAGGGTAGAGCCAGGCTCCGGGCCACACATCCTCACAGGAGGAATTGAACCTGATCCCCTCAAGCTGAAAAGCCTGCCTTGCTAAGTGCTGGCTGTGAGACAGGCCCTTTTCTTAGCCTCATTTTCCTCATCTGTGAAATGGAGACAGCACTTATGACCAGGAAGTCTTGTGAGAAGCTGGGAGCTGAGAGACCCGGTGGCAGAGGGAGGAGGGAGGAGCCTGTGAGCTGCCTGTCTTCAGGGACGGGGAATGGAATATCAGCAGCACTTACCACGGACGACAGATTCACATTCTCCATCCTCCGGTCCTGAAGCAGCACGGGCTGGAGGCCTGCCACGCGAAGCTGCACGGAAGATGTGCGGTACACGAAGCTCAGCAGCCAGTCTCCCCTGGGGGGGGGGGGGGCAGAGACAGGTGACATCAGCCTAAGGCCGGGAGTCTGGTGTGATGGAGGACCAGCAGCTGGTCCCTGGCTAGGCGTGATGTCAAAGGCTGCGCCCAGGCACCCGAGAGGCTGCATGAGGCTGTCTGCTTTGGATCCTCAGAGCCAAGGATGGTGCTTGGCATGCAGATCCAGATCCAGATCTGTCACCTGAACACTGAGGTGTGCTCCGTGTTGCTGGGGATAAACTTGGGGTGATACACATATATGACACATGCACTCTGCCGCTGAGCTGTGCGGTGAGCACTGGGTGGAGGGGGGCTGACGAGCTGGACACGCCTGTAACCCTAGCTACTTAGGATGCTGCCAGCTCAGGCAGGAAAAGTCCCTGAGACTGTTGTCTCTAATTAACCATCAAAAGGCTGGAAGTGGAGCTGTAACTCAAGTGGCAGAGCACCAGCCTTGAGTGATAAAGCTAAGGGACAGTGCTCAGGCTCAGAGTTCAAGCCTCATTACTGGCACGCGTGTGTATACACACAAGCAGAAAGAAACAAACCAACCCCCCCGCCCCCGAACCCTGGGCATAGTCTGCTCTCCTCTTCCTCTATTGTGAACAGCCAATGGCTGGGGTCCAGGGACCCAAAGGACCCCCATGTGGGATCCATCTTGTTTGCGAGGGCAGGGGAAGAGCTGCCACCTCCCAGGCACCCGGCGAGGACAGACCTGCAGTAGCCATTGACAATCCTCCCCGATACCACTTTGCGGAAAGGCTCCCAGTGCCTGGGGTCTCCCTCCACGGGCGCCCCCAGCAGGACCACGTCTTCAATGATGCCCTCGCAGTCTAGGGAGAGACCCCAGAAAAGGCAGTCAGGGTCCCAGCCGCGAGAGACTAAATGTCATGCACCTGCACGTACATGCGCAACATGGCCCCCACATGCACACACACAGGCACACCGATGCATGTATGTGCATACACACGTATACAAGCACAGCAATGGGCCTTCCGCTTCCTGGGGCCCAGGCCCTGATGAAGCCCTCGTGTGCCCATTATTCAGAGTTCAGCAGGCTGAGGCCATCACCTAGACTATGTGGGAAGCTTCAGCATCTCCAGGGCTGGGGTAACAGGGAACTGTTGCTCCTCCAGTGCTAAGCAGTGTGGACCAGGACACACCACAGGGTTGCCAGAAGCTTTCTCAAGGGTGGCAGCTACCATGTCTTTTCTGCCCTAGGAATCTGGACAGTTGCTTTTCACCCTTGATGCCGCTGCCCGGGAAGGGGGCAGCACCCCCTGGTGGTCAGTATCTGCAATAGCATCATCCCCCTGGCAAGCACTCAGCTCCAGGACCAATAGATGGGGAAAACAGGAAAGGTTATTTAGTGAACGGAGTGAAACTAGTAGCTGAGCCTCATACAACAATCCAGGCCCTGGTTCCATCCCCAGCATAGAGCGGGGAGGAGGATGGAGGGCTGAGGACGGAGCTCCCGTGGTAAGAGTGCCTGCTGAGTGAGCTCGAGGCCGGGAGTTCAAATCCCAGTCCTGGTAAAAACAAAAACAAAAGTACTCAGGTCTAGCTTTCAGTGTGCTGCGGCCCCTCTCTGGGGACAGGTGATCTCTCTCTCTTCTCTCTCTGTCTCTGTCTCTCTGTTTTTGTCTCTGTCTCTCTCTTGGTGCCAGCACTGGGGCTTGAACTTAAGAACATCATCATACTTTCCCTTGGGCTTTTCTGCTCGAGGCTGGCATACTACCATTTGAGCCACTTGTGACCTTTTCTTCTTCTGGTTCATTGGAGATAAGAGTCTTACAGACTTTTCTGTCCAGATATTTAATGCAAATGGCTTCCTCTTCTCAAGATCAAGAAAGAAGCCAGACTTGACCATTACTGAGAAGACTCAGCCGCCTTTCTGTTCCAGGGAAAAGATTTCTCGATTTATTCCTACAGCCGCCCTCAGTGCTTCCACTCAGGAAGCTTGCAGGTACAAAGCAGCTGTGTGGCCTCTTATGAATATTCAGATTTTTATGTAAAAGCGGGCGGGGCCATCTTTGGTTTCAGAAGTCACTGACATGTGCGGCTTCTGTACCTGGGTTTTCCTTTTCTAAAACTGTGCTCTGGATTTAATTAATATTCTGCTCTTGACGTTGGAGAAGAGAGCTTTTCATTCTCTGATAACTTTAGCATGAAGGAGGCGTTAAATCTCAGGTGGTGATAAGAAAAGCTGTCTGTCATGTCTTTACCCTTCACTCTCCTCTCTCAGGACTTGTTCTTCATATGGCACAAGGAACACGTTGCTTTCCAGTGTTTTCTTTGCTTCTAATTCTTTTTTTTTCTGAAGGTACTGGGGTTTGAACTCAGGACTTCATGCTTATTAAGGTGATACTCTACCACTTAAGCCATACCTCCATCCTAGAATTTTTTGCTAGTTAACAGAAGATAATCTGAGGCCAACCTGTCCTCAAACCTTGATCCTCTAAACCTCATACTCCTGAATAGTTAGGACTATAAAAATAAGCCTTGGAGAGCACAGTTTATTTTTAGTTTTTATTTATTTCTTTTTTTTTGTCAATTATGGGACTTGAACTCTGGGCCTGGCACTGTCCCTGAGCTCTTCAGTTCAAGGCTAGTTTTCTACCACTTGAGCCACAGGGCCATTTCCAGTTTTCTGGTGGTTAATTGGAGATAAGAATCTCATGGACTTCTTGTCCAGGGCTGGCTTTGAACCTTGATCCCCAGATCTCAGTGTCCCCAAGCAGTGAGGCTGACAGGCGTGAGCTGCCAATTCCCGGCTATTTTTACTTTTTCACAAATAAGCCAAAAATGATTCATTTTACATGTAAGTCATCAGCATGAAGTATATTTCTTGGGTGACAGAAATATTCTAAAATTGGGTTTATGGTGATGGTTGCACAAAAAAAAAAGGCCCTGAGTTTTACACTTCCACTGGGCAGATTTAGTATAAATGCCACAGCAGGAACCTTAGGTCATGTCACCCCTGTCCTTCCAGGGGACCCAGCTTGCATGGAGTCAAAGTCATTTTGACAGCCAACACAGCAAGACCTTGGCTTCAAAACAACCCACAGCTAGGCACTGGTGGCTCATATCTGTCATCCTAGCTACTCAGGAGGCTGAGATCAGAGGATCACGGTTCAAAGCCAGTCTGGGCAGTAAAATCCGTGAAACTCTTATCTCTAATAAACTCCTAAGAAAAAGCCAGAAGTGGTGCTGTGGCTCAAGTGACTGCGCACCAATCTTGAGCACAAAGAGGCTCAGGGAAAAACCCAGACGCTGAGTTGAAGCCCCAGGACCCGCAACACAAAAACCAAAAACCAAACCCCACAGTTGTGTGCTGGTGCCGCACATCAGTCATCTTAGCTACTTAGGAGGCTGAGAGCTAAGGATGCGAGTTCAAAGCCAGTCCTGGCAGGAAAATCTGTGAGATTCATCCCCAATTCACCACCAGAAACCTGGAAGCGGTGCCGTGGCTCACAATGGTTGAGCGCTACCCTTGAGTGAAAAGGCTCAGGGACAGCACCCAGGCCCTGAATTCAAGCCCCATGACCCACACAACAAATGAACTACAGTCCTCTCCCCCGACCAAAAAAAACAAACCCTAAAAACAACCACCAGATGCTGTTGTGAGTTCAGAGTAACTTCTGTTCCCTTACATACTCTGTCAGTCAACAGAGACTAAAGATATGACAACAATGAAGAGTCAGTCTCCTGTGAACAGAGCTGCCACTGGAAAGGGGCCCCAGACTCAAAGAGGACAGCAGCTACCAGGTCCAGTGGGCTGGCCTGGCCTTTGGCATTAAACCAGGTTCAAATCCTTGTTTTGCTCTCGCACAATGGAAAGTTAGGTCTTTGAGAATTTGGAGCCTTAACTGGGAGAGAGTAAAAGAAATGCATTCAATACCTGACTTATGTAACTGTAATCCCTCTGAATATCATCTTTATAATAACAATAAAAAGAAAAAGAACTTGGAGCCTTGGTTTCCTCATCTGAAATGGAGTTGGAGGTTGAGGAATTCTATTTGAAATGCTTGGGATCAGATGTATTGGTTTTGGATTTCCCCTGATTTTGGAATATTAGCATATGTAGATGAACTATCTTGGGAGTGAAAATCAAGGCCACACACAAATCTATGTACATTTCACAAAAAGGAAGGTAGGCTTTTCTGTTTTTGTGCTGGTTCTGAGGCTTGAACTCAGGGCCTGGGTGTTCTCACTCCTGTTTTTGTTTTTTGCCAGTCCTGGGCCTTGAACTCAGAACCCGAGCACTGTCCTTGGGCTTTCTTAAGTCTAGAGCTCTACCACTTGAGCCACAGCACCATTTCTGGTCTTTTCTATGTATATGGCACAGAGGAATTGAACCTAGGTTTTCATGCATGCTAGACAAGCACTCTACCACTAGGCCAAACTCCTGGCCCTCTCACTCTTGTTTTTTTTACTCCAAGACTATGCCCTACCACTTGAGCCACAGCTCTACTTGTGGCTTTTTGCTTGTTAGTTGGAGAGAAGAGTCTCAGGGACTTCTCTGCCCGGGCTGGCTTTGAACAAGGATCCTCAGATCTCAGCCTCCTGAGTGGCTAGGATCACAGGATTCCCAGCTGGGAATGCACTTCTGCCTTCTTAGTTCTGGGGAAGGTCTGGAGACCATGCAAGTTTTCAAAACCCATCATGGGCTGAGAATGGACAGTTTTTTTTTCCTGTTAATGAACATGGATTTCCATGACTGCCTTGAAAATTATATTCATGAAATATTTGTAAAAGCAATGATTCAGACCAGTGGGGCCTGCTCTTTCCCAGAGGGTCCTAGGTAGAAGTCATCTGAACAGGCCCTGGGGCCTTTGCACCCAGGGGCAGCCACTGCCAGTCTGACCTTTTTCCCCCTACCACAGATATGTTGAGATCCCAGAGGCAAACTGCCCACTCTCCAATGCATCCCTCGGCCTGGTGAGGAGCTGTGTGAAAATCCCATCATGCATGGCTTTCACGTTGCCAATAATGAGATTCTCCTGGCTGCAAAGACCAAAACGTCTCAAGGTGGGGACACAAAGTGGATAGATTTGCTCCTGCCTGGCAGGGGTTGTGCGTGGGTAGCAAGCGATAAGGTAGGCATGGAAAGAAGAAATTATCTCCTGGATGCAGGTCCAGCAGCCGGCCCTTGAAGGCAGTGATGGAAACAACGTTCAACACAAAGGAATGCTGCTACAAAGATGTGCATGCCTGTGCATGATAAATGCCAAGAGAAGCAACAAAGGGGAGAGAGACTGAGAAGGGAGGAAGGGGGCTTTGATGGAACCCCCTGGCTCGCCCAGGGGAAGGAGGTTCACGCAAGGAGGAATTGCTCAGAAGGGCCTGTTCTGATGGATTCTTTGGCTAAGCCATCTCTTCTTTCATTTGGCCTTACAAAGGACCTAGGCTGTTAGGAACTCAGAAGACCCTGGAAATCGATTGGTTCTGCCTGACCTCTCCCCGCTCCTCCGGGGGAAGGAAGCTGGGTCTGTCTCAGGATAACTCACCAGGTGGATGGAGATTCCATGGCAGGGGTCTAAATCACATCAATTAGGATGTCTGCCATCACGGAGATGAAAGAACCAGCTGACAAGCAGCTGTCTGTTCTGTATTTCTTCTGCTCTTGGGGGACAGTCCAATTTCCAACTAAGTGGGAGTTGAGGGTTCAAAGGTTGGGAGTGGGGATGCATCTGTGACACACTGATGGCTTCATATGTGGGGTTCATCTTGCAAACTCCACAGAAAGCAAAATTCATGTGGAAGTGGGGACTGAAACTGGAGAGGGAGGGTTTACGTTCGGTACCTAGGCAGGTGCTCTACTGCTGAGCTGCGCTCTCAACCTTTTCTTGCACTGGCTGTTTTTGAGGTACAGTCTTGTTTATTGGCCAGACATATACATGGCCACTTCACCCATTTAAGGATTTTCAGGGTAGCTGGGCTGGCAGGCACACACCACCACACCCAGTTTCTTTCATTTAGATGGAGTTTTGTGGGCTTTTTTTTTCCTTTTCTTTGCCTGGGCTAGCCTGAAACTTTGATCCTCCCAATTTTTTTTTCCAGTCCTGGGCCTTGAACTCAGGGCGTGGGCACTGTCCCTGAGCTTCTTTTTCTCAAGGCTAGCACTCTGCCACTTGAGCCACAGTGCTACTTCTGGCTTTTTCTGTATATGCGGCACTGAGGAATTGTACCCAGGGCTCTGTGCATGCTAGGTAAGCACTCTACCACTAAGTACGTGCCAGCCCAGTCCTCCCAGTCTTAGCATTGCAAATAGCTAGGATTAAAGGAATGACTCACCGGCTCATCCAGCTTGTAACTTCCTTCCTTCCCGCTTTCCTGCCCGCCTTCCCATGCTTTTCAAAAATTAGCATACATCAGTTGTATCATTGTGACATCTCACACATCTATACAATGCACTGTGATCAGATTCATTTCTTCCATCTCGCTCCCTCATGGAGCTCTATTTTTTTCTCTTCCTCTTCCTCACTATGTGGTCCAGGCTGCTCTGAAACTCTGTGTGTGTGTGTGTGTGTGTGTGTGTGTGTGTGTGTGTGTGTGTGTGTGTGTGTGTGTGTATTGCTACTGGGGCTTTAACTCAGGGCCAAGAACTATCCCTTGGCTTTGTTATTCAAAGCTAATATCACTTGAGCCACTGCTCCACTTCCTGCTTTTTTGACAGTTAACTGGCGAGACTTTAGTGCCTGGGCTGGCTTTGAAACGCAATCCTCAGATCTCAGCCTCCGGAGTAGCTAGGATGACAGGCGTGAGCCACTGGGGCCTCTTCCAAGCTCTACACCAGTATTTTATTTTTGGTGCCTAATAAATGCATATCCAGTATCCAGTAAATGGAAACAAGAATGAGGGAACTGGCAGCATGGGAGCCTTCCAGGAGCAGAGGCGGCTGCCAAATTCTGCACAGACCCTGTAGCGGGCAGATCCTCCCCAGCAAGTCCTTTCTGGAAGCTGGGCTTGGAGGAATGCCAGTCACAGCTCCTGGCTGCTGGGCCCTAGGCCTCGCTGACATGTGCTTCCCCTAACTACCACAAGATGGTGCTGCAGCAACCACAAGCCCTGCAGTTGTCTTCAGGGCAGTTCTGACCCCAGCCCTTCAGAATGGAGGGCGCTTCCTTCCAGGGGTGAGCATCACCCTACCACTACGTCTCCTGGGTCCCTGAGCGCAGGACTCGTGGGTTGGTACTGCTGCTTGACAGTTGTGCAGCTCCAGCCAGCTGGAGCCAGGGTCCTCGTGTGGTAGTAGGCAGAGCTCCAGTGTGGGTATCAGGCAGGGATTGGACCTTCCTTGGCTCTGTCATTGACAAGCTGTGCGACTGTGAACAAGTCCCCAGACCTCTATGAGTCTATTCCCTTAATAATAGGGAAAATTGCCAGGTGCTGGTGGCTCACACCTGTAATCCTAGTTACTCAGGAGACTGAGATCTGAGGATTGCGGTTCAAAGCCAACCCAGGCAGGCAAGTGCCTGTGAGTCTCTTATTTTCAGTTAACCACTAAAAAACTGGGAGTGGGGCCAGGAGTGTGGCCTTAGTGGTAGAGTGCTTGCTAGCATGTATGAAGCCCTGGGTTCGATTCCTTGGTACCACATGCACAGAACACGCTGGAAGTGGTGCTGTGGCTCAAGTGGCAAAGTGCCAGCCTTTAGCAAAATGTATCCCAGGAGAGTACCCAGGCCCTGAGTTCATGCCCCAGGACTGGCAAAACAAAACCAACAAAGAAGAAGCAGGGATAACAGCAGAGTACTGCCCTTCAGGCCAGCTGGGGGATTCTGCTTGCAAAGGGCTGGGCCCGCAGGAGACCTTCACGGAGTGAGGGCGCATGCAGTGCCAGACACACCAGAGTCTGCACTGCCTTAAGCCTTCTGAAGGAAGTGGACTGAGAGGCCGTCAGAGGCTTTTGGAGAGGCCCGAGGGGCTGGTCAGCCTTTGGTTGGGATTATGCCCTGGGTATTTAGAGCTGGGGTTGTTTGCATTTTCCATCCCAGAGGCTCTCCTACTGTAGCCTGGGTAAAATGTACTCAGCAAGAATCAGTCCCAATTCAGTTCCCCTCTCAAGGGTTCAGTTTCTGAAATCCTTTTAAAGCAAACACACAGCGAGAGGAGAGCAATCCATTGTGATGTGAAGCCCAGCGGTCTCTCAGTGAGTGCTCGGATGGCAGCTCTTCTTGGCTGCAGATCTCTACATGTCATCTGCTAGGGTCACTTCCAGAGCCCTTGGCCTGGCAATGGGGCATTCCCAAGGAGTCTGTTCTAGGCACGTCCATTTCCTGCCTGAAGGCATAACCCCTTGGCAGGTGGTCATTCACACTTGAGCTGATGGTGCCTCCTGGGAAGTCTGCACAGGGGGAATCACTGATGGGTTGGACAACAGCCTCACTATACCACCATGGTCTCATGGGCTATCGTGTCCTCTTGGTAGAGGCAGCTTATGTCTCTGGCTCCTTTCAAAGGCCATAGGCATCATCTTCTACAGGGAGCGCTCACAATCCAATTCACGCCCCTAATTAATAAATCAGCTACTCACGTGCCCAGGACTGAGCCAGAAGCTGGCAGCAGTCCAAGCTTTGTGCCCATTCACAGTGGAAAGACAACACATGGTTTGTTGTGGTGTAGCACTAAGAGTTGGGCATGCTTGTCACTGTGGTCTAACCTCACCTATCCTGACTGATGCATGGTGAAGGCTTTTTACAATAATAGAGTTCAAGTTCTATTCACTCATACAGCATGCACTCTTTGGGCTTTCATCTCAAGGACAGGAGGTCAGACAGATCCCTGCTCTCAGGTGGCTTGCAGATGATAAGGATGCTGACCATGCTGAGCCTGAGAGCGACCAGGCTGTAAGGGGCACCTGTGAAGGGTGGCAGAGGAGCAACATTGAAGGCCTGCAGCCTCACCTCAAAAGGAAGAAGAAGCATGAAGACATAATTTTACAGGCAGTTTTTCTCAGGGAGATGGGAGGATGGAGAAGCCACTGTTGGGAGGGAGGAGGAGGGAGTGGCTGGCTAGAGGGCCGCAGGCGCTGGGTGACTCTAGGATTTATTGCTACATTTTCATTACTGGTTCTCAAGGGGCTCCAGAAAACAATTAGGGGATCCAATGCGTTAAACTAAGTCCCCCTTTACATCCCTAACTCAGATAATAACAGCTTTCCGGCAATTAGAGAGGGTCTTCTCTGTGTGCAGATTAATTGGGTGTTAAATAACCAGGGCTGCCTGAAGCCAGACAGTGAGGTGGAATGAATCAGAAGGGGTGGGGAGGGCGAGGAATCCATTCAGGATCACAGCCAGCTGGAGACTGAAAGATGCCCTACCAATCACACACAAGGGCTTCTGGAGTACAGGGTAGGTGTGGCTATGCCATCTATGTGCCAGTTCCCATTCACAGAGCTTTGGGCAGTTACAGCACATGATACATGCTCAATCAGTCTTACAGGGCTCTTAATTATGGGTCCACATTTCCACTCATCATTGCCACAATATTTGGCTAAGCGTCCTCCAGGTGACAAAAGCTTGTTTGACAGCCTGTGATGCTATTCTGAAGTGGTGGGGCCTATAGGAAGAAGGGGTGGGACCTATGGGAATAAGGGATTGGGGCATGCAGGAAGGAGAGGGTGGGGCCTACAGGAAGAGGATTGAGCTTATAGGAAGAAGAGGGTGGGGACTAAGCAAGAAGAGAGGAGCCTATGGGAGAAGGGGTGGGACTAAAGGAGGAAGGGGTGTGGCTTACAGGAAGAAGGGGTGGGGACTATCAGGAAGGGGTGTGGCCTACAGGAAGAAGTTAGGCCCCTAGACACATGCCCTTACATGGGATATTGGGAGTCCCACCGCTTCCTCTCAAATTTTGGCCCAAAGTAGAGCAACTTCCCATGCCGTGCACTCCTACCATGATGTTCTGTTTTGCTCCAAGCCCAAAAGCAACTAGTCAAGCAATCATGGATGGAAATCTCCATCACTATGGCGGGAGTCACCGGTGCCTGGAGTCAGGCTGTTTTTAAGCCTGCTGTTTGGAGACATGATTTTAGTAGGGCTCAATATCAAGAGGCAGGAGTAAGAGAGCATGTGCAAAGCCCCTTTGCTTGGCTCTGGAAGCCCAGCGGTGGCTCCCATGGTCAATGGGCCACCCCGAGGGAAGGAAGCCTGTGTCTCAGGAACAGTGGTGCACTGATGACTCTCTCTGGTTCATGCTCCAGGCCGCCTCTGCCCTCCAGTCTCTGTAGAGGGAGCATCACTGTGTTCTGAAGCCCTCACCCACCCCAGGCCAGCAGCAACCCCCCAGGCTTCCTGTCACTGTGCAAAGAGGATGACACTGGCAGAGGTATCTGAGGAGTGCAGTGGTGACCTCCCAGGAAGTCTATCTACTTAGGGCTCAGACCTTTTCTGAAAGAGATGTCTTTGCAGATGTAACTAAGTTAAGGACCCTGAGATAAGATCACCTTGGATTAGTGGGTCTGAAAGCTCATGAACACTGTCCTGACAGAAAAGAGGCAGGAAGAGGCAGACACTGTGGAAAGATGAAGCAGACACTGGGGCGAACAATCTGCAAGCCAAAGGATGCCAAGGAAAGCCAATTGACACCAAGGAACACCAAGGACTGCCAAGGAATGCTACCCATCACTAGAAGTCAGAAAAGACACAAAAGGACTCCTTTCTAGAACCTTCAGAGAAAATGTTCTGAAGATACACTGATTTTGGATTTGTCATCCCATTTTCATTCTTGTTCAAGAACAAAACAACCAATATCATATTATGCATCTGATCTAATTTATGTACACACACACACACACACACACACACACACACACACACACAAAGTCAAATGGTATTGCCATATTTTAAACCAAGTAAGTTTGTCTGTCTGGGAAACTAGAAACATACTCTGTAAAGCCCTTGGCCTCTGGCCTGGGAGGGCGGCACAGTGGGAAGTTTCTATCTGGGACAATGAGCCCAACTCACCTTTCTCCTGTGCCATCTCTTGCAGACAGAAGTAGATGACTCTGGCGCCCAGGCTAAAGCCAATCAAGGTGACCGGCCGCCGACCCTGCAGGGGGGAAAGCACAGAGGTGTAGGCAGGGGAGCCGGGAAGTGCAGAGGGGCATTGGCGCTGCCTGGAGAAGTCTGTACATTATGACTAGTGTATGCACTATTCCTTCCCTGGGCTCTGAGGTCTCAGAGTACAGGATATTGATGCTTAGAAATAAGATAAGGGCTGGGAGTTTGGCCTAGTGGTAGAGTGCTTACTTAGCACGAAGACCCAGGTTCCATTCCTCCATACCACATACATAGAAAAATCTGGAAGTGGTGCTGTAGCTCAAGTGATAGAGCTCTAGCCTTGAGAAAGCCTAAGGTCAGTGCCCAGGCCTCGAGTTCAAGCCCCGAGACTGGCAAAAAAAAAAAAATAAAGTGGGGAGTCAGACTCAAAGGATATTCTGTTATGGGAAGACTCCGAAGACAAAATGCTACCTGGTACTTGGGTACCAGTTCCACATAGAAGGAGCTCAGGTGGTTGTCCTGGCTTTCCCTTGGTTTAAGGCCCGTCTTTTCCTCCTCTACTCCATTTAATATGTCAGAAACTTCTCATTACATAGGATTTGAATTCTGCAGAACTTCTGTGGCAAAAACTGCCAGTCATCTCTCAATATGCCCTCTCCCCCATTCCTGTGTGGTGCTAGAACTCCTGGTTTTTCTGGGTGGACAGCTACCCTCAGTCCTCTGCAGCTGAGGGTGGCCACAATGCTGAGATCTGGCCAAGTGACTGAAGACCAGGAGGAGCTGTGACGTCTAGACGTGCCTTTCCCCTCTCTTTCCCTGTCTTTGGAAGTCTGGAGTGTGTGGGATGCTGGCAGATTCCTCTAAGACTCCAGAGGAAAGCTGGGCGTTCAGGATGAGGGAGCACCAGGCGGAAAGAGACAGGGCTTCTAGTATCGTGATTCCCCTAGGCAGGACACAAATAACAGTCCTCCTACCAGGACATCGACAGCCTTTGCCTTGGAGCCTTCACAGAGGGGAGCAAGCTAAGGGTCTTGAGATAGAGAGATTATTCTGGATTATTTGGGTGGGCCTGAGGGTTGTTTTTTTTAAAGGGACCAGGCTGGGCACCTGTGGCTCACATCTGTAATCATAGCTACTCAGGAGACTGAGATCTGAGGATCAAGGTTCAAAGGCAGCCTGGGCAGAAAAGTCCCTGTGAGACTCTTATCTCCAATTAACCACTCAAAAACTAGAAGTGGAGTTGGGTGCCAGTGGCTCATGTCTGTAATCCTAGCTACTCAGGGCGCTGAGATCTGAGGACCAAGGTTTAGAGTCAGCCTGGGCACTAAAGTCTGTGAGACTCTTATCTCCAATTAACCACAAGAAAACCAGAAGTGGGGCTGTGGCTCAAGGGGTAGGGTGGTAGCCTTGAGCTGAAGAGCTCAGGGGCAGCTCCCAGGTTCAGAGATCAAGTCCCATGACTGAAAAAAAAATGAGGGAAGTGGAGCTGTGGCTCAACGTGGTAGAGTGCTAGTCTTGAGCAAAAGAGCTCAGGGACAGCACCTAGGCCCTGAGTTCAAATCCCATGACAGCCAAAAAAGAAGAAAAAAGGGATCAGTTAGACCATTCTAATAAAGGAAGAGATTTGAAATCCCTTTAGGCACACACACACAGACACAGACACAGACACACAGACACACACACACACACTGCACACATGTTTGGCAAAGATAGAGACGAAATGGAATTATCATCAGTTGCCCAGGCAACATTCCCACAGTGGCAGAAACTTCTGTCTCTTGGTATTTACCAGCCTTTTTGTCCTCAATAATTGAATTTCAGCTGGTGTCTCATCTCTCAGAACAAAGGCCATATTTCCTGGCTTCTGGGACAATGAGGTACAGTCACGTGGCAAGGCTCTGGCCAATGAGGCATCGGCTGGCAGCAAGGCCTCTGCTCTCTCCCACCAGCTCTTCCTTTTCTGGCTACCTATACCACAGGTGCTGCCATGTTGGGCCAGAAGGTCAAAACTAGACGTGGCGCAGCCACATGGCGAAGCTGGTTTCTCAAGTGGCGTGCCACCAGAGTGCCTGGGAGATGTCTCAGGTTTTCCTGGGAAAAATATACTTCTGCCTTATTTAAGCCACTATGCTTTTGGGTTTTCTCCTTGCATCCAAACTCTAGCCCCATACTCATCTGTGATCCTGTCTCAAATGCCTATCTGCCTCCCTTCCTCTCTCCCTCCCTCCCTCCCTCCCTCTCTCGCTCCCTCCCTCCCTCTCTCCCTTCCTCCTCCTCATCCTATTTTTTCCTTCCATTTCTTATGTAGCAATGCTGAGTATCAAGCTATTGCTTGGCTGTTTTTGCTCACAGCTGGCACTCACAACCATAACTTGGGGTGTTTTTTTTTTTTTTTTTTTTTTTGCCAGTCCTGGGCTTGAGCTCAGGGTCTGAGCACTGTCCTTGGACTTTCTCAAGGCTAGAGCTCTACCACTTGAGCCTCAGCACCACTTTCGGCTTTTTTCTATGTATGTGGTACCGAGGAATCGAACCCGGGTCTTTATGCATGCTAGGCAAGCACTTTAACCACTAGGCCAAACTCCCGGCCCAACTTGGGGTGTTTTTTATTTGATTATTTATTTTGCCAGTCCTGGTGTTTGAAATTCAGGGTCTGGGCACTGTCCTTGGGCTTTCTCAAGGTTAGAGCTCTACCACTTGAGCCACAGCATTACTCCCAGCTTTTGCTGGGTATGTGGTACTGAGGAATCCAACCCAGGGCTTCATATATGCTTAGTAAACACTCTACCACTAGGCCACACTCCTGGCCCGGCTTAATTTTATTGATTTATTTTTGTCAGTTATGGGGCTTGAACTCTGGGCCTGGGCACAGTCCCTGAACTGATTTTCAGCTCAAGGCTACCGCCCTACCCCTTAAGCCACAGCCCCACTTCCGGTTTTCTAGTGGTTATCGGTCTTTAGTACCTAGGCTGGCTCTGAACCTCGATCCTCAGATCTCAGGCTCCTGAGTAGCTAGGATTACAGGCGTGAGCCACCGCTCCCCACTTGAGTTTATTTTAAAGAGGATAATTCCGTTTCTCTGGAAAATATACCTTTACTAGAGTCAACTTTTTTTTTTTCCTAACTATTGCTGAGCATCTGGTGCACGGAGGGCTTTTTTCCAGTGACAGCCTGGCTGCGGTGTGTGGGAGTCCCATCTCTGGCCTGAAGCTGCTGTGTGTTTAGTCTGTTCATGTCTCCACACATGGATCCTGATGCTTCCACTACAGCCTTGCCCCAATGAGCCCAAGCACTGCCAGCCTCTCTAGATGACTTCACGTGCAAGCTTCTTGTGGCCATGGGTTCTCAGTGTTCAGCGGTCACCTAATCACCCGCTGGGGATGCCCTGTCCAGAAATCCAGACCATCCTAGGATACTCTCCTGACTTGAACTGGAGAGGCAGCAGAGACCACCTTCTCCCTGAAGCCACTAGGCCATCTCAAAGTGGACTTGACCTCACCTTTCCCTCCCTCTATCCACCCTCCCCACCCCAGCAGCCATTTCCAGGTACCTGCTGCCGGGAAAGCAGGATATGAGCCAGGTGCTTGCCAACCTCCGCTGACCGATGGAGACACACGCCCCAGGGGTTGTCGATGACATTGGCCACGCTGAGAAGGGAGGCTGGCCAGGTGAGGGCTGCCACAATACCTGGGGATATCAGCGAGGAGATGAGGAGCTTTCCCTAGGAAAGTGCTGGCCTGGCAGATGCTGGAGTGCTTGCGTGCAGTCTCTAACACGGAGTCTGCAAGTGCTCTGAGTTTCTGTCAAACTCAAGGAGAAATGTGACACTTGTAGCAGTCTGAATTTCTGCCCAAGCACTTTCCTAGGTGAGAGCTCCCAAAATGGTCCCCACCTGTCACACTACCCTTTATCTTTTCCATGTTTGCCTTCTTGCTGTGCAACGCCGCCTCTCTCATCGTCCCTGCCAGGCCCATCCATGTGATCTGTGTGAGCCCATGAAACGTCAGCAAATGTGGAGCTTGAGCTGGGGTCTCAAGGGCTGCCTGTATCGCCCTTGTCCCACTGGCTTAGGCTAGCCTGCTGACTTCAGGTAGAGAGGTATATGGAACAGAGCCAAGTCTCTCTAGCTGCCCCAAGCTGGTCTAAGTCAGGGGGCAGTCAGCAGACTCACAGATTTTTGCTCGAATCAGCCCACTTCAACCCCACCATCCCCGAGCTATCAGAATCAGCGATTGTGATTTCAGGCTATACTTTTGGGAAGGCTTGTTATGTAACAGTAGCTAACAGATACATTGTGTGGTTGGCCTGTGACTCATATACAGGTAACTGTGTTATCTCTAGCACAGGGCTGAGCCTCCTTTTGCTGCAGGTATGCGAGGATATGACACCAGTATACCTTACCACGGCTGGCTAGATGGGGGCGCTAGCTTACCTGACAGCACAGTATACTTGAGGGCCTCCTGGGCCACCATATTGGCGAGGCCACTGAGAATGGTCTCCAGGGCATTGCCGAGCTCCATCAGGTACTTGGCCTCCCAGGCCAGGCAGTACTGCTCACGGCTGCGGGCCAGGGCAGCCCACGGGGCGCTGAAGGTCCCTGGGGGGAACACAGGTAGGTGGCATCTGGCCTGTCTGTGGCACACAATGCTTCACTCATGGAAATGCTAGGGGCAAGCCAGTGGGCAGCTCCCTCTAGCAGGGCAGATAGTTTACCCCAGGGAGGGTTCTGATCACAACTTTTTGTCAGCTGTAGTTAGGTGACCTTGGGAATGACCTTGAGTTTCTCTGTGAAGAGAGACCATGTACCTCCCTTCCTAGAGTGGAGATAAGAGCCTGGTGTTGGAGGCTCATGCTTATAAATCCTAGTTGCTTAGGCGACTGAGATCTGAGGATCACAGTTTGAAGCCAGCCTGGGCAGGAAAAGCCAGGAGACTCTTATCTCCAATTAGCCACCAAAAAGTCTGGAAGTGAAGTTGTGGCTCAAGTGGTAGAGCACCAGTCTTGGGTGTAAAAGTTCAGGGACAGTGCCCAGCTCTGGAGTTCAAGCCTCAGGACTGGCAAACCCTCCGCTCCCCAAAAAAGTTTGAAGGACTTCATGTATAAAAGAGTTTTTTCCTTCTCTTGAAAAAGTAGAACATTAAGCTGTGACTTAGTATGGGACTAGCAGGGTGGCTTTGTGATGCAGTACTGCCTCAAGCCAACACTCATGGAGTGGGAAATAATCCAGAAACTGGGGGAAAGATGTTCTGAGCCTTGGTTTCCTCTCCTAGGAAATGGAAGCATCCTCATAGAAGAGACAGCTGAACCTCAGCCACCAAAGGCCATCTAGATGGTGAAGTGTAAACATTATTTCCTCCCTCCCTCCTTCCTTCCCTCCCTCCTTCCTTCCCTCCCTCCCTCTTCCCTCCCTCCCTCCCTCCTTCCTTTTTCCCTTCATTATAACACAGCAATTATTCCCATCATATCTGCAAGCAAGACTTAGTGACAATTAAGGCCTCAAGCTGACAGAAGTGAGTGATGGTTTGTTCCTTACTGAACTTTCTCTAATTTGGTTCTCCCTTCCCAACCCCCCCAATACTGGGGCTTGACTTTGGGGCCTAGGTGCTATCTTTTAGCACCCCCCCCCCCGCCAGCCAAAGTCTAGGAATCACTTTGAGCCATGATTCAGCCTCTTGAGTAGCTGGGATTACAGGTGTGACCCACAGTGCCTAGCCATGGGTGATCTCTAGGCATCTTGCTCCAAGCCCCACACTCACTAGATGGCTAAAAAGAACAACAGAGATGATTTTTCTTCACCCAAGCATGCACTGCCAGATCAGAGCCGGGAGCTGGTATCTGTGGCCCGTGTTGCCTCAGTGCTGGCTAGTCTGCGCAGCCACCCTGAGCAGCAGGAATCATTTGTTCCCCTTGACAAATGAAGTCACCGAGGCATGGGGAAGTCACACAGCCAAGCTGTACTGATCTCTCACCCGAGAAAGCAAGACAGCCCTGTGCTATCTTATTTCCTTCTTGCCCTGAGGGCTCTTCCTGCTATTGCTATGGTGTGATCCTGCCTCCGGGCTACTTGATGTAGTCACTCTCTGATCCTTTTGGTCTTTTTGTACCTCAGGACCTTTGATGGTGCTGCTTCCTCTAAAATCTTCCCCCAGGAATAGCTCCTTTATGCTTCCCCAACTGTGCCAGCCACAAAGCTTCCCTATAATACGTGGCCAGTCTCTGTCTTGTTTGTTCCATGGAAGCAGACATCTGACGAGGCTATCTTATCAGTGAATTACTAAGGCTTGGCTTAACCTAGTTAAGTACATTGCTTTATAAATACTACTGGCTGGCTGGATGAATGATGGTGGGTGGGCGGTGGGTGAGTGCATACTCTATGCAAACTGATAAATAGATAAGTGGGTGGATGAATAGATGGGTAAATGAATGAATGGGTAGATGGGTGGATGGATGCTGGGTAGCTGGGTGGAGAGATGGAGGATGGATGGATAGATGGGTGGATGAGTGGCTAGGTAGATGGATGGGCGGATGGACACTGGGTGGATGGATTGCTAGATGGATGAGTGGGTGGATGGATGGGTATCTGCAGTGAAACATAAATGGATGTGTGGGTCAGGAGGTGAGTGGATGGGTGGCTGGATGTAGAAATGAAGTCATCTCACCTTTCTGAGCCTCAGTTTGCCCCTCTGCAATATGGGCCTCTTCCTGCCCACTCCCTAGAGTTGCATGCAAGCAAGGACATAGCCGCAGGTCTGATGAGCAGTAGGCCCACCTCCACCAGTGCCCCCCTCCCACCCCCAATCCTCCTGCACCCCCAATCCTCACGATATTTGCCGGACGAGAGCCATCCAGTGATGGCAACAGTGATATGGAGTTGCCTGCCTTCCGTCAGGGGCAGGAACGTAAACTCCTCAATGGCGCCCACACGCTTCTTCATCTTGTACCCTAAAGACCCGGACACAAGAACAGGAGAAGAGGTGAGGGAATCCTGGGAGGGCCGTAGCTCTCATGTCCACTCTAACTAACTAGCTGCCCTGCCCCTGGACAAATGTATTTTAGTTGTAGACCTTTTAAGGTACCATTACTGTTTCTGATTGAAAGCCAGGAGAAGGCCTCGTGCCTGCAGCTGGCTTGCCTGCATGATCAGAGTGGGGAAGCAGGCTCAGGAATCTTCTTCAAGAAGCACTTGGGTGGGGGGCAGGGAAGCCAGGTTCACAAACTTGGTCTTGGCCCTGGCATGCAGAATACTAGTCCAGTAGCTTCTGAGAGGTCAGTTGCAAGTCAGGCCCAACTAGGACACAGAGGAGTCAAAGCTACATCTCCTCTGTTACCCAAGAAGCCATTCGTAGGGAGAACTGGAGAGTCCTTCAGTGACCTGGGCCACTCTGGATGAAAAAGTCCCTCTTAGTTCGCGTGCACGCGCGCATGTGCACGTGCATGTATGTGTGCACCAGTACTAGAGTTTGAACTCAGGACCTTATACGCTTTACTTTTTTCTGTTCCAGGTGGGTACTCTACCACTCAAGCCATACCTCCACTTTTACCTTTTTAGCTGGTTAATGGGAGTTAAGGGTCTCATACAGTTTTGGGGTTTTTTTGGTTGGTTGTGGGACTTGAACTCTGGGATGGGCGCTGTCCCTGAGCTCTTCAGCTCAAGGCTAGTACTCTATCACTTTGAGCCAACATGCTACTTGTGTTTTTCTGGTGGTTCACTAGAGATGAGTCTCATGGACTTTCGTGCCCAGGCTGGCTTTGAACCTCAGTCCTCAGATCTCAGCCTACTGAATAGCTAGGATTATAGGCGTGAGCCACCCGTGCCTGGCTCCCTGCTCCTTTCAGCCTTACCAGTCAGGCCAGCTCCAGCTGCACCAAACAGCGAGGTCATGACAGCTATGCCAGCCACAGAGCCCAGTGCCGCTGCCCCGGCACTGCCAATGATTGTGGCAGCTCCTGCAGCCACCAGAGGGGCAGCCAGGCCTCCGGTCACACCTGCAGGGAAAGCAGTCCACATGAGTGAAAGTGGAAGTCAGGATACAGCTTGACTTTTTTTGGGGGGGAGGGTCAAGGGGCTTGAACTCTAGACCTCAGCGCTGTCCCTGAGCTCTTCAGCTCAAGGCTACCACCCTACCTTTGAGCCCCAGCTCCACTTCATGTTTTCTAGAAGTTAAATGGAGATAAGAGTCTCACGGCTTTGTAGTGCCTGGGCTGGCTTTGAACCTCCCTTCTCAGGTCTCAGACTCCTGAGTAGCTAGGATTATAGGCGTGAGCCACAGTGCCCAGCAATGGCTTGATGAGTTTTGACTCCATAAGTTACCACCACCTCCCATGGACACTTCTATTTTTATTTTTTAGTGTCGATTCTGGAGCTTGAACTCGGGGCCTGGGTGCTGTCTCTAAGCTTCTTTGGCTCAAGACAAATGCTCTACCATTTGAGCCATAGCTCCACTTCCAGCTTTTTGGTAGTTTTGGTGGTGCTGGAAATCTCACAGAATTTCCTGCCTGGGCTGGCTTTGAACTGGGAACCTCAGATCTCAGCCTCCTGAGTATTTTAGGATGATAGGAGTGAGCCATCAACACCCAGCCTATGACAACTTTGAACCGTGCTAAGGAGCCTATGTAGCACTGACCCTTTGTGTACTGGGGTCACCTCCCAGCAAACCACCTGCCCTCTCCGTGCTTGCTGCGAGTCTAGATTGCTTCATGGTACCTGCCCGGCTGGCCTTACCAATCACCGTTCCGCCTCCTACTGTCGCCAGGCCTATCAGGAGGTAGCGCTTCCATTTCCTCCGGTTTTCTTTCTTCTTCCGGGATGCCTCAGCCGTTCTGGGGGTAAGAGGTTGACCTCAAAGGGTCAGCTATGGCCAGGATCCCTTGAGACCTTCTACTCCACCAACTCCAACCCCACCTTTCCTCCAGGGAAGAGCCATGATGGGAATTAGTTACTCTGTCCAGCAGAGCAGGCTACCAAACTTGTCACAGGCCTATCGATGCTTTTAAGGAGCTGAAGCTAGTTGGATGCTGGTGGCTCAGGCCTGTGATCCTAGCCATACAGGAGGCTTAGATCTCAGGCTCACAGGTAGAAACAGGAAAGTCTAGGAGACGCTATCTCCAATTAGCCACCAAAAAGCCAGAAGTGGAGGTGCGCTCAAGTGGTAGAGCCTTGAATGGAAAAGCGAAGGGACAGCACCTGAGGACTTGAGTTCAATCCCCAATACTGGCACAAACAGAAAAGAAGAGGAAAAAAGAGCCTGGAACCCAGTGGCTTATGTTTGTAATTCTAGCCACACAGAAGGCTGAGATCTATAGATCTCAGCTTGAAGCCAGCCTGGGCAGGAAAGTCTGTGAAACTGTTATCTCCAATTAATCACAGAAAAAAGCTGGAAGTGGAGCTGTGGCACAAGTGGAAGAGCACTAGTCGTGAGTCAAAGGAGCTCAGGGACAGTGCTCAGAGGCCCAGGACTGGTACATTTAAGAAAAACTTTTAAAACTTTTCTGTGTGTGTGTGTGTGTTGCCAGTCCCCAGGGCTTGAACTCAGGGCCTGGCACTGTCCCTGAGCTTGTTTTTGCTCAAGGCTAGTGTTTCACCACTTGAACCATGGCGCCAGTTATGGCTTTTTCTGTTCATGTGGTATGGAGGAATCCAACCCAGGGCTTCACCCATGCTAGGCAAGCACTCTACTACTAAGCCACATTCTCAGACCCAAGAAAAACTTTTCTGAAACCTAGCAGGGGAATCTTAAGTGGACAAGGCATACTACTTACCTAACAGATCCATCTAACAGGGTGGCAATTGAACAATGAAAAGAAAACAACAACTAAGAATAATTGCAAGAGAAGCACAGAGTACTTTTCGACAGAGAGACTCTATTGCCCCTCCCCCTTTCCCTCCCTTCTCTCCCATCCTGCCTTTGACTCCCACCTCCCCCAGGGACAACTGGAAGCCCATTTCCCCTTGAGGAGAATGGGTCAGAGACATTTCTTCCCAGGAAACCAAGGGGCAATTGCTAGACACTTCCAGGCTAGAGATGGAAGTGCTGGAAAAGCTGGCAGCAGGAAAAAAAAGCATGGGGGATGAGCTGGTATCAGGTGCACAGGGGCGGGGCTGTCTCAAGCGCTCAGGCATCATGAATCCTGTTCCCCTTGGGGATCTGCAGCCTGGGACTTGAACTTGGCCTGGGCATTGTCCCTGAGCTCCACAGCTCAAGGTTACCATTCTACCCTTGGGCCTGTGTGGTGTCCCTGAGCTCTTCAGCTCAAGGCTACCACCCTACTCTTTTTTTTTTTTTGCCAGTCCTGGGCTTGAGCTCAGGGCCTGAGCACTGTCCTTGGACTTTCTCAAGGCTAGAGCTCTACCACTTGAGCCTCAGCACCACTTCTGGCTTTTTTCTATGTATGTGGTACCGAGGAATCGAACCCGGGTCTTCATGCATGCTAGGCAAGCACTTTAACCACTAGGCCAAACTCCCGGCCCCGCTACCACCCTACTCTTGAGTCAAGCCCCACTTCCTATTTTCTAGAGGTTAACTGGAGATAAGAGTCTCAGATCCTTTTGTGCCCAGGCTGGCTTTGAACCTTGATCCTCAGATCTCAGTCTCCAGAGTAGCTAGGATTACATGAGCCACTGGGCCCAGCTCAATTGTTTTTTGATTGGAAGTGAGGGGAGGGGCAGAGGCTGGGTGGAGTAGCCGCTATGCGGAACCTCTGAACAGAACCTGGAGTTTGGACATTCACTGGAGTGATGGCAAATCATGGTGATAAGAAATGATGAAAAATGGTTAATATTTAGTGAGGGATGCCTATCCACTAGCTTCTGTGCTTTGGACTTACTATGCTTTATCTTATTCTAGGAAATGGTTTTATTGTGGTCCTCACATTGCAGATAGGTTGAGAGAGAAATCGTGGCTACTTCCGAGCATCCTACCATCAGTCTCCTCTGCTGTAAAGTGGGGACAAGGATATCTCACAAGGTTGGGGATTTTTCAGGATTAAATCTGTTTCTCCTTTGGATATTCACCAACCGACTTACATGGCAGATAGACAATTGGCAAGTGTCTTGGGATACTGTGTCATCCGTGAGCAGAAAAACCCAGGGGTTCAACCTGTTTCCAGAAATGGACTTGCATTGGCGCTTCTGGGAGCTGGCATACCCTTTGGCTTCCTGCCAGCTCACCTCTCCATGCCTACCTAGGCAGACACAGGAAAAGCACATGGCTCTTCTTACTGCTTTGAGACAGAGTGTAGAAACTTGTGACAGAAACCTATGCACACTCTGGGTGCAGAACCACATGCCTCCGCAGAGGGCGGGAGGGAGAAGAAGCAGGGCGATGGCTCAGAGCCAAAGGCCTGATCTGGTCTTGACATCTCAACTGCACTCAGTGGCTTGATGCCTTCCTTTGCTGTGGGGGTCACTTGCTCATCACTTTCTCTCTCTTACTAGAATATTCTACAGTTGTGCTTCCATTGGGAATTGGTTCCAGGATCCCATGAAGGCAGTAAAATCCAGAGGTGCTCAATAAATAACTGTAGGTGCAGTATTTATTTCTAATTTATGCGATTCTCACTTCTACTTTAACCGTGTTTAGATTATTTACTGTACCTAATGGCACATGTATACAACTCGTATAATGTATCCATCTTATATAATGTATCCATCTATCTATCTATCTATCTGTATATCTTGAATAATGATAAAAAAGCTGAACATATTCAGTATCAGACCTAATTATATTTTGTTTGGGGCTAGCTCTTATTATATAATAGCAGAGGCTGGACTGAAACTCGTAATCTTGCTGCCTGTATTTCCTGAGGGCTGGGATTACAGGCATGTACTACTATATGCAGCCAGACCTAACTTAAAAGTATTTTCTAGCCATGGTTAGTTGAATGTGAGGAATGTGGAAATGCTAATACAGAGCATGCCCTAAATGACAATTGATGATCAGCTTTGTGGGCCACTTCTGGAAGGAGCTTTAAGAACTCATAGGGCAGCCTGACAGGTCTCCTGTCCTCTGGCTCAAGGCTGACAACATTCCAGACAGGAATGGGGCCACTGTATCTAGACTCTAGAATGAAGTCAATGTAGACACAAGACACAGCCAGCCTGTAGTAGAGAAGCAGTGGGAGTAAGACATAATGGCTGAGCCTATAAACCATTGAGATTGAAGGGAGGCAAAATCTGCTTATCTTTTTTTTTTTTTTTGCCAGTCCTGGGCTTGAGCTCAGGGTCTGAGCACTGTCCTTGGACTTTCTCAAGGCTAGAGCTCTACCACTTGAGCCACAGCACCACTTCCGGCTTTTTCTATATATGTGGTACCAAGCAATCGACCCGGGTCTTTGTGCATGCTAGGCGAGCACTTTAACCACGAGGCCAAACTCCCGGCCAAATCTGCCGGGATGGATGGATCCACTTACTATGACAAAGTACAATTTACACTTATTCCATTTATGCCGGTACTAGGGTTTGAACTTAGGGCTAGGGTGCCATCCCTTAGGTTTTTATTCACTCAAGGCTGGCTCTTTACCACTTGAACCATACCTCCATTTCTAGCTCTTCACTGGCTAACTCACAGACCTTTCTGCCCCAGCTGATTTTGAACTGCAGTCTTCAGATCGCAGCCTCTTGAGTTGCTAGGATGATAGGTATGAGCCATCCACACCCAACCTATTGATTGCATTTACATCTAAATCTTCTTCTCCAACTAATAATAATACATGATTTCTGAGGAAAAGTTTTGTGAGATCTTCACGAGATGAGATGATTCACATATAATGACCAGCCTATCTACCTGTTCAATATTTTTATTGCTATTACCATTCTTCTTACTAAAAAGAATTTCCTTCTTCACAGAAGCTGGTGATATACTTTGACCCTTAATTGCTTTGATGCTTAACTGATGGTTCTTAATTCACTTTAAACAGGGAGGATGGAAACTATTGGATTTTTGGCAGGATTCAAGGTGTGGAATGGGAAGGCTGGGGAATTCCAGCAGCTGACAACCTACCATGGGAACAGGCATGGGGTGGGGGGGCGGGTGGCGCTCTGAGTGTCAGTGGCACTGCCTGGACTGCAGCTAGAAACTGAAGGCAGTCCCTGAGCTCCTGTGGCTGGGTCAAACACTTCCACCTCTCCACCTTCTGCTGCTACCCCTGGGCCTGGGCGGGGGAGATCACAGGAGGATGGTAATTTCAGCAGGTAGACAAGACTACCCCCTTCCCACAGTGATGTGTCCCCACTCACTATGAAACTGGAGGGGACAGGGGGGTGTCTTAATTAAGAAAAAGGTAAGGTATAAAATGAAAAGGTATAAGGCAGAGTAGACCGGCCTACCACGTGAACAGAAACCTTCAGACTAACAGGACACCGGTGAACATTTTCACCATCACTGGGGATTTATTGTCAAGAAGTCAGTTAAGGTGGCGTGGGTCACACTTCAGGAGGCTGAGATCTAGAGGATCGTGGTTTGAAGTCAGCTTGGGCAGAACAGTTGGGTAGCACATTCCATTCCATTACCTAACCTTCCAGAAGCAGAAAGGAGTTCGGAAAGTTCAAAGGAACTTACATAAAATCAGATCCATTCAGGTTACATACAGGCTTATAATTCACTGAGAAAACAAAAATGGAGGCTGGTGCCCAAAGAGGGCAAGCCAGGTTCCTAAGCTACACAGAAAGGTAGCAGCAGAATCAGAGATAAGAATCAGGCTTCCAGGGTGAAGAGTTGCTATGCTGCTTTCTCTGGGTCTGAGATACTTTAAGGAACCACAAACAGAATCTGAGATCCATCACTGCGGTCCCTAAATCCACCCATATTTCTGGGGAAAGCATTCCTAAGTAATAATTATGATTACTATTTCAAAAATAGCTAAAAAGCCCGGTGCGATAGCTCACACCTGTAATCCTAGCTACTCCAGAGGCTGAGATCTGAGAATCTCAGCCAGAAACCAGAAGTGGCACTGTGGCTCCAGGGGTAGGGCAGTAGCCTTGAGTTGAAGAGTTCAGGGACAGAGCCCAGGCCCAGATTGACCAAAACAAAAACAAAAACAAAAACAAAACTAGTAGTACTCAGGCCTACCTAACATTTTCATTTTCAAGCCTGTAAGAATCTCATTCAAGAGGGTCTACTATTATTCCTATTTTGCAGATGAGGAAACTGAGCCACAGAGAAGCTAAACTAGGCAGTCAAGGCCACACTCTATCTGAGCTGGGCTGTATTAGAACTTCTGTTTTCCATTTTCTCTGATGTGGATTACTGATGTTAACAGAACAAATTCCTCTGGATAATATGCTTCTTTCTGATAAGGTTTTTCAGCTAATAATCAGGTTCTGCAGGTTCATACATGTAATCCTAGCCACTCAGGAGGCTATGTTTGATCTGAGGATTGAGGTTTGAAGCCAGCTAGGACAGAAAAGTTTGTGAGACTCTTATTTCTAACTAACCACAAAAAGCCAGAAGTGGAGATGTGGGTCAAGTGGTAAAGTGTCAGCTTTGAGTGAAAAAAAGCCAAGCAAGACTGCAAGATCTGGGGGGCCGAGAGTTTGGCCTAGTGCTGGAGTGCTTGCCTAAGACCTGGATTCGATTCCTCAGTACCAATACATAGAAAAAAGCCAGAAGTGGTGCTGAGGCTCAAGTGGTAGAGCTCTAGCCTTGAGAAAGCCCAAGGACAGTGCTCAGGCCCTGAGCTCAAGGCCCAGGACTACCAAAAAAAAAAAAAAAAACACAAGGTCCCGAGTTCAAAGCCCTGGTACTGGCAAGATTTCCAACCAACAAATGCTAGGTTTCTTAACCTGAAGGCCTAGAAGACCCTACCTATTTCTGGTGCTTTCAATAACCGGGACAGCCTTTGTGGTTATGGTAATTGGTTTGGATCAAGGTTATTTTCTTGCAGATAGTCTGAGAGAGCAAAGATGTTCTGAGGTTATTTCAACAAGCTACGTTTCCTCCTTTTTTGAGGTAACACCCATTCCCTTTGCCCCATAAGCCCCGCCAGGAGGGTGTTTCCGACTCTGAACCTGACAACTGGAAGAATTGACTAGTGCAACCTAAGCCACTGTAGATGAAGGAGACTCAGGGCCGGGCCGACGTGCCTGGTGCCAGCAATCTACAATTAGGCTGTGGCTGGGATTGATTTATTGCACTGGGATTTAGATTTTTGTGTTAGGTGGTGCGGTGGCCAAGTTTCCGATATAATTGAAAAGCCTCTGCCGTGGAGGAGTCGGATGTGTTTGGGGCGTGTGTGTGAGAGGCCTGACATCGAGTACTCTCTATGGCGCCAGGCCTGGGCAGAGTGTTTTATATTATAGCAGTGTTCCTTTCTCCCAATGGCCCGGAAGGCCACTATCCTTATTGCCATTTTACACACACAGAACATTGCAGCTCTGAAAAAGGTCAACAGCTAGCTGCCCAAGGTCAGGCAGTAGATGGGTATCTGAAGTGGGATTTTTGGAACGCAGGTTGCTCAAGCCCATCGACCTGGGCCTGAGGTGTCGAGCAGGGTGTCAGAGCCCTAGGACGTTAAAGTCAGAAGCACAGCCTTTAGTAACCCTCTATTTGGTCCTCCCATTCTTGGAAGTGAGGACTGAGGCCCAGAGAGGGTAAGGGACTTCTTAGGGTCACACAGTAACTCTCTACCTAGGCACCGGTATGGGCAAAGCCCCCTTGAGTGGAAATGCAGAGATTTCTTACTCAGATTCTTCCTCTCTGGCTTCCTTCAGGCTTTCAAGGAACGTCTCTTCTAGGACATCCAGGTCCTCCAGGGAAACGTGGAGCAGAGAAGTCACATGGCAGATGAGGACTCTGGCTCGGGCATCGTAGCGCCCTCCAGAGACAGAAAGGACAACAAAGGCAATCAGATGGAGTTTTTCAGCGCAGAGGCATTCACAATAGTCATGACTGAAGCTCTTCCCCCAGCCCCTCCTCAGTCCTCTGCAGTGTCTGCTCATTTCCAGCACCCCAGGCTGTACTGCCACTGTGGAGTGCCTGAACTTTCCACGACAAGGTCACCATTTCACCCCTTCCTCTGCTGCTTTCTGTCTAAGGAGCTGTGGGCCACTATGCCCTCTGATCCCCAAATCATAGCTTCACTGTGAACAGCATGAAAACCATGAAAACCAATGGGTTAGTCTCCTTTGCATGCTGCAACATGCTGTTAATAACCACATTTAGTGACTTCAGATAATACAAATTTAGGACCTCTGTGGCCTGAGATCCTGAATGTTAGCAAGATTGTGTTGTCCTCTTAGAGGTGCTAGGACGAATTCCATTCCTGGCCTCTCCCAAATCTACAGGCTTCCCACCACCTTTGGCTCAGGGCTACACCATTCCAGCCTCTGCTTCTGCCACCATGCCTCCTTCTCTGATGCTGTTTCCTTCCTTGCATGCAAGGCCGTTGCAATTCCATTGGCATCTAGATAGCCCCAGATGGTCGCTCCATCTCATGCCTACAGTTCTAGCTACTTGGCAGGCATGAGGCAAGGAGGAACAAGGTTGGAGGCAAGCTGGGGAGAAAAAGAGCAAGACCTATCTGAAAAAATAAATGCAAATCCTTGGGTGTTTATTATGTATGTGGCTGTGACTGTGTCTCAAGTGGTGGAGCCCTGACTTTAGCAAGCTTGAAGTCTCAAATTGAAACCCTAATATTGACTGAGAGTGAAGTGGGAGGGGGGAGTCCCTGAGACTTGGCTTAGAGATCCTTTTGCTTTTTGGCCAGTCCTGGGGCTTGAACTCTTTGGGCTTTCTCAAGGCTAGTGCTCTACCACTTGAGTCACAGCACCACTTCCGGCTTTTTCATGTATATGGTACCGAGGAATCAAACCCAGGGCTAGGCAACCACTCTTCCACTAGACAACACTCCTGACCAGAGGTCCCCCTTATTTCTGGCTGCAGGATGTCATATGAAGGAGGGACTAATATGACTGAGTTCCCAGTCTGTTGGGTTCTCACAACCTGCCCAAGTCACCTGCTGACAGCGATTGCCCATTACTCTTGGCCACCTTCCAGCTTAGGTGCTGAATACGTGCTAGTGCACGGGCCATGTCTCGGAGTCACCAGATTAATGAAAGATCCAAGGACAAAGGAGCTCCTTTGCCTTTGAACAGAAGCACCTGCTTCACCCAGGTGATTATCAGGGCTGTGGGAAGCAAGGTTTGGCCGTGGTGATTCATGGGTTGCAATTACAATTAGTGGCTAATCCTACTCCAGGGGTCAAGGTTGCAGTGATAGAGTTTCTAGAATCCTGGCTGCCACGTGCATGGGTGATTATTATTTCTGGGAGCTTGCTGTCCCTCAAGGTCATTTCAAGGACTTTGGAGGCTGGGCTGCTGAGCTTGGCGGCGGGTGGGACTCTTTTGGTCTTGGTTCTCCTAAAGATCTGCCTCTCTCGTCTCTTTCACACATCCACCTTGGCGCTTGGGATAAATGCACTGGGCATTGTCCTTTGGTCATCCTGACACCCAATTTGCCTGCTAATGTTGGCAGCAGAGGTTCAAGCTACTGCCTGTACCTAAGTATTTCATTCCACCCTCCACTGCCACCGTCCCCACTGAAAATTTCTCACCAGCTTCCAGCTACCCTGTGGTTCCTCATCTTTCATTCTGGCCTCTGTATTCCATCTGTCTCCAATCTAGAGGGAGTTGCAGAAGCCACTCATCTATACTCTCTACCTGGCTTAAAACTTGGCAACAATGTTCTAATATCCCTAGGCTAGAGACTCCATTTCTTCCTACATCTGTAAGCTATCTGAACCCTTCCTGCTACCCTCTCCTATTTCTCTTACTCTGCATCCTTGCTTCATGCATCAGGATCAGTCCTACCAAACACATGCCTGTGCCAGGGCCTTTGCACTTACTTTTCTCACTATATGCTAAACCCAGAGGTCTGCAGGGCTGTCCCTTTTCCATCAACCAAATCTCAATTCTTTGGAGAGACTGGTGGTTTCTGAAGAAGAGCAGTCCACTTCTAAATCCTGCTCCCTTCCCATGACTCGTTCCTCTTCTTCCTATGTGGGTAATATTGTGGGGCTCAACCCATCCCAACCCCCTGTCCGTCATCACAAGAACAAAGTCCCCTTTTGCCTCGTTCCTTGCTTTTTCCCGGTGCCTCACCAATGTCAGTGAAACAAGGAAGTCAGGTTGGCTCATTGGTTGGCCTGCTAGAGTCTGTGATATGCCCTCACGTGCCCCAAACAGCAAGGTCTTTCCTGCTTCTCACTTCCATTTTTGGTCTGCCTCTCCCAGGAAATGTGGAGACGGGGTGGGGGAAGGGGAACCAGCTAGCAAGGACCTCTCAGCTCCTCTAGGTAGGGTCTTCATGTAAAGGGGAAAAAGGTTTTCAGCCCCGGAGCTGACAATGTCTACAACATTCTGAGACCTGCTCACAGTTCAGTTAAGGAACCAAGCCGCCTGCTCCGAGAAGCCCTCTATGATTCATTCTCCTGCTCTCTGTCCCTCTGCCAGCAGCAATTCTTTCTAGTCACCATGGAAAATTATGGCTTTTGCCTAATGCCAGGGGCTCAGGTCTGTAATCCTAGCTACTTAGGAGGCTGAGATCTGAGGATCCATGTTCAAGGCCAGCTCAGGCAAGAAAAAGTCCATGAGATTCTTAGCTCCAACTAGCCAGAAGCAGAGCTGTGGCTCAAGTGACAGAGTACTCGCACTAGCTCAAAAGCACCAAGGCACCCCCTGGGTTCAAGACCCTGGGTTTAAAACCCAGGACCAGCATAGATACATTTAAAAAAAACTATGTTTTTAAAAAATATTTGCTTATACAGTTGTTGTTTATCTTTTCTCCTGAAGATAAACTCCAAATTCAATGTGTATTCCCAGTCAATATTACTTTTTTCACATGTAGTCTAAGATGGCTTTGATCTCTTGGTCCTCCTGCCCCAGCCCTCCAAGTGCTATCATTATAGGAGTGTATTTTTTTTCTTTTTGCCAGTCATGGGGCTTGAACTCAGGGCCTGGACACTGTCTGTGTGCTGCTGTTGTTGAAGGCTAGTGTTTTACCACTTAAGCCACAGTGCCACTTGTGGCTTTTTGTTTATGTGATACTGAGGAATGGAACCCAGGGCTTGGCGCATGCTAGGCAAGTGCTCTACCACTAAGCTACATTCTCAGCCCTAATAATACTCTTTCTGTGGTGAATTGTATTTTGTCCATCCACTCTGGTATGTCATGCTGAGAAGCCACCCTGGAGATAGGGTTAAGGCCTGGAATGGTGCAGGGCAGGCTTCTCATCCTCTCTTCCCTGGGGTTTGAGACCACATGCATGCTCGTATTGTTCCTCCCTATTTCACTTCTATTCCATCCATCCACTTTTTTTTTTATTTTTGTCAGTCACATGGCTTGAACTCTGGGCCTGGGCACTATCCCTGAACTCTTCAGCTCAAAGCTATTGTTCTACCACTTGAGCCACAGTGCCACTTCCGGCTTTCTCATGGTTAATTGGAAATAAGAGTCTCATGGACTGTTTGTGCCCCGGCTGGCTTTGAAGCATGATCCTCAGATCTCAGCCTCCTGTGTAGCTAGGATTACAGCATGAGCCACTGGGCCCTGGCTCACCCACCCACTTTCTTAATTCCATTTCCCCCAGATGCTAGCATTGACCTTGCTCTGATCCTAAGGGACAGTTTTCATACGAAACAGAAGCCACATTAAATCCCTATCTTATGTCACCTGCCTGCAGTATACTAAGCAATGGCTTGAAGCTTTTAGAATGGTGAATGGGGTTTGCTGTAGGAGGCAGAGAGTAGTGGTGGAGCCCCTCTTGGGGCTCTAGCTTATCAGCAAGGTGGACGACACCATATACTGTGTCTCTGCTGTGGTCCCCTGTTAGAAAACAGAAGCAGTCATAGTATTTGTCTTCTAAGACCTGGTGGGTCATAAGCACATTAGTATCTGTAAAGAAAACCCTGTGATTCAGGGCACCATGGCTCATGCTTATAATCCTAGCTACTCAGAAGCTGAGATCTGGAAAGCTGAGATCTGTCAGTCTAGACAGACAAATCCACAAATTAGTTAACAAACAGCTAGAAGTGTGGGCACGGTTCAAGTGGTAGAGTGCTAACTGTCAATGAGAGCTAGAGGTCCTGAGTTCAAGTCCCAGTACTGGGACACACACACACACACACACACACACACACACACACACACACACACACACAGAGGCAAGACTAAGGAAGCACTCAGCTTGTAAGAGATACTTAAAAGCTGCTTTGGGGACAGGAGTGTGGCCTAGTGGTAGAGTGCTTGCCTAGTATGCACAAAGCCCAGAAATGGTGCTGTGGTTCAAATGATAGAGTGCTAGTCTTGAGAAAGACCAAAGGCAGTGGTCAGGCCCTAAGTTCAAGCCCTAGGACTGGCAAAAAAAAAAAAAAAACTACTTTGGATGGGCACACTCATTCTAAACACAGGCATTCTGTGCCTTCATTTTGTACAGTCTTTCCGCACTCCCCCGGCCATCCAGGAAGGACAGAAACCACTTCCAAGGAGCAAGAGGATGTCTTTGGAACAGACCCTGTGCCATGTCTGGCGATATGTTTATCCTCCTCAATCACAATGACAGTAACAAGAGCTCTAGAACCTCTTCCCAGAAAAGGAACGACGTCATGATCAGCCAGGCCACACTGCGACCAGGGCTATTTAATAATTATGCACACCTCTCTCCCTCACCCTCCAGTTCTTTGTCTATAAAACCTAAAGCTCATGCCGGGCACCATGTCTCACGCCTGTAATCCTAGCTACTCAGGAGGCTGAGATCTGAGGATCAAGGTTCAAAGCCAGCCAGGGCACTAACGACCATCAGACTCTTATCTCTAATTAACCACTAGAAAACTGGAAGTGGCCCTGTTGCTCAAGGGGTAGGGCAATAGCCTTGAGCTGAAGAGCTCAGGGATAGCGCCCAGACCCAGAGTCTGAGCCCTACAACCGACACACACACACACACACACACACACACACACACACGCCCTAAAGCTCATGTTTGTACCCCTGGAAGTCCACTGAAAGTCAAATGACGGGCAGCCTTCCTTCCCATGACCTGTCTGTGCTATGCAATACATCACCTTTCTCTGCCCTTCATCTTGTCTATTTGGCTTACAGTGCCAGACCTGACAGGTGGAGTTCCTGGAATCTGGGTCTGGGATCTAAAACTCTCAAGTTTCAGTCAGACATCAGGCCACTGGCAAGTATTTCAGTTAAAATTAGCCCCTGGAGCTGGGTGCTGGTGGCTAAGGTCTGTAATCCTAACTACTAAGGAGGCTGAGATCTGAGGATTGTGGTTCAAGGACCAGCCAGGGCAGGAAAGTCCATGGGACATTTTTTTTTTTCCTGATCCTGGGGCTTGAACTAAGGGTCTGGGCACTATCCCTGAGTTTCTTTGTGTTCAAGGCTGGCACTTTACCACTTGAACTACAGCACCACTTCTGGCTTCTTCTGAATAGTTCACTGAAGATAAGAGTCTCACAGACTTTATTGCCTGGGCTAGCTTTGAATCACAATCCTTAGATCTCAGCTCCCCTGAGTTGCTAGGATTACAGGCATGTGCCACCAGTGCCTGGCTTCCATGAGACTTTTTGTTTTGGTCAGTTATGGCGCTTGAATCCTGGACCTGGGTGCTGTTCCTGAGCTCTTCAGCTCCAGGCCAGTGCTCTACCACTTGAGCCACAGTGCCACTTCCAGTTTTCTGGTGATTAATTGGAGATAAGAGTCTCACGGACTTCTGTGCCTGGGCTGGCTTTGAACCACAATCCTCAGATCTCAGTCTCCTGAGTAGCTAGGATTACGGGTGTGAGCCACCAGTGTCTGGTTTCCATGAGACTCTTATCTCCAATTAACCACCAGAAAACTGGAGATAGTGCTGTGGCTCCAAATGGTAGAGCACTAGCTTTGAGTGAAATAGCTCAGGGACAGTGCCCAGGCTCCGAGTTCAAGTCCCATGATGGGGGGAAAAATCTCCAAGGCTGAATTTACTGAATAAACAAACAAGGTGATTTCAATTTTGAATATGAGTTGTCTCAATCTCAAGGATGCAGACAGGAAACCCAATCACTGGTTCAGGAGCGTCAAAGACTCATGTCTCTGCATGGGAGAAGGGGTGCAATCTAGTAATTAAAGACTTTCTGCAGAGTAGAGCCAGGTGTGCTGTGGCTCATGTGAGTGTATGTGTGTACACGCAAATGTGAGTGTGTGTGTACACCTGCTGGCTTCCCTGCTGATCACACTCCACCCCCAGGTCAGATTACAGATGCAGAGTAAGGGGGCGAAAATCACACTTCACCTTGGGTTACAAGTTTCCTTGAGCCGTTCAGAGCTCATGAGAGTTACCTTGCCTTAAATGGAATTTCGAAACCTTGAAATATCATCCTGAGTGACTTGGCTAAACCCTCCTAGGCTTTCATTTCCTCCCCATGAACACAGACCATAGGATG